>NC_047665.1:56929808-57232308 GCF_011762505.2 Arvicanthis niloticus | reverse complement strand
CACACACTCTAACACACTCATTCACACTTACACTCACATAGAGTGTGGTTAGAGTAAGTGATTTGATTTAGTAAAAATCGTTTATCAAGAATGGAGAAATGACTCATTGGCAAGAGCTCTGGCTGTTCTTCCAGAGGACCAGGTTCTATTCCCAGCACCACTACTGTCTATCACTGTCTTCAGTTCCAGTGAGTCCAACCCTATAGCAGCCTGTCCCTTTCAGATACTGCACACGATGGTACACAGGCATGCATGCGCACAAAACACCCACACATAATTTTAAAACTTAAAAAAGAAAAGAATTTGTCATTAACCCATTTTCAGGCCTTAATCGACTATCGTGGGGGTGTTGTGATAGTGTAGATAAGAATTTAATTACCTTCTTTACATATTTTGTAGAATGGATTTAAGTGTCACTGTATGTCTGAATCTCATCAAAGACAACTGTTGCTGGCTTCAGAAAATCCACAGCAATTTATGGATTATTTTTCAGAGTAAGTAATTCAAAGACATCCTTACCTCTCGAGGTTACTCAGTGGGCATGTAATAGAAGTGCTTCATACTGTATATATTGTAGATTGCTGTCCCTTGTGTGTTGAGACAGCTGTAGTCTCATCATTGTGCCCGGTCTTTATCTTCTTTTGAAATTAACCACCGTTCACAATCTTAGAACCATTTTCCTGCCTTTGACATCAGCTCTGCCTAGCCTCAAAGCTTTCCCATCTAGGGGCTTTGGGGCGGCACCTAGGGATGAGCGTTCTGAGTTTTCCTGTGCTTTAGGTGCATCATGGCTTTGATGGCACTGAAAGTGACTTAATACTTTTAAAGGGCTGAGGAGCTTGTCTGGTTCTAATAAAGCTTTTCTGATAATGATTAGAAATACTAGTCTTTTTTTTTTTTTTTTTTTTTTTTTTTTTTACAAACCTCTAGATCTTTTCTGAGGACCACTTTATAAATGTGACTGAAGATACCAAAGGGCTTTTGTTATATATGTGTCAACATTTGAAATTAAATCTGAAAAAGTCACAAATATTATGTATTAGTCCATTTAAAAATACTAGAATACTTACCCCATGTTCAAATAAAATGGGGATTTGGGAGAAGACTCCTCAAATAAAGTGCTTGCCAACCCCATTTGAGGACTAGAGTTCCAGTCCCCAGCATCCACAGAACAACCAAACAAACAGGTATAGTGATTAACCCTCAATCCCAGTGCTGAGGAACAGAGACAGCGGATCCCTGGGGCAAGCCAGTAGCTAGACTGTACATTGTAGCTGTCTTCAAACACACCAGAAAAAGCTATCAGATTCCATTACAGATGCTTGTGAGCCACCATGTGATTGCTGGGAATTGAACTCAGGACCTCTGGAAGAGCAGTCAGTGCTCTTAACAGCTGAGACATCTCTCCAGCCTCCCCCACAACCCTCTTCTCTTTTCTTGATTTAAGATAGGGTCTTACTGTGCATCCAAGGATAGTGTTGAACTTAAAATCCTCTTGCTTCAGTCTTACAAATGCTGGGATTATAGATGTGTTCTACCATACGTGGCTGAGATTTTTAATAGAAAAACTAAACCAAAGCAACATACTATATTCCAAATACAAAAACATATATTTTACATTTTTTTTAACAAATGTCTTCAGCATCTCACTTAAAAGGTAACTAGATTCTCACCTTTCCTTGCACATTTAGTCTGTTACAAAATATTGTTTAATTGGGGAAGATAAACGAAATTTAGCCTTAGCATAGATGGTTTGTCAGATGAGGAAAGCACTCACATGATCTTTCCAAAGACACTGTACTAAGGTCGTGTACACAAGGTTCTTGGTATAGTTATAACACTGAGTCTGGAACCAGGACAGTGAGTTTAATTAAAATCCACTGGTCTACATTTTGGGTGGATCTTGTACACCCAAAAGGTCTTGTAATGAATTCATCTTGATCTTTTGAAAAGTATTGAGTGAATGAGTTACAAAACCCTTCCTTTGCAATGGTGACCTCAGTTATTGTACAGTGTCATCTGACTGTGTTCATCAATAGCAGCACAGATGCTGTCAGAACAGCGCTTGGGTGGAGAGGTACCTTGAGCTGGCAGGTCCCAATTGCTACATTTCTAGTTGTGACTCGGAAGCTCAATCCTGTCATTGGCTCTTATGCTAGCAGGACAGTCTTATTTTCATTCTGAGAGCATGATGTCCAGCTAGGAATAAAGGTAGCTTCAGTGTGAGAACAGTTGAGCTCCCAGCTCGGCTGTATGGGTGCTTTCCTCATAGCAGCTGTGAGCACAGGGGCAGCAGTTCATCTGTAACCTTCACCCCATCACAGTGTTAGCAAGGAGACATTGAAGGCTGGGGTGCAATACAGCCAGCACGTTTTACTGCTCCACAGGGACAGTCTAGACAAAGCTCATCTTAGTTTTTCGTTTGTTGACATGGTGTTACAGAGTATATCCCTTGTTGGATGGCTTGAGATCACCCACTACCCATGACCTTGCTTTGGATGCTAAGCTGCTGGTGGGTTTACCTTCCATTTGGAAAATATTAATTCATTCATTCATTCATTCATTCATTCATTTGTGTTTTGAAGCAGGGTCTTAGGTAGTCGTGGCTGACTTGGTACTCAACATATAGTACAGGCTGGTCTCAGATTCAGGTTAGTCCTCTTGTACGAGCCTCCTTAGTGCTGGTATGACACATGTCTGCTATGAAGCACATTTTCCTTCCATTGCTTTTAATCTCAAGAAATGTGTTATTCTAATTATGTTATCATAATTGATAATTCCCTCCCTCCCTCCCTCCCTCCTGTACTGCTTGTCTCCTCCCTCCCCCCCAAGTAATCTACTCTTTTGTTGTCATGTCACATGTATTCTGTTAGCCTCCTTTCCTCTCCCTTCTTGTGCTTCTCCTCTTTCTGTCTCTCTCTCTCTCTTTCTGTCTCTCTCTCTCTCTCTCTCTCTCTCTCTCTCTCTCTCTTTCTCTCACACACACACACACAAAACTTCAAATCTAGGTTTCACATATGAGAGAAAACATTTGTCTTTATGATCTGACTTTTCTTAACATCACGATTTTTGTTTCTATTTTTTTCTTGCAAATATTATGATTTCATTTTTTATTTATTTATTTTATGTGTATATGTATTTTGCCTGTATGGAGACTAAAAGAGAGTGTTGAATCCCCTGGGACTGCAGTCAAAGACACTTGTGAGCAGCAATGTGGTTGCTGGGAATCAAACCTGGTTCCTCACAAGGAATAGTCACTGCTCTTCTTGGCTAAACCATGGAAACATCTTTAGCCCCTCTATTTTTTCTTTAGGATGGGATAATACATGGTCGTCTTTCAAATTACAGATTTTAATTTATTAATTTTCAAACTAAGTTTGAATGTTTTTCTAGTGTCTGCAGAAAACTATATGTGTGTGTGTGTATATATATATGTGTATATATATATATATATATATATATATCATGACAGACATTCAAGATGATTCAGAACGTTGGCTAGCCCTCATCTTCCAGCACACCTCCCTCATGCAGTTCTTCCTCTATATAACCTCATTATTCCCTTCTCAGATTTCAGCCTCAGCAGGTTAAGTGTCATGTCTCAAACACACCCTGTGTTCACAACTGTTAACTGGCAGTGACCTTCCGTTTTGACCTTTGGATTATATTTCACTGTCCATATTAAAATCACCTCTGGCAGTGCCCTCAAATCTGTTTATGATGTCTTCTTACTTTTCTTTTTTAGTTGACTTATTGGAACTGCTTAGGTTAAGATGTGTCTTTTACCCACCTGGACAGAGTGGTATTCTTTTACTGGAGTCATCAGCACAGGGACCCTGAGATAGATCCTCTCTAAGGACATGTGCTAGCTTTACTGAGGCCAAGCATCTCAACTCCAGACTGACTTACCACTTTCCTTTGAAAGCCAGTCTTTGCAGATCTTTCTCTGTTCACTTTAAAGGTTTGTAGCACATGATAGTATAGGTGATTGGTGAGACGATTGGTCACTAAAGTTTGTGATTGCTCGAACTTCAAAAAGATGTCACATTATATTTATAGCAAGTACCTTAATGACTCTCTTTGTTTCTTCACTAGGGAATTCCGAAATGACTTTCTGGAACTTCTGAGGAGACGCTTTGGTAACCATCTTAAATATTTTGAAAATAATAATTTCATAATTGTGTGGGTTTTTCAGGCCCAACACTGTGTCATATTTTGTTTTCAGGCACTAAGAGGGTCCACAACAACATTGTCTACAATGAATACATCAGCCACCGAGAGCACATCCACATGAACGCCACTCAGTGGGAAACGCTGACCGACTTTACCAAGTGGCTGGGTAGAGAGGGTAAGGAGAGTGGACAGGGACTGGTGATCTGTGGCTCAAACTCTAGGGGAGACACCATTTTCAGTTTCTGTCTGACTTTAAAGAACGAGGATATGTAGGGCAATCAGAAAGGCAGGAGGCCGTACAATCCCACAGGCGAGCTTACTATATGCCACTTTGATCGTTTTGTTCTGTAAGCTGGGTCTTATATAGCCCAGGCTGCACTGGAACTTACCACCCTCCTGCCTCTGCTTCCTGGGTGCTGGCTTACACAGTTTGGAGCCACACTGGCAAGGGAGAGGACTTCATTTGACAATGCACTGTATTCCCTATTAGGCACTTTTCATCCAGTGACAAAACACCTGAGAACGATCTATTTTAACTCACAGTTCCTGAGAATTCAGCTCACGGTGACTTGGCTCCTGTGCTTCTAGACTGTAGTGAGGGAAAACATGCCTGGGAGCACATGATGGAGCAAAACCACAAGATGAGGCAAAGCAGGGGCCAGGGGCTTGGAGTGAGATGTGCCCTTCCAGAGCATGGCCCAGTGAGATGTGCCCTTCTAAAACATGGCCCAGTGAGATGTGCTCTTCCAGGACATGGCACAAAGGGGAGCTTGCTCCCTCCTCCCAGGACCTACCTGTTAGTCTCTGCCACCTCCCAATAGTGCTTTCAGATGAAGAATCCATGAGTGGATGAATTCACTGATGGAGTCAGGGCCTCCAGATCCAGTCATGTTACAATGCCTGGAGACCAATCTCTCAGCACATGTGCTCTGGGAGATGGTTTGTATCCAAATCATAATATTTCATTTGGTTTAAGAACTGCTAGTATTGGCTGGGCGGTGGTGGCACACGCCTTTAATCCCAGTGCTTGGGAGGCAGAGGCAGGCAGATTTCTGAGTTTGAGGCCAGCCTGGTCTACAGAATGAGTTCCAGGACAGCCAGGGCTACACAGAGAAACCCTGTCTCGAAAAATTAAAACAAACAAACAAACAAATAAACAGAACTATTAGTAGTCTGATGGCCTGAAATTGATCTTTAGGGCACACTTTTCAGGTTCCTGAAAATGTCTAAGCTCTACACAAACACATGTGTACATCACACACATACACACGTTGTACCACACATAAACATGTATACCACACATGCACAAAAAAACTAATAAAATTATTTTAGAAAGTTATTTTATTTTTTTTTAAAGATTGATTTATTTATTTCATATATGTGAGGACACTGTCACTATCCCCAGACACACCGGAAGAGGGCATCAGATCCCATAACAGATGGTTGTGAGCCACCATGTGGTGCTGGGAATTGAACTCAGGACCTCTGGAGGAGCAGTTGGTGCTCTTAACCACTGAGCCATCTCTCCAGCCCCTAGAAAGTTATTTTAGAAAGTTATTTTTAAAAGTTATTAGTGCTAATAACTTTTACTCTTTTTATCTTCATATTCATCTTTTCTTCCTTCCTTTTTTCCTTCATTTGTTGAGACAATAGCTCACACTGAACCCCAAACTACTCTAGAACTCAATATGTATTCCAAGTTGGCCTGGAACTCATGGATGTCCTCCTGCTTCAGCCTCCTAAATGTTAAGGTATAGCATGAACCACCACCACTCAGCGTTATAGTTCTTTAAGAAATGCTTCTCATTCTCTCCTGAGATTAGTGCTCAAGTTTGCTCTTCTCTCATTTCTAATCTTTATATGATGAGAAATTAGGAAGGCAGGATCTTGGTGTCAGTATTTTGCTTATTTGTTGTGTTACGTCATTCTAATTGATTATTTACTATTTATTGGACAGCAAGGGCTCTGGTGTAGTTGATCAGTTGTTCCTACAGTACTTCCTTATGTGTGTCTCATTAACTGTTACTCGGTGCAGCTCCATGAGCATGGGAGTGAAAACTCCTGTCTCAGGTCGTTGTGTTCAGGATATTGTTGAGTCACTGAGTGCGTGCGCAGAGGTGGGATGTTGTACATTGGTAGTTTACTCTGGAGCTGTACAGTCACACTGTCGTTCTGATATTTTGTTTTTAAGGCTTATGTAAAGTGGATGAGACACCAAAAGGCTGGTACATTCAGTACATAGACAGAGACCCAGAAACTATCCGTCGGCAACTGGAATTAGAAAAAAAGAAGAAGCAAGATCTTGATGATGAAGAAAAAACTGCCAAATTCATTGAGGAGCAGGTGAGAAGAGGCCTGGAAGGGAAAGAGCAAGAGACACCTGTTTTTACTGAATTAAGCCGAGAAAATGATGAAGAAAAAGTTACGTTCAATCTGAATAAAGGAGCGGGTAGCTCAGCGGGAGCAACAACGTCCAAGCCAAGCTCTTTGGGACCAAGTGCACTGAAGATGCTGGGGAGCGCAGCCTCTGGAAAGCGGAAGGAGTCTTCACAGAGCTCGGCTCAGCCTGCAAAGAAGAAGAAGAAGTCTGCCCTGGATGAGATCATGGAGATTGAAGAGGAAAAGAAAAGGACCTCACGGACAGACTCCTGGTTACAGCCTGGGATCATTGTGAAAATTATAACGAAGAAGCTTGGGGAGAAATATCACAAGAGAAAAGGGGTCGTTAAGGAAGTGATTGACAGATACACAGCTGTGGTAAAGATGAGTGACTCTGGAGACAAGCTGAAACTAGACCAGACTCATTTAGAGACAGTCATTCCAGCCCCAGGGAAAAGAGTTCTAGTTTTAAACGGAGGCTACAGAGGAAATGAAGGCACCCTCGAATCCATCAATGAGAAGACGTTTTCAGCCACGATAGTCATTGAAACAGGACCTTTGAAAGGACGCAGAGTTGAAGGAATTCAATATGAGGACATATCTAAACTTGCTTGAGTTTGAAAATTGGTTAACAACACATTGAAATTGTAAAACATCAAATTGATGTTAGCCAAGGCACTGTGTAACTCTACTGTGTTAGGGGCTTTGTTTTGTATAAAGAAATCATCTATTTAAATACTACTGGATAGTTATTTGGGTAAATTTTTAATAAAATCTAATGGTTTTTTTTTTAATCATCAAAACTGTCATTTTATCTTCGTTCTGTTTTCCTGATGGATTTTTACCATCATTAAAGAGTACTATTGTAAAGTGTCACCTAAGAGAATTTGGAAACCATAGCAAATTCTTAAAGCATAGCAGCATCTGTTTCTAGTCAGGCAAGCTTGACCTGGATTCTTACGAGTCACAAGTCATTTTCTTTTGCTAGAATAAAACCAGTGAAGAGATGTCATTTTATTTTCTTAAGAAATCCTTTAGAGTCTGTTGAGATGGCTCAGCAGTTAAGAGCACTGATTGTTTTTCCGGAGAATCCACATTCAGTTCCCAGCACCTGCATAATGTCTCGCAGCTATCTAGAACTCAGTCCCAAATCCAGTGCCCTCTTACGGCCTTCACGAGCACTGCATGACATGCTGTGCAGACGTCCGTGCAGGCCAGACACTCATACACATAAAACAAATAGTATATGTGTCCAACCTTTGCTGTCTCTGGACCATATTGGAGAAAGAACTGCCCTAGAATACACATTAGATTCTGTAGTGTCTAACTGGTGGTTGATAGATTGTGAGAACATGCATTGTTTTATTTTCCATGACCAGTGGGTCATGATGTCATTTACAAAGTTCGTGCTTCAGAACAAGACAATCTGTGTGTGTGTGTGTGTGTGTGTGTGTGTACATATATATAACTGGGGTTATAGATTAATGAAATGACATGGGGGCTCTGGAAACTGAACTTAAAACCCCTCTGCAAAAGCAGAAAGTGTTCTTCGCTGTTGAGGTAACCTTCCAGCCTCCTGCACTTACGGGTTTTACCTTAAAGAAAGCTGACTTAGTTTACATTCATTTTAAATCCCTTTTGAAAACTGAAAAGCAAACTTCTGACTAAGGTATAATCTCAGCTGAGACATATTTTTCTCAAATAAGGTTTCCAATCATTTAAGATGAAGTGCACATTTAATTGGTTTCATGGTAGCTATGTGATTGATACTTGGGCCAAGCTTGTGAACACAGGCCACATGAGACAAAAAGGTGGTTAATCTGTCTCACGAATAGCAGCTCTGTTAGTTGGCTGAGATCTCAATTGTTCATACTGAAGATAACTAAATAGCAGGTTGTCAATGCATAGGACCATCTAAAGAATGAACAGGCTTGCTTATGGGCAAAGCTGTTTCCAACTGTCACCATTAACTTGATTTCCTTGTTTGAAATGCAAGTTCGATTATTCATTTAAAATGAAAAATAAGCCACCATATTTCTGGTCTCAAGAGGGATTATATATGAACAATTAGTTACTGATAAAGTTACTTTTCCAGGTGATGAGTGTTGAAATACCAACTATTAAAGTTTTTTTTCCCGAGTTACACGTATGGGGTTGATTTTTATAGAACTATTCGGTAGAACTGTTAACCCAATTTTGCACCGTTTGGGCAGTGCTGTCCCTACAATGGAGTTCAGTGTAGAAGCAGCCATGAAGACATAATGTTCCCTGTTTATGTCTGTGTTCACTCAAAGTCTCATAATTGACCCTGTGAAGGAAAAGTAAGTGTTTAATCCCTAAAGTTGAGGTGATATTTAACAGAAAGTGGATTTTCACAGGCTAGCCCAGTTCCTGGACTTGACCTCAGTGGTAGCTAGCGTCATCAACAAGATCCAGGGTTGCTGATGAACACATCCGGAAACGAACTCCTGAGTCTTTTTTTGCAAATATTTATTTTTCTCGGGTGGCATAGCAGGCTGTTTAGGCCACTATAATATCTGGGTTTATTTCGAGTTGCTGAAACTGAGGAATAACTGCAAAAAGTGTCAAGGGAGAAAAATGTACGCATTGCAGCTTCCAAAACCGTAAGCCGTTAAGGTCGTTGAAGAAAGCTATAGAGCTGAGACACAAAATAATCCTTGTAGTGCCCGTCGATAAAACCTTTCCCACTGTTGTGTACAAACCAGCAGGGAACATCTGTTCCAAACACGATATCAGTCCTGTAGTCCTTCTGCATGCCTCTGGAAGGAAGATGGGTAGGGTTAGGCATGAGACAACACAGTAACAGGTCATAGCTAGAAACAGCCCTTGTTCCTGTTCTTTGTGCCTTTCTTACTATTTCCACCCATCCTCTATCCTTCCCTGCCACCCCCACCAAGTTAAAAGAAATGTCAGTGTCTAGGGTTGGTGCTAGAACACAGTAACCAGTGTATACTCAGACAATTAAGACAGTCCTCCTATTAGTTGGTCTCTGTGGATTCTTCCAGCAGCAGGACAGTAGCAAAGATGGAGAAACTAAAACTCAGTGCTGTGGGCTAACGCTGCTACCGGGTGAATCTGAGGCACCCCTTCAGTTTGTGGATGTGTTTTACTGAAGGATGATGCCAGCAGTTTATGAGCAAATTCAAGTCTTCCCTTTGGAGGATGAAGAAGACAATAATTTGAAATACATTCGGCACATTGCTGTCAGCGAGCCTTAAAAGAGTGGAGTGGGGCCCCTTTGGTTTTATTTACTAATCAGCAGGTCTCCGGCTTGCAAAAGGTGGAGAGGCTCAGTGTTTGCCCTTTGTCATAGAAAAGATGGTTTGCTGTGGAACTGCCTCTGCTGTAAAGCAATTGCTGCGTGAGTCTCACCATTTCTCCGTGCTTACTGATGTCTATTAATAACCCATTGTTCTGTCTGGGAAGCCAATACCGTTTGCGTGGTATAATCAGAATCCATTTTACTTCATGGGTCTGTTTTGTGGTGGCATGCATCATACCTAATTTTGAGATTTAATTGTCACTGCAAAATTACATTTTAGTTATGTGGAAGATGATGCCACGTCTGTACTGTTGTTATTCCTAATAAGAAAAATTAAGTGCTTTATAAAATAGCAAAAGACAAAAAATGTTTCAGAATTCTATCAAATGAGGCATGAGGGAGGCAATTGAACAAGGAGGAGGGGGCTGCAATTCAAGGATTTATAATTTACTCTCAGAGTGCTAAATTCCAACTTTGAAATGAAGCACAAGGATGTGATACATGTAAGAAAAACTACCCCAAAACACATGCAGTGTGTCCATGTTCAAGAAGCTTTTATGTAAAAATCGGCATGCCTTCTGTAGAACTGTGCCTCCCGGATATTTTATGGTCTCTTCCTTTGGTCAACATTTTCAAATCAGTTTCTCACTGTAGGACTCTAACATTCAGATGAGAGCACTAGATTAATCCATCTTGCCACTTCACGAGGTGTGTGCGCATACCTGTAGTCATGATTTGCATTTAATCTGGGCTATCTGACCCGTCCCCTGGCTATATTGTATATGTGTCTATTGTCAGTGACTTGGGAAGTTTGACAGTGTTCAAGGTGGCTTTTCTTATGCATCCAGGGCCTACCTGGTGACAGTCAGCTTATGTCCTTTCACCTCCATGCTTGCTTCAGGTTTCCCCGGCACCTTTCCTGGTCTCTCATTGAAGATGTGGATGTCTGGCTCATGCATGAACTGTCCTAATGACACAAAGCATAGATGTTAATTTACATGGAATCCAAAGCCTGTCATTGGACTCGAGTAACATATTGACCTTCCCTCCAGAATCCCTTTATATTTGATGCTGTTTTACTAGACCATCAGTAAATGGCTACCCTTCTGATGGCAGCAGGCTAGCTAGGTATTGGAGAATGTAGCTCAGATCATAGATATAGGGTGGTTTGAGATGCCACATGCTTACATCTGAACTCTTTCTTTAATTTTTTTTTTTTTTTTTTTGGGGGGGGTTTTGGGTTTTTTTTTTTTTTTTTTTTTTTTTTTTTTTTTTTTTTTTTTCGAGACAGGGTTTCTCTGTATAGCCTTAGCTGACCTGGAACTCGCTCTGTAGACCAGGCTGGCCTCAAACTCAGAAATCCGCCTGCCTCTGCCTCCCAAGTGCTGGGATTAAAGGCGTGCGCCACCACCGCCCTGCTTATTTTTTATTTCTATGAATACATTGCAGCTATCTTCAGATACACAGTAGAAGAGTGCATCAGATCCCATTACAGATGGTTGTGGGTCACTACATGGTTGCTGGGAATTGAACTCAGGACCTCTGGTAGAGCAGTCAGTGCTTTTAACCACTGAGCCATCTCTCCAGCCCTGAACTCTTCTTAAAATACCTGATGTTATGGAGTCTTATTTGTCACAGAGCTCCTAAACCAAGTCACTTCTCTTTGGTCACAGAAGAAAGCCTTAGCATAAATCTTAACCTGTTTTATGCCTTTAAATTGCCACCTTCATGTCATTGGGCAGATGGTCTTGGCCATAATGTCTCCCAGTCATCCTGTTCTGGTGGCCTACCTGCCACCTGCCCAGCTTCTAACCATAGTCATCCAAGTCACTGCATGCTGATGGTGGAAATACTTTACCTAACAGTCCATGCACACTAGGCGAGAACTTGTCTGTTGGGGGAGCGTAGATCCCCAGGAAGTCCACATTAACTGGATGCTTCCTCCACACACGGTGCAGCAGAACGGAAAAGAACAGCTCTTTATTCAGTGTGAGAGTCACAGATTTTTCTTTCTTCACAGAGATGAGCATCCTGTGGGAAAGTCAACATAGCACTAGTTTCTATATGATTTCAGAGCAGACATTCTCTCTCCCTCCCTCTGTCACAGCCCCCCCCCCCCCGTGTATGTGTGTGTGTGTCCTGAGATTGAACTCAGGTAATCAGTCTCAGAAGCAAGTGCCTTTGCACACTGAGCCATCTTGCCAGCCCTAATAACAAACTCTCCATTCCTTCAGTGAGACCTTCACCATATCAGTGGGTGTGGTATGTCTAAAACAGTCAGTGGCCAGGCCCTAATTGGGAAGATCCTCTTGCATAAAATACAATCATACCATTTGGAGCATACTTGATGTATGCTACAGATTCCAATGGACAGATCTGCTTGCATGTATTGAGTGCTTACTGTATGCATTTCACCATACCTTGTCACTGAGACACAGTGAGCACTGAAAACAATTCCAGGACCCAGGGATAGCACAGTGCATGAGAAGTGCTTCCCTGAACCCCAATGCCTTTGTATATAAAATGATGGCTGTGTGATCTCTGCTGAGGTTGAGGCTAGGCTTACTTCCACAGCCGTGTTCCAAGGGTGGATGGGAATCAAGGTGGGATCCTACTTGCCTCGCATTCCCAAGATGAGCTGTATCGGACCAGGACAATCGAGATGTAGAGGAACCAGAGCTCAGGGTGATGGTCTCAGTGCTGATCTCTATCTTCATGTCTTCCTTTTGGAAATAAAATGCCAGTTTTCCAAAGTAGGTGCTTAGTTTTCCATTCTCTGCCTTTTTGGCCCCAATAAGCTGACCATTGACTAAAATTCCTGTAAAGGAAAACATGCTTTGTCTCTTGTGCCCCACGGGCGGGCACCACAGTTTGTATTTATAAAGTTTGACAAGCTGACAATTTCACAATAGAAATACTTCTGTTTCTGAAACATTTTAAAGTTAATATTTTATAAAATAATTAAATCAAGACATCAGCTAGCTCATGCTCAGAATATATGTTTAAGTTATACTTGCTTGAAATGATTAATATATATGATTCAATTTCTCACTAGTTATTTATACTTTTAAAGCTATAGTGTATCTAATGAGGTAAGAGAGGAAAAAAAATGGAATCCCAAGTATTCACAGGGAAGCCTGGCCATTGTGCAATTAGTTAATTAAAGTGTAATTTGCTTTTATGTTACCTGATTCTGGGTCAGACACCAGACTTAGGATTTTCCCAGGTTCTGAATCAATATTGAAACAAATATTCTTTTTGCTTTTTGGCAGATAAATGATGAAGTGGGGGTCATTTTCCACTAGAAAATATACAAGAAAAATAAAAACATAAAATTATAAAATGGAAGATGATTTTGTCATTGTTGTTTACCGAGACAGGATCTAACTTTGTAGCACAGGCTGCCCTTGAACTTGTGATCTTCTTGTCTTAGCCTCCAGAAGGCAAGATTGTAGGCATTCATTACATTACCTCCTGACCCTTCCTCTAGTCTCTAAAACTACACAGTTCAATTCAGGTAGTCAACAAAGACTTGGTTCATTGGCCAATGTCAAAGCTGGGCACTAGAGAGCATTGTTAAGGTATGAAACAATGACTGCTTTGGAAAACATTTATGGCAAAACTTTCATTCTATGTAAATACAGTACTTGTGGTGGTTTGAATAATATTGCTCCCACTCCCACCCCAGGTTCATATACTTGAATGCTTAGTCACCAGGGAGTTGCAATACTTGAGAAAGATTAGGAGATGTGGCCTTGTTGGAGGAAGTGTGTCACGAGTGGGGTGGGCTTTGAGGTTTTCAAAAGACAAAGCCAGGCCCAGTGGCTCTCTCTTCCTGCTGGCTACAGATCCAGATGTAGACCTCTCAGCTACTTCTCCAAGTATCCTGTCAGCCTGCATGCTGTCACACTCCCTGCAATGATGATGTGTTTCTAGGCAAATGGAATGGAACTCCTTATGCTCGTCAGTGTATCTTTAACATTTGATAGGGTTGGAAGTGGGTTGAAGATCTCCGTGTCAACGTTATATATTCCGGAAATCCTATGATTGATGGGCCAAGCACTAGTTAGACATTGAATGTCTGGATATGAGAATCTTGCTTTATAACTACCCTATAGCCATTACCCCATAATACAGGTGGTATAACTGAGAGCAGAGTAGTGTACAGCCCATGGTCACATTGGAAGAATTTGACCCCAGGATGGTCTGATTCAGGGGCAGCCTTTTTGTTACATCAAAGAGCAGACTAAACATATGGAAGAAGCTTTGTAGTCTTACTGGGAACGTCATTTTAAATAGGCTGTCTTGTCCTTTTATGCTGCAAAAGCTTGACTCTGAAAAGTGACAGTGGGTGGCTCCTGTGCTGGACATCATAGCATGTCCCACTCTTGGGAGCTATTCACCGCACAAGCCTTGCATGCTGATCTTCCACACAGAGTCCCTACTCGGGAGTGCAGCTACAAGTAGCATTATCATCAACAAAGATGGAAACAGCAAATCATTCGGGGCCCACAAAGAACACTATTGGAGATAAGCCACTGTGGGAGCCCGGTGGGAGCCTTGTGGAAGCCCTGTGGACTCCTGTGGGAAGCCCCGTGGGAACTCTATGAGAAACCCTATGGGGAGCCCTGTGGGAGCCCCATGGGATGCCCCTTGGGAGCTCTGTGAGAAACCCTGTGTGGAGCCCTGTGTAAGCCCCGTGGGAGCTCTGTGAGAAGCCCTGTGGTGAGCTCTGTGAGAAGCCCTGTGGGAGCTCTGTGAGAAGCCCTGTGGTGAGCTCTGTGAGAAGCCCTGTGGGAGCTCTGTGAGAAGCCCTGTGGGGAGCCCTGTGGGAAGCCTCATGGTTCAGAATGGCCATTCTAACTTCACGAAGAGGTATAGAGTTTAGGCCTGGGAAACTGCTCAGTGGCTTCCTTAAACTAATAGTGTGAGGGATTTGTGTATCAATTAGAATAAAGTGATCTTATTTCAAAATCCAATAAAACAATAGTGTGTGTGTGTGTGTGTGTGTGTGTGTGTGTGTGTGTGTGTGTGTGTGTGTGTGTGTCATGTGAATATATAGCCCTAGGTGGCCTGAAACTTCCTATGCACATAGGCTGGCCTTGAACTCACAGAGATTCATTTGCTGCTACTCCCTGTATGTTGGAATTAAAGGCATTTGTCACCATGCCACCTAATCGCTCTCTCTCTCTCTCTCTCTCTCTCTCTCTCTCTCTCTCTCTCTCTCTCTCGTTTAAGGAAGCTTAAAGGGCATAGTTAGACTGGTTTACATTATAAAAATGATATTTAAAATGCAAACACAATTCAGAGAGAAAATAGGCGGCCACAAAAGCGGGCTGAGCAATTGCGCATGGGAGGAGGAGGCTGGCGGATGACCAAGATGGATGAAGGCCTCTTGGTTCACAGAGCAGACATGGGTCTGGCCGTGGCTTTACTGTTTCACGTTTAGTCAGTGCTGAAAGCAGCGATGGGAATGTGTGAGAAAGCAACCAAAGAGTTTCTGGGATTGTGAGCAAATATGGCTCCAACAAATTCAAGCCACGTTCAGTGTCTTCTGAGGGAATTGGTATGAACATTCTTCAGGAAGGGAGAAAAGAAATGTGATTGACATGTAGGACATTGCACCCAGGAGGCGTGTGCTCTCCCACACAGTGACACCCTCAGTGGTTCTCTTGTGAAATGGGGTATTGCTGTGTATCCACCTTGGCCTCAAACTCAGGGTTCATCTGCCTTCACCTTGAGTGGTGGGATTACAGGTGCCAGTCCCCAGTCTAGAGTTCAGTTTTACACATCATTTCATTTTAATTAACTAATTTTGGAGACAGGGTTTCCCTGCATAGCCCAAGTCAGCCTTGCACCTATGATCTTCCCACCTCAGCTTGGCAGTTCCAGCCTACGCTACCATGTTGGCTCAATAGTGCTAAGATGTCAGTTCTGAAGATTATCCACTGTGTGTGTGTGTGTGTATACATATGGGCCTGTGTTCTAGCATATATGTAGAGTTCAGAGGATTACTTGTGGTAGTCTGTTCTCTCCTACCACGCAGGTTTCCAGGACTGAGTTTGGGATATTAGGCTTGTTAACAAGTGCCTTTACCCTTGGGGACACCTCACTGGCCCATCTGAAGATTTGAGAGATCCTAGGGATCTGTACTTGCATTATCAACTAGAAAGAGCCTTCTGCTTTCATTGCAAACAACCTACAAGCTGCTGACCAGTGGGACCTTCCCTTAGGGAGGAAGCCTGGAGCGCTCTTAGAACGTCCAATGTTCGTTCTCTAAGAGAAGGAGGTTACAAAGCACATACATGTCCCAGGGGCTGCCAGGAAGTCTGTGAAGGCAGTGGCAAAGTCAGGACGTGGGGTAAAGTGGTGAAACCTGGGCAAACCCTTAGCTCATTTGCTTTCTGTCAACTTTGACAAGCACTAACTACAGAGGTGGCACAACTAAGCTCTGTGCTGTTTGTCTCCTTAGCTTTGCTGTGGCTAACACTCCCGCTGTGTTTGGATCACGGTGATAAGAGTTGCCTAGGTTACGTCTCAGAAACTTGAAGACCTTGCTTGTTGCAGCCACTGACTGACTCTTCCCTTGGAGACTGAACAGGTGTCTGATGGGTGGGTGACTTTATGATGCCAGAGGGCTGTCACACCATCCTCAGATGATGCTAACACCTCTAATTTCTGAATGTGCATTTCACAAAGGCCTCTGGAGTCTGTGTGCTTATAAACCACGGATCGCTCTCATCATTCCCCACACATTAATCACTGTTTCTCTGCCCTATACGTATCCTCAAGCCCTAGGGCATGTGGCTTTGAGACCTGTATCATGTCCCATGTCTCTCCATGTTCAGCCACAGTGTGAGTAAACTTTATCTTTTGCAAAGCTGATCACGTTGGTAATTGACAGGGTACATGTGGCTATCATTTCTTTAAACTCTGGGGCGACGGGAGGAGCTGCATTTACTGTTAAGTCCTCCAGGTGGCACCTTGGTCTCATACATTGAAAGGGGATGTGTCCATTATGCAGTGAGTGTCAGCGTCCAAACTCTCCAACAATTACATGTTAGTGACTTTCAGATGATCACATCTACTATCCGTGCCCACATGCATGTGACAACGAATGCATTTCGGTCAAAATCCCAATAGTTCCTATTTGATGATAACATCTACTTACTGAGCAACTAGTAAGTGCTTAACCAGTCAAGGCAACTCATCAAATGTGAAGCCACACTCCACCAGTTTATTCCCATGAGAAGAGCATCTCTTCTATTCCAGAGAGTTCACCTCATACAGTTGGAAATAGTATTAGGTATGGGTTTGTCCCCACACAAATTCATATTCTGAGCCTTACCCCTCAATACATGATGGTATCTGGACATGGAGCCCTTTAGAGGTTATTATTAAGTTTCTGTGATGTCACAGAATGAGGCCCTGATGCTAGTATTAGCATACAAAAAGTGACACCAGACATGCTTCAGCTATTTTGTTATGGCACCACAGTAAACTAATTCATGGAGCTTTTGTCTCTCCATAAAGGCAACAATGCCTGTAAAAGGCAGCTAGTCCTCAAGACATGGAGATTCTATTCATTTACAGAAATTCACACAGGGTTCTGATGGGTTAAGAAGAAAGAGATGCTTTTACCTCGAATCACATGAGGAGGTGGAGTAGACTCGAGTGGCCTCGCTCCAACTGCAAGCATGGCCGTCGCTGGTGTTGGGGATTGGTTGGCCCACGATGGGATGGAACCTGAGGCAACCCTGGTGCCATAATACAGTGCTCCTGCATAGAAGAACCCCCACTCATTAGTTCCTATGTACTCTTCCATAGACATTGCACTCAATTTAAAGAATCTGGGGTTTGTATCCTCTTTCCCAACCAAAGATTCTCAGCCGAGGTTTTCTCTTCCCATCTTTAAAAATATGAAACATTAGGCATCAAATCTAGCCTTTCGAGGATGCAAGGTAAGTGCTCCACTATTGATCTTCAACCTACAGCCTCATCGTTTTAGTTAGAGTCCCCTCTCCTCTTGTGCCTGCTAGCATCACACTGCGGGAGCCTGTGATCCAACTCTCCCAGTATCTAAGACTATAAGTGGGTCTGCAGAGAAAGGACTCCCCTGCTGGACATAGTGACACATGCCTACAACCCTAGCACTCAGAAAGTGGAGGCAGGAGGACCAGGAGTTCAAGGTCATCCTTGGCTAAATAGAGAGTTGATACCATCAAGCCCACTGGAACAAAGCTAAAAACTCAGAGGATCATTGTAGCGAAGGGCAGCCACGCCCAAGACAAGGAAAGACTATGCACCAGGAGGACACAAGAGGGGGAGAATCTAATTGGTTCAGTCTTAGCCTTAGCTATAAATATCCTTGGACATTTCTGGAGACTTCAAATGGGGCATAGACCACAAGAATGATTTTCCAGGCTGTTTCGAGGACCCCAGTTTCCTTTAAAAATGTGTGTGTGTGTGTGTGTGTGTGTGTGTGTGTGTGTGTGTGTGTGTGTGAGAGAGAGAGAGAGAGAGAGAGAGAGAGAGACAGAGAGACAGAGAGACAGACAGAGAGACAGAGAGAGAGAGATATGCTGGGATGTATGGGTGTGTTTGTGTGTATGTATATGTCTACATGGGTGCACATACGTGGGGAGGTCAGAGGTTAACCTAGGAGCTGTCCACCTTGTGATTTGAGACAGGGTCTTCTACTGGGACCTGGGCGAGCAATGATTTAGGCAGGGCTAAAGGATTCTCTTGTCTCTAAGTGTGTGCCACCATACCCTGATTTAGGTGGGTGCTGGGTATTGAAATCAGGTCCATATGCTTGCAAGACAATGACTTTACTGACTCAGACATTTCCCTAGCCTCATTTCCTAACAAATGCATGCCATTCCCCTACCTCCCCACTAAGAGTCCCCAGGAACCAAGGCACCCGCTAAAACAGTGCAGTGCTAGGAAAGAACTTGAATGATTCAACAGTGAGTTCTTAAGCAAAATGTTTGTCTATTCTTTGCTTTTAATTGAGACTTGAGAAGAGGTTTTGGAGAGGTGGTTCAGTGGCTAAGAGTGCTTGCTGATCTCCCAGAGAACCTGAGTTTGTGGTTCCCAGCATCAAAGCTGGCAGCTTCCAACTGCTTGTAACTCCAACTCTAGGGGATCTGGTGTCCTCTTCTGGTCAGCATAGACAGCAGCACACACATGCCATGCACTCACACAGACACATAATAAAAGTGAATTTTTAAAAAATGGTAGAGAAACACATTGGCAAGTTATGCATCATTAAAGCTTTCAGTTTTGCTTTTTAAAATGGTATTTGTTTTTTGTCTTATGTGTTTGAGTGTTTGCTTGCATGTGTGTCTGTTCACTTGCATGGCGGGTGCCAACAGAAGCCAGAACAAGGTATGGGATCCCTTGGAACTGGAGTTACAGATGGCTCTGACGTGCCATGTGGGAATCAAACCTTGGTCCTTTGGAAATGGGGCAAGCACTCTTAACTACTGAGCTATTTCTCCAGCCATTCTTTTATTGTGAGACAGTCTTGTTGTTGACCAGAGCTTAATCTGGTCATGAATTCACTATGTAGTTCAAAGTAGCCTGGGATATCAAATCTTCTAGTCTTGGCCTTGGAAATCCTGGGATTTCAGGTATTCATAACTTGTCAAACCAAACCTATGCTTGGACACTAACGGACACAAGCTGGGAGCAAACGGTGAATAGGAGTTGAGAGCAGAGGCTTTGGGACATCAACACAAGACAAGGCCGCTCCACCTTGTTGCCCCATAAGGGCACAAAGCACTGACCTGAGCAGCAGGAGTGGTCCTGTGGCGGGGAGTCAGCCAGCATGCGCTCATCCCCAGCATCATTCTCTATCAACATGGCAGTAAGCGGAGTCACGATATGATGGTCTAGAGACATCTGCAGGATTGTTTTTGTGATTTTCCTCTTGATGGCAGCTGTAGGAGCCAAACTTCTGCATTCAGAGGATAGATATTGAAGAACATCACCATATACCAGGGTAAACTTGGGCCCCAAACCTCTCTACTCCTCCTTCTGATATTCACCCAAGACCTGGGCACAGGGTGAGGGTGCCTAAGGCAAGAGGGAAACAGAACCAACTGGTTTCATGAGCCTTGGTATTTTATCTAGCCACACGGTCTCTAGGGGACATTTTTTAAAATTAAGTTTACTTGTATGTATGTATGTATGTATGTATGTATGTATGTATGTATGTATATATGTATGTACACATGTGCCATAATGCCTGTGTGAAAGTCAGAGAACAACTTGTGGGAGTTGCTTCTCTCCTGCCATCATGTAGGAGCCCAAGAACAGACTCAGGTTGATAAGTGTTGCCACAAGCACTTTTATCTGCAGAGCCACCTCACTGCCCCTCAAGGGATTAGTTTTAACGACATTTTTTCAGAGTAGTTTTAGGTTCACGGTGAAATTGAGTAAAAGGTACTGAGAGGGTCTCCACATATCCCACCAACCCATAGCCTCCTGGATTACAGACGTCTTGTACCAGAAAGGTACGTGTTGACAGCAGATGAAGCATATACAGATGTATTGACATATAGGTAAGTGGTTTACACTGGTGTTTACTTGTACATCCTGTGTATAAATAGATGTGACAGACCTATCATTGCAGAGTCATATGAAGTAGTTCCTCTGCCCTAAAATGTTCTGTTCTATCCATCCCCTGAAATCCTAGAAACTGCTGATCTTTCTACAGGGCTTTAAAACTCAATATTTAACTTCCAGAGCAACTTCTCTATACTTTTAGGTATAGCCAAGGGGCAGGGTTAGTTCTTTTTTTACTTCAAAACCACAGCTTATAGCCATGTGTATTTTTTTAAAAAATATAATCTTATTGATATCAGGGATTTTTCTCTGTGAGTTCAGTTACATGATGGTCCTTATAACCTAGTTCAATGACCTTGGTCCATCTTCTCAAGAATCCTATCCAAGAGGTGAGGTGGGAGTTTTGCAATGGCAAGTTTTAGCAACTACCCCCATGATACTCTGTGTGCACATGTTTTTCTAATGAGAGGATGTTACGAGATTTGAAATACAGCTCAGCTGAGAAGCTAGCAATGGCGTAAGTATCAAAGAGCTGTTCCTTGGGGGGACATTGTATTTACGTAGTCATAAATTTTTTCTTGGGCCTATTTTCAAGAGGAAATGCAAATGGACTGTTGACTTGCACAGCAGCATGGCTGAATCTAACAATCATCAGGCTGAGTGGAAGTCAGAGATGGGCTGTATGGTCTTGTGAAATTTAGCAACAGACAAAAACCAATCAATGGTGACACGTGACAAAACAATGGCTTCCTCTGGATGCAGAAAAGGAGAGTAAGGTGACCTTCAATAGGTCTACATCTATAGCAGGATGGTCCTAGATACAGATGAGAGAGAGAGAGAGAGAGAGAGAGAGAGAGAGAGAGAGAGAGAGAGATCTTCAATGTATATATGTATACATACATATATATCCATTAAACTACGTATTTAAAAATCAATGCACCCCACACATCTCACATATGTTGCATTTCAATTTTAAACATTTAAACTTTTAAAAATGTATATAAGTGTTTTGTCTGCATGTCTGTTTCTGTGTACTGTGCGTTTGCAGTGCCTACAGATACCAGAAGAAATCGTCACTATAGTCCCTGGAACTGGAGTTAGAGCTGCCACGTGGGTGCTGGGGGTTGCACCCAGTCCTCTGGAAGAGCAGCCAGTGCCCTTAACTGCTGAGCCATGTCTTCAGGCTTCTCTTTCCATTTTAATCAAAAGACAAGAAGAAGAGAAGGAGGAGGAGGAGAAACAGGAAGAAGAGGAGGAGGAGAAGTAAGGAGAAGAAATAACCCAGCTTCTGTTAAAGTGCTGTGAACAAGTCAGTAATAATCCAATCCCTCCATTTGATACCTTTCTTGGTTCCAAATACTTCTTGCTCATGACTCCAAATGTCCTGTTTGCTGTTTGGTTGGAAGTATGGGAATTGTACCCAGAGCCTTGTGTGTTTTAGGCAAAGGCTTTCACACTAAGCTATATCCCCAGCCCTGACGTCAAATGTTCTAGGTGGACATTTCATGTTTGTAAATTTTCATGGTAGACACTCTTCTCGTCTTACCTCTCTGCTAGCAGTTGGTTGACTGTGAGATAGGCCCATAGCTTCTTGGTGAAGTCAGGGTCTGCATGCTTGTCTTTTGATAGAAACTCCTCCAAGTCATCCATCTTACTCAGGGTTTCCAAGACCAATTCTGTATTAGCCTGGACAATGGAAGCATCAGTTGAGGGACACCCATGAATCAGAATTACAATTAACTCATCTGCTGTAAATGCACTTGGGAGTTATACAAGGAAGAGAGCTTTGTCTGAATAGGTTTACTGTACGAAGTCCAGAGACTGAGGTTGGGTTTGGGTGAAAAGGTGAGGTTTTATAGATGGCAGAGATGCACCATGCCTTCTCTTTGAACTTTTGCTTCTCTTCTATGCAAATGCAGGGATGCAGAATATTAGCTTGTCCACACAGTGACTGAGTGCATCAGGGTACCAGTTAGTAATTTTAGAATAAGCAAGTGAGCAAAAGTACCGAAGTCGCAGTGATGATGCTCTGAACTTCCGTCAGTTTGCTGGGATCAAATTTCCCTGCCACCACGATCTCAGAACCTCCAAAGTAGTTGTGGA
Organism: Arvicanthis niloticus; assembly: GCF_011762505.2. Lineage (NCBI taxonomy): Eukaryota > Metazoa > Chordata > Mammalia > Rodentia > Muridae > Arvicanthis > Arvicanthis niloticus. The sequence continues at coordinate 57,209,798 of NC_047665.1, read as the reverse complement.
AACTGTTTTGGGTGACATCTGTTACTGATGCCTGAGGGTAGTTGAACTGAACATTTCTGAGCAGTGGAGTAGAGACCTGGTTGTAAAATTTCTACAAGTCATAGGAAAGAAAAAAAAAATACACAGATAGTTATTTTCATACCACTTTGTAGATCTAAGTGTTTTCCCACCTGAGGCTTCTCAATATGTGGCAGATATCTCTTAATTTATTTTCATGGATCTCTGGAATGATGGACACCCACGGTCACGAACTCTGGGCAGGAAGTCAGAAACATACTGTTAGGAAAGTATTTACAATTTAAGAGCTAAAATAATTCCCCCCCCCCTTTTTTTGTTATGATCAGAAATGAAAGCTTGTGGATATTTATAATAAAAGCTATCTGGGTTGAAATAACCTGAATCAGAACCATATCTTCTAGGTAGTCCAAGCTTCCAACACTGTTCCTGGCATTGGCATAGTTTGGTTGTCCATTTAATAAACACACGACTCATGAAAAAGACTATGAAGCTAATTATTTCTAGTTTCAAGTCAGTCATCATTTCTTTCTTTTTCCTTCCTTCCTTCCTTCCTTCCTTCCTTCCTTCCTTCCTTCCTTCCTTCCTTCTTCCCTCCCTCCCTCCCTCCCTCCCTCCCTCCCTCCCTTCTTTCCTTTCTTTCTGTGGTGGACACATAAATTAAAAGGTAGCTGATGAGTGGATGTGGGAAGCCCTGTGAAGAGCCCTGTGGGAGCCCCATGGGAAGCCCGGTGAGAAGCCCCGTGGGAGCCCTGTGGAAGCCTCGTGTTTTCACGTTAGTCAGTGCTGAAAGTAGCAATGGGAATGTGTGAGAAAGCAACCGAAGACCAGGATTCTAAGAACAAATATGGCTCCAACAAATCTGAGCCATGTTCAATGTCTTCTGAGGGAATCGGTATGAGCAATCTTCAGGAAAGGAAAAAAGAAATGTTACCTTGAGCTGGGAGGATGTGTCTCGGTTCCCATATATCCGTTGAGCAATACCACGATTTTCATTGGACAGCCTCTTCAAAAAATCATAGTCGACATCAAATCCGATTCCCAAACTAAACAGGGAGATGTTATCTTGGATGTTCTGCTTCACATTTTTCTGAATTTTGGACAGTTTTAGTTCCCCTGGAATTGGTAACGACAGAAGGCAAAAGGAACCAGTAAGAAGAGGCTAATCTTCAAAACCAATCACAACTAAAACTACATTTACCATCCGATCCAGTAAGTCGAAACTTAGAACTTTCAAAATGAATGCGCTCTTTATGAAGATTTGAAGTGGCGGCGATGGTACCTAGGTATTCCTTCGGTATAGTGTCATATTAGAAACAACTCAAACGGGTCTCCCATAAGGGAACTTGGTTAGATTATTGTGCAACTGAGCTGGAAAATCCTATGCAGCTGCTCTAGGTATTCACAGTCAATAATCTCAAAAACATTTTAATGTTTTACTAGCATATAGTTATGTAAAAATGAGTTTTATCGTGGCATTTTCTACATGCACACAATGCACTTCAAGAAAAGTCTCTCTGTTATCATTTTTTGTCACTGCCCATTCCTGCTGATCCCTTTTCTCCTTCCAGCTAGCCACTCCTCCTTTCAGAGAAATTGCATTTTCGTTGCTGGAAGAGAGCAAGAGGTATGTTAAAGTGTGTGCAGGTGCGCAAGCCTCAGACATGCATGCAGCGGCCAGAGGGCGGCACCTGGCCTCTTCCTGTGTTGTTTTCCACCTTTTTGCCTTGACACTGCATTTCCCACTGAACTGTTGGATTTTTTCAGCCCCATCAAAGGTATTTAAATAAAAAAAAAATTACTCTGTGAGTATGAACAGTGCCTGCATGCATGTATGTGCAAAATATATGTGCCTAGTGACCTTGGAGGTCAGAAAATGGCATCAGATTCTCTGGAACTGGAGTGATGGCGGTGAGACGCCTTCTAGGTGCTGGGAATGAAACCCAGGTTCACTGCAAAAAACAAGTACTTTTTTTGTGCTTCTTTTTTTTAAATTGGGTATTATATTGACATTTCAGATTTTATCCCCTTACCTCACTTCCCCCCACCACCCAGAAACCTCCTATCCCATCCCCCTCCTATGCTTCTATGAGGCTGTACCCCCACCTACCCCCCCAACTCCCACCTCCCCACCCTCGAATTCCCCCTCATTCGGTGTTCGTCCTTCATGGGACCAAGAATCTCCTCTCCCACCTATGCCCAACAAGGCCATCCTCCCCTACATATATAGCTGGAGTCATGGGTCCCTCCCTATGTATTCCCAGGCTGGTGGTTTAGACCCTGGGGTGCTCTGGTTGGTTGGTATAAACAAGTGCTTTTAACCATGGAGAGATCTCTCCAGTTCTTTAGAGGTCTTTTTTTTTTTTTTTTTTAAAGATTTATTTATTTATTTATTTGTTTTATGTATGTGAATACATTGTCTCTGTCTTCAGACACACTAGAAGAGAGCATCAGATCCTATTATAGATGGCTGTGAGCTACCATGTGGTTGCTGGAAATTGAACTCAGGACCTCTGGAAGAGCAGTCAGTGTTCTTAACTGCTGAGCCATCGCTCCAGGCCTGAGGTATTTTTTTTTAAGAGAAAAATCAAAGTAAAAGGATGCATATAGGGTACCCTTATGTGTAATGCATGTATCCTTATGTATATATGTATATATAAATAGACACACACACAAATATGTAAATAGAGTAAAACACGGATGTACTAATGCCTAAGGAAGCTAGTAGCCAGAGATGTCCTCCAGTGCAGAAAACGAGCGATTAGGAAATAAGAGTAAGTAATAGACATAAAATATATATGTGTGTGTATGTGTGTGTGTGTGTGTGATTTCCTTTTATTCTTTATATTATTCAAAACTTGCATTTTAAAAGCTACAAGGTGTAAGTGGAGAAAAGAGGGACTTTACCACAAACACATAACAAGTGCTCTGGTTGGTGTCAGTGCTAATGGAAGGGGATGCTCTTCCTCCTTCCGAGCCCCCGGTTGCCATCGTGGGCATTGCCTCCCACACGTTCCTCTTATTCATCTGTACAGCAGGGCTTAGACACCATCCTTGTGCACATGGCACGGCATCCATGGGCACCACCACCTAGCATCCATTATTCCTAATTCTCGCCAATATGAAGGTGCACATAAAAATAACAGCAGGTAGTAGAAACAGGAGATGCTGAAAACATTTTGCAGATAAGGAAAAAATGATTTATCGAAAGGTTGTCCAAGCCAGCAGTCATTTCTCCCATGGCAGCAGGAAAGGAAGCAGAGGACAATAGAGACCACATTCCTGTGGGAATTGATAAATACAGACCTGTCTCCACTCCCATCTACCGTCTCCCCAGACCTAATGCTGAGGAAATAAAGGCATTTAGTGTCCTGCACTAGCAGCTCTCACAAAACAGATGAGAGCGCAACCTTACTTTTCTGAGCCTGTTTTGTAGGGGGAGAAACAGAGGCATTCAGGAGCAATGCTGGTTAGCAAATGCTGCTGAAATGGCATCCTATTCTGGTTTGCCACATTTCTATATATTTATTTCCTTTGAGTTTCATTTTTCTTTCTATTTCCATGCTTCTCACCTGTCATTAGCTCTCCTTATGCAAAAGCCAGTCTTCTCACACAAATTTTTTTTTTTTAAAGATTGCTCCTGGGTGCTTCTGGGTCAGGAGACTTCGTTGCAGAAGCCAGGGTTTAAAATGTTTTAGAAATGGACGTCTATGCCATTACAGTTCCCACACTAAGCAAATAACATTCTTAGAAGCAACAGTGAAAACATTTGTCAATAGAAAATGGAAGCAATACTTGCCTACGGTTGGATCGCCATCAGAAACCAAAATGATCAGGGAGACCGAGTCGGGGTTCAGCAGTCCCATGTTACTGGCTTCATTTAAAATGAAAATTGCTCGCAGCAGTGCCTCATTGATATTTGTGCCTGTTAAAATAATATAATGTGCACACATGTACATACACACATTCATACATACATACATACATACATACATACGTACATTACATAATCAATAAGGAAGCCTAGAATGACTTACTAAACATTTTTTTGGTAAAATATTTAAAGACATTGTATGTTATTATTTCTCCACAAACACTATTCATTTTTAATATATTATTTAAAGAAGACTGCAGCAGATTGGGCAAACACCAGTTTGGTAGAGAATAACAATTGTCATTGTGGTTGGAGACAGATTTTACTGTGTACTCCAGGCTGATCTTGGACTAGCTGTAGCTCAGGGGTAGACTCTGAACTTGCACTTCTTCTACTTTGCTGTTCTAAGTGCTAAGATTATAAGACCTGTCACTATGCTCAGCAGGGACTATGAGTCTTGTGAGAACATAGACTGAACCTTTTAGAAGTTTCCCTGCAGGCTTTGGCTCAAATCCACTCACCTCCACTAGGTTGGATTTTCTCAATGTATTTCTTGGCATCTGCAATTTGTGTTTTAGTAGCTGAAACTAAATCATTTTTCCAGGTTCGAACATTATGGTTAAAATCAACCACAGAGAATTGGTCGTCAGTTCTTAGGTCATCCAATATGGTCTTCATCGCCTCCACGGTCTATTTCAAAAGAGAACTGAATGAGTTTTCATTACATACAATTCAAGCCAAAGGAGAAATCAACAGGCCCAACACTGGCCCTGTCTGTCCTTCGAATACTGACTCAAGCTCAACTAAGTTAAAGAAACTCTGTAGCCAACACAGACCTGTCCCTTATGTTCTGAGCATGTACTATTAAACTGTGGATACTCATTTTTTCTATATTCTTAACACACCAGTTTAACTAGTCCTACTTTAAGAATAATCAGCACAAATTTAGGTATTCCCTTGGAGCTGCCAGACACACACTAGAAACTTTTCAGATCTTTATGGAGCAAAGAAAGGAAGGAATGTAATAAACATTTGTTTCAGAATAATGATATTAACGGGGGTCAACTTTTTGTTAAAAAGAGAGGGTAATAAATGACATTGTGTGTGTGTGTGTGTGTGTGTGTGTGTACATGCACATGTGTATGCGTGCATGTGGAGGCCAGAAGTGAACCTAGGGTGTCGTTCCTCAAATGACATCTACTTTGGTTTTTGAGTCAGGGATTTTTCACTGGCCTAACCTTTGTTAATTATGCTAGTCTGGCTGGCCTGTAAGACTCAAGAACCTGTCTGTTTCTGCCTCTCCAGTGCTAGGATTACAAAGCCATACTTGAGTTTTTTCACTTGGGTTTTGGGGGATTAAACTCAGGTCATCATTGGCACACGGCAGAGATATTAGCAATTATCCTATCTCCTCAGCCCGGATGCAATTTTTAGTTGTCACAACTAGCATGGAGGTTGTGCTACTGAAGTCAGGTGGGTCAGGTCATGGATGATGCTCAGCTTTATAAAATGCACAGGAAAACCCCCCAAAGGAAAAAAGAACTACCACAGATTGTCCATAGCAGGATCTGTAGGCCAATACAAGCTCAGATGGGCAGGGATCATCCAGGACACTGATGTCTTTTGTGTTGTTATAGAATAGTAATTACATGAGGTGGTCAAAAATGGCTCCCAATGAAGGAATAGTTAGTTGATTATTCAAATTATTTGGCTTAATGGTTAAACTAAAAAATTACTGCTGGGCAGTGGAGGTGCATGTTGCTAATCCCAGCACTAGGGAAACAGGCAGACAGATATCTGAGTGTGAGGCCTGGTCTACAGAGTGAGTTCCAGGACAGCCAGGACTACACAGAGAAACCTTATCTTGAAAATCCGAAGAGGAGGAGGAGAGGAGGAAAAGGAAGAAAAGGAAGAGAAAGAAGAGGAGGAGGAAGAAGAGAAATCACCTCACTTCTTGTTTAGATTTGTTTCTATTCTACTTATCAAGGAGAAGACTATTTTATCTCCAAACTGGAAGACTTCAGATAGGATAAATACCCCAAGGAATGACAACATAGATAAAAATGATAGGCTAAAGACAGGGAGGGATGTGGTTCCGTGGGTAAAGAGCTTGCTATAAAAGTATGCTCATGTTTGGATCACCAACATCCATGTAAAAGACAAGTGTGGTGTGTGCACATATAACCCCAGCACTGAGGGGGCAGAGATAGGCAGATGTCCAATGATTCACTGTCCAGCCAGCCTAGCCTAAAAGGGTACACTCTGGGTTTGAAGAAGAGACTCTGTCTCCAAAGATAAAATGGAGAGTAATAGACAGAGATGCCTCAAGTCCATCTCTGAACTTCATGTGCACTACATAGTCACAGACACTCACATGTACATAGCACACACATACACATACACACACATGCACACACACATGATACATTTATGAGGATTTTTAAAGTTATTTGTGACTAATGGCAATATACTAAAGCTAAACACCATGCTGAGACATGATCAGAAAGAGAAACACATATAAATATGGGACTGTTTAAAGGGCAAGTTTTGAGACATGGAATTAGAAAATAAAAGAGCAAGAGAGGAAAGAGAGAGGAGGAAACTTGGAGATGAGAAGGATGTTGACAAGGAAGCACTGATTTTTGTATAAGCCCAGGAGACATACAATAACCTCACAACTGTGAGGAGGGCCGACCCTAAGTCAGCGAGGATCAGTGAGTACAGTTCCTGAGGTTTAGCCCGAAGTGTGGGGTCAGAGTGAGCACTGACTTATTAGTTATAAAAACTTATAATAACTGCATTATTAAAAGAGAACAAAGAGGGTTGGGACTCTCAGCTACCCACATGAACAAGGAGTCCTTACCTGTTTCATCTTAATTCCCCACATGGAGCCACTGACATCAATAACAAAAAGGATGTTCTTGGGAATTGGGTCCAGGTTCTCAGGAGCAAAATAGTGCACAAAATATCCATTAAATACCTAAAAACAAAAACTTGTATATGAGTCAGATGATGAGTGATGTTTGGAAGGTAAGAAATGGCGGCTGGAGACTTCAGAGGAGAGATAGGCTACAGGAGAAGCAAACATGTCCATGATGATGAGAAAGAGCAGAAGTGGAAGCATGGTGTGTACCCATCCTTTTCTTCTGATATTTCTCTTGCTCCTCCGCTCTGGGAGTCTAAGCCATTCTGCTTTCCCACCCAATCTGCTCCACTCCTCCCTATTCCATTTCATTCAGTCATCATCTCAAGCCCCCATAGCAACAAAACACTCTGCTAAGCAATGGTGAGTTGGATGGTCTTTGCCTGCACAGGACTCAAGCATCGAGAATACAGACAGCTAACAAATGTTTTCAGCACAGCATGCTAACTGATCTGATTACAAAGGAAGTCTCCAAAGAAATAGCATTCTCACCAGACTCTGGGAGACACGTTTAGCACAGTCTACCATTGAGAGAGTTAGACTTAGTGCGGGGGCGGGGGAACAAACAACTGCTTGGTGGCCAGCTTTAATTATCAACCTGATGTAATTTATAGTGATAGAAGGAGAGAGTCTCAAAGGAACTGTCTACATTGGGTTGGCCTGTGGACATGTCTGTGTATGTGGGGTTGTCTTAAGTTAACTGTTGTAGGAAGACCCAGCCCACTGTGGGCATCACCATTCCCTTGTCAGGAGTTGAGAAATTTAGCTCAGCTCAAGCAAGTAAGCAAGTGAGCACATACACATCTTTTTATCTCTGGTTTTAACTCTGGCTGTGTTATAAATAACTCTTGTCATTGTGGTTGACCTGTTATGATGAACTCTAGCCTTAAATTGTAAGATGGATAATATCCCTTTTCTCCCCTAAGTTTTACATCAGGGTATTTTATGATAATAACAAAAATAAAACCAGGACAGGATGCCACCATACCCAAATTCTTTAGTATGTTCTAGGGGTGGAACTCAGGTCTTCATGCTTGCATGGCAAATATTTTACCAACTAGCCAATCTCTATAGCTCCCTTTATTTTTTTTTTTATGGCATAAAGGATAATTTTCACATGCATATCAGAAAAATATGGTTTCAGTCTTTCCTCTGGATCCTGAACCCTTCCCTTGACAACCAGGAGCCACTTAAAAGCCAAAGAATTTGTTCAACACTGATGAGGTTTATTTGGCCCCGGCTTGGTAGTTCTGGAGCCTGCCAGCACTCACCTCAAGTTCCCCTGCCTTCTCTTCTCTGTTGACATCATACATCACCACCAGCTCTCCATCCACTGCAGTCTCTGTGCAGTTGGGACATTTCCTTTGCTGTGTTACTGTGGGCTTGAAGGACACATGTGCCTATAAAGGATGGAGACATCAGAAGCTGATCTTTGCTCCCAGATCCTGATCCGGTGGATGTGGGGTGGCAGTTGCCTCTGCTCATGTGTACAGGAGACCAGCATGCTGACAACATCCACTGGCCTAATACTTATGGAAATGAGAGTTAGAGCAGTTGGCTGGAGCATCCAACAGACTGTGGTACTGTTTTCCAGGTATCAGGCCTTTAAAAAAAATATTCAAAGAATCTTCTACCAGATATCATGGAAGGAATGGCTCCCACTCTGGAAAGAGTCTATACATTCTGAAAGGACTCTGACCTTTTCATAGTTCTTTGTTATTGGACACTATGGCAAAGACAATTAAAGTGATTATTTCTTGTGATTTATGAAAATTCTTTATGTGAAAATTGACTCTCAGGGGGAAAAGGAGGCTCCAAAATGGATACAATGATATTATATAATTGGGAATGTTGCTTTGTATATTTAATAGAAAAGAAACTCTAGCCTTTAACATCAGCCCATCAGACCACACTTTTTCCCCCCACTGTCCAGAGCACAGGAGAAAAAGAGTCAGGACCCAGTGACCACTCTGATAGCTGGCAATGTGCAATGCATCTAGTACCTTCTGATGTCCTTTGGATATGACCGGAACACCTTGGAAATGTCCTTCAAATGTGTCAGGAACATGAAGAAATCTCATTCCTTGAGGTTCAATAATCCACACATTCACCTAAAGACACAAGAAAGAACAGAATCAAAAGTCTTTAGAGATCTTTAAAGCAGGGAAGGAAACTCATTCCTAAGCTCTCTGATGCTTTTTCTTATCTCCCAGTTTTCCGAGCTTGGAGCTGTGGTCACTCTGGGAAGTCCTCTAAGTTCCCTGGATTTCAACTTTGTGTCAGTCATTCCAGGGCTTACTTCTCCTGACTATGGGGTGGACACACGACTCAGTTTTTTTTTTCCCCTGCTGCTGCTGTGATAAAATACTCTGAGAAGAGAAACTAACTGAAGAGAAAACAGATTTGTTTTCCCTCACAGTTAATGGCACAGTCCATCATGGTGGACAAGAAGAGGCAGCAGGAACTTGATGGTGTAGATCAGATGACACCCAATCAGGAAACAGAGAGGGATGAATGCAAGCCGCTGCATTTTAATTCAGCTTTATTTAACATAGTCCAGGATCTCCTGCTCAGGGACTATCCCCATCCACAGGTAAGATATATCTTACCACATCAGTTAATATAATCAAGATAATTCTCCTGTGTAAGTCTAGATTCTGTCAAGGTGACAATTAACACTGCCCGTCAGGACATGGCATTAGTATGCCTCCCAAAGGGTTACATGCTGCAAACCTTGCTCAGTTGGATGGCATTAATTGAAGTGAGTTGGACCTCAGCTGGAGATGGCTCAAGGAGTTAAGTGCTTTCCCTGGCGAGCATGAGAATTTAAGGTCTGATCCTCATTGCTCATGTCAAATCTGGGTGCAGTAGCATGCACCTATAACTTCAGCACTGGGAGACGGAGACAGGAGGATTTTGGAGATCTACTGGCCAGGCAGTGAGCTCTAGGTTCAGGAAGATACCTTGTCTCAAAAAAAAATGTGGAAAGCGACAGAAAATACCCAAAGTTAACTTCTGATGTTTACTTGCATACACATAGGTGAGTTTACCCATGAGCACCCCCATATACCCTCTACACACACAGACAAGAGATGTTGAATGAGTGAGTGAGTTTTAAAGACAAGAAATTAGTATAAATGGAGGTCAGTCATATAGTTTCCTTCTGCAGAGAGCTGGCCTCCATATTGCAGGTCATTTAAGAGCCCCTTGTCAGGATGGTAAAGCACTGTAAAAAAATTTTTAAAAATGTATTTCATTTTATATGTATGAAAATGTGTGTGTATGTGTATAATAGAATACTATGAAAAACAGTGTATTGTTTCACTCTTAGGTATGTTAAAATTCCTGAGGCTAAATATTTTATAGGCAAAGTAGTTCATCTGGTTTATCATTTTGGTAGCTGCGAGACTCAAATCTCAAATCTTGTCTTTTACAGACAAGAAAGTAGAGACTCACGACACCTTTACCCTGAAGGTTAATTTCATGGGTTGAGTAATGGTTCTCTGAAGGGCTCATTACTCAAACCCTGGAATCGGAATTTGAACTTATGTGGGGACGAGTCTCTAGGGATGTCACTAAGTTAAGCATCCTGAGGGTTAAATCCTCCTCTGCTGCTTGGCTGTTAAATCCAGGAAGGGAAAGGCAGAAGGAGATTTGAGATGCTCAGAGGAGAAGCAATATAGAGCGGAATGCTACAAGGCCAAGGGCTGCCAGCACCTGGCAGATACCAGAAGCAAGGAACAACATATGCTCTCCTCTCTCATCTTGGAATTCACATTTCCCAAGGATTAATTCGTCTCCTCAGGCTATGGACAATCCATAGGCACTCTGCCTGTATCATGATTGCAGATTACTGCTTGGCCATGAGAGAACAGATCTCTGTTGTTTTAGGTTACATGGTTTGTGGTAATCTGCTACAGCAAACAGTGGACTGCTTTAGCACATAAGGAGCTAAGGTTGCATTGAAATCTATGGAGAAATGGTGTGGTTGACTCTAACTCTGAATCCTTTTAGTATACGACATAGCTTTTCCAAGCCAGGGGCATCAAACACCACCAATGGTGGTGGCGACAAAAAATAAGCCAGAGATATGCACTATTGCTGACCCTGTGATACTAGGCTTACCTCCAAGTGCTTGGCCAGCTTCCCCGGCTGCAGATGAATCTTGTGCTCATAGGATCCCAGCTTCCTCCACTTCACTTCCTGGTAATGAAGTTCAAACTGCACCTTTGCTCCAGGTGGGATGTTCACCTCAGTGTTGAAGTTTTCCATATCAAGAGTTCTGCTCCTAGATGCCGGAGACCCCAACACAAGCGGACATGCACATGAAGAAGTTGCAAGACACAACATTTAGACAGAGAGTTCTCAGCTTTATCCTGGGCGATCAGACCTGCTTGGTTGTGCATGAACTTTGTTCATCAAGGAAAAGTGGAAGTTGGAGATAAATTTAATCAAACCAAGAACTTTAACTTTTCCCATCCAGACTATTTATTGATTGATTGATTAAGCTTCTCACTGATTTAAATGCCAGATGACAAAGGACCACTGATTCGGTGCTGGTCTGTGGGGAGGTCAACAGGAATCATCTCTGATACAGCTGTTAATGTAAGCTGATGTCATTACCCTCAACTTTCAGATGATAAGTGAGGCTCATAGAGGGTAAGAGACCTCCTCAAGATGTCTCACAGCTAGTCAGTTGTAGAATCAGGACCAAACAGAAGCTCAGGTGTCTCCAAAGGTGGTAGGTACTTAGTCCCCACACTGAATTCTGAGACTTAAGTTCAGTTCATCATATAATGGGAGATCTACAGAGTGTTGAACATCTGTGTTTTTAAACCTGAATCTGTATTTCCAACATAAGGCCTTGTTCAGTCACTATCAAAGCCAGAATGATGGCTGCTTTTGAGCTGCCTGCTTAGGGTTTTAAAGAGGAAACAGCAAGATTTTCCAGTGAGGTTGAATCCACCATCAAGATTCACACTGAATGGCCAGGCAGTGGTGGCGCACACCTTTAATCCCAGCACTTGGGAGGCAGAGGCAGGCGGATTTCTGAGTTCGAGGCCAGCCTGATCTACAGTGTGAGTTCCAGGACAGGCAGGGCTATACAGAGAAACCCTGTCTTGAAAAACAAAACAACACAACAACAACAACAACAAAAAGAAAAAGCAAAAGAAAAAATTGTTTAAAAAAAATTCACACTGAATGGCATGTGTGTTCCTGTGTGTGCATGTATGGATGATTTTTATTTCTTTTGAGACAAAGTCTCACTGTGATGGTTTGTATATGCTTGGCCCAGGGAGTGGCACCATTGGGAGGTGTGACCTTGTTAGAGTAGGTGAGGCCTTGTGGGTGTGGGCTTTAATACGCTAGCTTCCTGGAAGTGAGTATTCTGCTAGCAGCCTTCAGATAAAGATGTAGAACTCTCAGCTCCTCCTACGCCATGCCTGCCTGGATACTGCCATGTTCCTGCCTTGATGATCATGGACTGAACCTGTAAGCCATCCCAATTGAATGTTGTACTTATAAGAGTTGCCTTGGTCATGGTGTCTGTTCACAGCAGTAAAACCCTAACGAAGAGACATTCACTGTGTATCCTTAACTTGGAAGTCACTATGTAGATCAGGTCTTGAACTCACAGAGATCCATCTGCCTCTGTCTATGGAGTTGTGGGATTAAAGATGTATGCATCCACACTTGAGTGAATAGTTTTGAAAATTAAATAATTAGTGGAGGTAGGATTGTGCATAATTAGCTAATTTGGATTCAGAGATGTAGTGTGGAATATTCAGTAATGAAAGAAAAAGCTGAATATACCTGGTTCAAACTTTCTACACAAAACACACTGAGAGAAATCATGTTATACAAGGAGTGGCCTGGAAGTTAAGTTCCAGGTTTTCTGATAAGTGTGTAGTATCCAGAAAAAAAATTCTTTTACAAAGCCAATTGTGAAATTAACAAGTGAGTTGACAACAGGGTCTGATTGATAGAAAGGATAGAAGGCAAGCACAGGGTGATATGTATGACTGTAATCCCCGAGGCTAGCAGGCTGAGGCAGGAGGAAGTTGCGTTTGAGGTCAGGCTGTATATGTACATACATATATGTATGTATATGTACATAGACCCAGTATCAAGAAAACAGCAATACATGTAAGATGCCACAAAGATTCACAGAGGTCCAAGGGTGGTTAACACACTGCAGTAGGAGAGCATCCCCTCTGCTTGGGCTTTTCTCCTTCCTTCACATGGCTGGACTCTGTGTACCTGGTTGGGCTCGGCTGAACTACTATTCCCCTGTGAGAACTGTCTGGACCTCCCTACAGAATTACACACACAGGAGTCAGATCCCCTTGAGTCCATTAGCACTCTCCCATGATCTTGTCTATGTGCTATGTGACCCTGACAATGTTTGTCTTTATGTTGCCTCTAAAAGAACTGGGTGCAGAGTTGACATACAATATATTTTGCTAATAAAAGATATACATGAGTGAAATGAAGGAATTTTCTACCATAGGTCAGTTTTGAGATGGAGGGGAGAAGGCAGAAGAGAAGAAACATGGCAGGATTTGGAAGAAGATGGTGTTTGTGGTATGAAGAGTAAATCCTATGTTGAGCATCCTTTGAAGCTTTGGGTTGAAAGGCTTGCTTTATTTTATTTTAAAATTTTACTTATTTTTCATGGTGGGTGTCTGTCTGTCTCTCTGTCTGTATGTTCATGTGTATGAAGATAAATATGTTTGTGTGTACCAGAGCACGTTCTCAGTTGTATGTTTTAAATATTTTAAGAACAATTATGCATATGTGTATATGTATGTGTATGCCTGTGGCGGTATATACACATATGTGAGCAGTGCTGTTGGAGCCAGTATCCCCTGGAGCTGGAGTTACCAAGGACTTGTAAGTCACTCAGCATTAGTGCTGAGAATCAAACTCAAGTCCTCTAGAAGAGCAGTGTGTGCTCCTAACCTCTGAGTCTTCCTCCAGTCCTTCAAAGCCTGGAGGTACTGCTCTTTAGCAAAGCCAGCCACTCACTGTGTAGATAAGACAAGATTTTTCATTGGCTTAGATTTTGCCAATTAGGATAGGCTGGCTATCAAATTCCAGGGATCTACCTGTCTCTGCTGCCTTGCACAGGGATTACCAGTGGGTGTCATCACTTCATTTTTTTTTTTTTAATAGAGGGTTTAGGAAATTGAACTCAGGTTCTTGTGTTTGTAAGGCAAGAACTTTATGAATTACACCATTTCCCCTGGCCTCGACAGTTACTTTTTTTTGAAAGGAGTCATATATAAGATATAACGAGAAAGTACACAGGAAGATATGTTTTGTGATTGATGCTTTAAAAGTCATACCCCATAAAAATAAAACAGAACAATCCATTAAAATAATTTCCAAGCCTTTCCTTCTGACATATTTTAGTCTACATGTATTAGTGTTTTACCTGAATGTGTGTCTGAATACCACATGTCTGTCGTGCCTGTAGAGGCCAGAAGAGGGAGTTGGATCTCCTAGACCTGGAATTTCTAGTGATTGTGAGCAACCATGTGGGTGCTGAGATTTGAACCTGGGTCCTCTGGAAGAGCAGCCAAGTGTTCTTAAGTATTGAGCCATCTCTCCAGCCCTGAGTATGGTTTGTAACAATAACAGGGATACAATATTCCTACAGTTCACATCTCTGCATTTTTGGGAGTGGAGTAGGGTTTATTTACAGAATGTAAGACAAGTCACACAAAAACAACCCATGTAAAACTTCCAAACCACACTGATAGAAAAGAGATCTTTAGGGAAACCGATATTGTGACAACTAATTCTATTATCAGACTACAGGACTTGGCCATTTTTCCGAGGTTCCCAGTCCCTCTGGAGCCCGGTGTGCCCCGTGAGAGATGGAATAGGAAGGAACCAGGTGAAGAGGTGAGGTGGAGAGCCCTGATCCTCAGTCCTTACCTCACCCATCCAGCCGTCTTGCCTTTTGCTCTTGCCTGTGAATAAAGAGCTCTGGCCACAGTTTTTTCTTTAATGGAGCTTGTAAATGTAATGCCGTTCACAGCCCTAGAATAGGCAGAGGTCAACAATGGGCCACATTAGTAGTCTTAGGGAAACTAACAAAGAACAAGCAATCAATTCGATTTCATGAATGAGGGCAATGAACATTTTGAATCTGCATTAAGCAAGACAAGTAATCTTTGAATAATTTATAGACAAGACTCTTATCTGACTGTAATTTGAGAGAAGTTAAGTTGGGTTTCAGCTCCCCGGACTTCTCTTATGTACTATTATATGTTTAAATTTTTCTATGTTCAAATTACATTTTTTTGGGTGAAGCATCAGGGAGTGGATATGCCATTTAAACATGGCCTAGGAGAGGTGGCTAATAAGCCATTTGTTAGTTAATTTTCATTTGGTTTATCAGATCATCCTTGGATGATATAAGAATTAAACATAGTCTAGTAGAAAAGAAAGAAGGTGCTCCACCAGAACTGGCAGGTTTAATTCTATCTCTCAGGAACAAAAACAAAGTCCTGTGTCTCTTCCCATCAAGTCACAGAGAGGTTTAAAGTTAAACAATTCTCTAGAATTGTCTTCTTCCACCACGATGCATTTGGGATCTTGATTAATGGTAGAAAAAATATTTTGCCTGATCCTAAGGTCTGCATAGACCATGGCATCTTCACCAGTCAAAAACTTCAACCCAAGTAAAAGCAGACCAAAATAAACATACATTTCATAGTGTTGTCTTTTGCTACCTCAATTTGCCAATTTACCAAGAAAGAAAAAAGAAAATCAACGAAGGAAAACTGAACCCCAAAATATCTAGAATAAATGGACATGCACACCAGATGTGCACACACCCATACCCCCCCACACACAAACATGAGAGAATAAATACAATTTAAAAATTCAAAAAATGATAGTTAACATAGATCTATAGCTTCTTTAACCAGTCAAAGCACTTGTTGGTCAAAACACCTGCGAGCTAAAGCTTGAATTTGACAAATACCATTCATTGATCCCCTTGGTGGATAAAAGGAAAAAGCAAATGAGAAGTAATTCAACCTAAGGTCTTCATTAAGAAAAAATTTGAGGTTGTATGCAGAGCAGTATACTGTGTTACAGGCAGTCTAAGAGGGACATTGACCAATGAGAACACTGTAGAGATGGCCACATGGGTGTCCAGGTGACTGACACCCATTCCAACCACCTATAGGAACATTATTTATCTTTAACACACAAATGCCTCAAATGGATAATGGGCTTAGCTGTGAATAATAACAGAACTGTTGACATTTTTACTAAGAAAAATTTCAAAATTATAAAATATAAAGAGAATAGTGTGAGAGGCCACCATGAACGCATCCCTGGCATTCGTTATAAATTTGGGCTGGGCCAGCCTTATTCATTTGTATCCTCTTGCTCCTCACCTCAATTATTGGAAAGCCCATCTCAGATCTCATGTCATTTCACCCATGGACTCTTTAATATCTACTTTGTAGTAGAGCTTTAAAATGTTTACGTGAGTAACAGAGTCATTGGATAGAAAATGGAGAGATTTAAATGAAGCATAAGAAATCATTCTAACAGAGCTATCGACCATTGAGTTGGTTGTCCTGGGAAGCAGTGCATTTATGACGAAGGAAAAAAAAATCAAGTTTAACCTTTATAATCCACTTGTCAGGGATGTCATAAAGAATTCAAAACACTTGGTTTAACTGCTAGTTCTCAACTTCCTCCTCCCAAAAATATAGCATTGATTTATTATAAATATACTCATATGGTTTCCTATAGGATTCATCTCTCTCTCTATCTTTCTCTTTCTTTCTCAAAGAAATTACATACAAATGTGAGTGAGTAGAAGGTGGCTACCATAGTGAGAGTCTTCCATTTGCTTCAACATGTTAGAGATGAGAAGCAGGAGCTGGAGAGATGGCTCTGTCAGTAAAGCGCTTGCTGTGTAAATATGAGTTTGACACTTTGCACCTACATTAAGGCATGGTGACCCACGCTTGTGATTCCAGCACTGGTGATACAAAACTTAGTGGATCCCTGGAGCTAGGGTAGCATACTTGGCGAGTTCCAGGCTAGCATGGAATCCCACCTCAGATAAAAGGTGGACAGTGCCTAAAGGAAGGCAACTAAGATTGATCTCTGCCCACCACGCATGAATATGCATGTGCAACTTCATACACATGGACAAACGACACCCGCACACCCGCACACGCGCGCGCGCGAGGGTGCACGCGCGCACACACACACACACACACACACACACACACAAATGACAAAGACCATCCCATAGTGACCCAAAGCAGGTCTCTAGTTCAGGAAGAGCCAGTGGAGCAGTGACCCTGCTAAGGTCTATAGTACCAGGAGGGCTTTGGATTCTATGAGCATGCAATTCCTGCTTCTACATAGGAATTACTCACATAGTGAAGTTGGAGATAAAGGCTCCTTTGGGGATCTGAACATCGAACACGACATTTTGGGGCGATGGGGAATTGTTCACCAGTTTGCTCTGGATGGTAGTTGTGGCCATCCGAGAAGTAATCGTGGACTGGACTTTGTAGCTATAAAGAGTCACTGGATCAACAGCATTCTGAAATTGGGAAGAAAGCATAACTGTAGTAGCAAAAGGCTCACACAGAAAGCACTATGTGTACGATGTTGCAAGCTGTGAATTTTACTAGATTTGTTAAATAAATAACTCAGGTATCGTTAAGCAATCTTCTAAGTTCTTGAAATAACCCACAGAAGAAATTAGTCATTATTATGAGATGTCTTCCTGACTTTCTCTTTCTGCTTTTCCTCCTATCTCTCTACCTCCCTCTTTCCTTCCCTCCCACAGCAGGGGTGCTGTGGGGTGAGCTACATATGAAACCCTCAAACTCCATATCACTGCCTCTTTCCTTCAGTCTTATCTTTCACTATCAGGTCTTCAGTCCTTGCTTCTTTCCCTGTATTAAAACAAGCTAAGGGAAACTGACAGCTACACACAGTGAACAGAATTGTCCCGGAAAGTACGTTTTGATGCAGTTGCTTGTTTAATAATACTTTGGGCCTCCTTTTCCCTCTGCTATGTGTTGCAGGTAGCCCTAGCTTAAGTAAACAAAACAGAACACTGCATCAGTGTGATCACAGACGAGGGATGAACAATCTCTTCTTTAGGATGTTCCTAAGAGCTGTAAGGTCCTCCAGACCTGTGGCAATGTGTGACCTGCTAGATTTTGCTTTTTCTTCCTCTAAGATTTGCTTTACTTTACTACCAGGTCTCATCCCTCAGATTTTGCTGTCCAAGGCTAATGCTTCCAATTAGTGAGGCCCCAGCCAATTTCAAGCTAAGATAAAATCCAGGACAATTTATTTCCCCTACCTCCTGCTCCAAGGGGGAAGCTCTCAGTTCAGAACAACACACCAACACAAACCACTCCCTTTGGGTGTTCTTTGTGACTAGAAAGTCTACTCTGGATCTTTCAGGAACTTAGACCATGCGGCCTGAGAGTGGCTTCCCATATCCACAGATATCAGGTGTCATGTTTGTAAATCAAAGTTGGCATTAAATGCATATTGTTGGGTGAAACCTATATCATTAGTAAGACATGAGAAGCCAGGAAAGGCATGTGAGCTACAGTGGCATCTGCCCTGCCTTCGAGCACTGTACTCTTCAATACTGTGTATCAGAAGTACTTCCAAACAGAATTGGGCAAGGGAAAGTTTCAAAAGTCAGGTAAATACCTCCAGTGACGGAGACAAAGGAGACACCTGGATTGGTTTCCAGGTAATAGATAACAGGAAAATCACTCACACACCAATCTGTGATGCAACCAAAGCTAACTCACCATCTCCTCTCCGGATTCCTCAGGAAGGCTTCTCTGTGGAAGGAAGTCAGAGAGACAATCATCCCTATGTGGCTTACTACCCCAAGGCAAACCCCCATGTTCTCAGTCAGAGAATTATGTTGCTTCCATACTGTGGCAAAACTTAGTCACTGAAGTCTAGGCAAAAATACAGAGTATTATGGAAAGCTCTTTTCCCACATGTGAACTTCTCTGAACAACCTTCTCATCCATTTTTGTTGGGATGTGTGTTGCTCCGTGATAGAATATTGTTAAAGCTTTCATTCAGGTCATGGCTTTGTGAAATTTTCTGACCCTCAAGTCAGCTTCCTTTGTTGTTTACATAGCGGTATGCATTTTCCTTAAGATTACTCACCTTGCTCATAATGACCCACCCTATGTGCAGGACGATTTAGAGTCTGCCTCAGCCTCTTAGACTAAGCTACTTGAGAGTAGGAACTTAAATGTGTTCTCTACACTGTTAGCTCCAGAGCCACACACGGTGAATGGTATCTTGAAAATTCTATGCTCTTAACTACCACGTTAGAAGATTAGACACAAGCGTCCTGTGAGCATGGACAAAGGATACCACTTTCCTTTTGAAAGGTGTCTGAAAGATTACAAAATATGTCCAAGGTTGTATGTGAGCTCATTTTGGATCAGATGATCCAAAATGTGTGTGACACAGGTCAGGACTGCCTTTTGGTAGTCTTTGAGATACTCCGTTTCTGAGCTGACCTGGAGCTTACCAGGAAGTTCCAGCAGGCCTTAACTTTGTAGCCATCCTCCTGCCTCAGCTTCCAGAGTGCTGTGATTATATGCACCACCATACCCAACTCTTTAACATGTTTTGACACAGTGGTTAATGACTAAGTTTTCTCTCCAAAGGCAAGATAAAAACCATGATCCAAAGTCCTGCCTACTGGGCTTTTAGTAGTATTGATCTGTAAAAGCTGGACTTTAGAAAGTCAAACATTCATAGCCAGGCAAAACCAGTTGTCTCTCAGCTTTGCGTTACTTCTATAAACACCCTTTTCTCAGTATGTAGGCTCTGTGTGAGAGAAGCCAAACCCTTGTTGGCACTGCAGGGCTCTTGCCCTCCCCCACAAATTAGGAGATTTTCTGTGTCAACTCAGCAGCTTTCGGGATGTCTAGTTCTTTGAACCAAAGTGTTCTCCCCTTGGATAAAATGGCCAGAAGAAGGAGAATATGTGGTCTTACTAAGCACCCTTTATAGGTAGAAAATTCTAGAAAACAATGTAAATATCACCTTGACAATATTTTACAAGAATGCAACAATACTGGACTACTCTCTGTTAGAAGAAAAAAAAGCACAAACTCCTGAGAAAATAGAGTCATCTTTTGCCTTTTCTCCACTCATGTAAGACACTTATTTTCGCCATTTGGAATTGAGTTTACTATACCTGATGTCTTCTGTTCTCTTGCACAAATGAAAGTTTATCTGGGGCCAGTTTTACAAGATCATCGTATTCTGCAAACTAAAAAGACAGCTCTTTAAAAATCATCTACAGAAAGGAGGCATTCATTATATTACTTTATACTCGTTCCTCTATTGTTGGACAATCTTGTTTTTGACATAACAATTTCTTTAATATGTATATTTGCTACTTAGGTCTCAGAAATAAGTAAACAAAAATGAACTATTTCAAGTTTGTTGGGTGTGAGGATTCAGGTTTGAGTGATAGGGCAGACATGTAATCAGATGATAAAAGGTAACTGGGAAAAACTGGTACCTAGGTGGATTTGGAGATGTTAATCAATAAATGTGTGAAAAGGCTGGTTAGAAATTACCAGAAAAGGACAAACATGTCTGGGTTTTACCTTCAATCTGAGATCTCTGACACTTTCTGGTGGTTTTCAAAGTGTTGGAAAATATGATAGTTTCTAAGCAGAGTGATTTTTCCCTCCTGAAAACATACTATTTTTTCCCCTCTGGTATTTTCATGTGCAATCCACTCTGTGGTATTCTCTAAAATAATCCTGTAACACATCTTTCTCTGCCAGCACAGAAGTAGCTCTGTTTGATATTCACAATGGCTCAAAGTTTCTGCTATACAGGAGTGTCTGACGGTCTCAAGTGGAGAGCTGAAACCCATGGCTGCCATTCCTGAATTTTGCCAGCTCTGATGCCACCTTTTCTCAGAACACTTAAAGTGTCCTTATTACAAAAATAATTGTTTGATAACATATAAAAGACCATGATGCTCTGAGAATGGCCAAGAAAGAGTAACAGTAGTATTTCTACATAACAACACTAGCAGTCACTGGGCAGTACCAGTCCAAGTACGGTACCTGGTAGTTTAGATACCCCCTTCATTCTCATTGGAGTCTGGAACAGGCCTGTTATTACACAAGTTTTTATAAAAGGAGTGGGAAACTATGCTCTGTAAATGCTACATAAATATTTGATTTAAACTTCATGCAAAAATCTGATAATGTCTTCGTAAGCAACTGCATTTTATAATCAGAACAGGTGCCAGTAGTGGGATGAATGTTCTCCCAAGTTTCTGTTCTACACAGAGCAAGTTCGTTGAATAGGAATGGCGTTCAGCCATTTGCAGTCCATTTGTCCAGGCCAAGAGCAAAGAGTCCTGCATCAGTACTTACTTCAGAGTATCCGTTTATGGGCATCTCAAAGGCTTGTGCTTCCAGAAGAAACAGCCAGATGAGAAAGCACATGAGCCGCTGCATTTTGCTGGACATCTGTGCCAAGCTCTCCGGAGCAGATGGCCTGGGAAGAATTCCCCACCTACAGAACCAGGTTCACAGGAACTTGTCTGTTGATAAGAGCAGCGGACCGTTTTAAAAAGAAGAAAAGAGAAGAAAGCGCTCTAACTTTGCTCAAATTCAGGACAAATATTTGTTCTGGAGCTCAAACCTGAGCTGTGGGGGTGGAAGGGAAAGCAGGGGTTATTCAAACAGCAAGGCCAGGAGCAGTTCCTGGGCTGTGGGGATGAGTCAGGGCCAGACCTAGGGTTAGACAGTTGCACATTCCCCCCTTGATTTTGTTGATTTTAATTGATCTCAAAATCAAAGAGACCCGATGCTAATTTTCACCCTCTGTAAAGGTTCAAGTAAGGGACTATACTAAGGGAAAAATGCAGAAAGAAGAGCTAAACTCACAATGTCTGGAGATAAAATTACTTTATTTAAATAGTAGCAGGCAGGCTGGAGAGATGTCTTGGTGGTTATAAACACTGGCTGTTCTTGCAGAGGACCCAGGTTCAATTCGCAGCACACGCATGTTGGTGCACATGCACATGTGCATGCAGAATACATACACAAAACGGATAAATCTAAAAAACATTAAAAGAGAGCAAGAGGCATTTAGGGAAAGTAAGAGAAGAAATACAGTGATTCTCTGAGAGGATTAATGGCTCCCGTTTCTCCCTCTCACTTCGATAACTGGGCAGTTGCTCCATGTGAAGAACAGGGGAAGTTGATGCAGGGGACCAGGGCTCAGTGTTCAGGGAAAGTGTTCATGAAATGAAGTGTCCCCTCGAGCTGCCCCTCATCTCTGTTGGCATAGTGGATCCATCATTCTAGTGAGTTATATGGTGAGAATACAAACTACGAATTGTAAAATTGTTACTATGTTATTGCAACGCCACATACTAATTTCTGGGAAATGATTTAAAGAGAAAACAGGGTTGAAAATGGACAATGTGAAAGATGGACAATGAGCACATTGACAAATAAGGGGTAGAGCTAAGCAACTAGCTGAGACAGTTAATGGATTTAGTTCACCATAAACAGCAACAAAGGCTTTATTATGTACTGGGTACCAAATCCATAAAAGAAAGCATGGGAATCGTCCTGGAATCACTCACTACAGTAGTGGAGGAGGATGGATATACACTGGGATGAGGGACAAACTAGGTCATGCCCAGTACAAAAATGGAATCCACTGACCTGGAGATGTGGAGAGAAGGTGGGGCTTTATCAGCCAGGTTTACAAGGATAGGAGTAATTGCTCCAGGCTCACTGGGCATGCTCTTACTCGGGAATAAGGATGAGCATAACCCAAGGAAAATGGCTATGTCAATATGTCAGCGGATGAAGGGAAAGAAGAGGGAGTAGGCAAATGAGACCATATGCATCAGACCAGAGGACCCTGAATTTTGTGCTCCAGGCAGAAGGAACTCAATAGACTTAGAAGGGAAGAAGGCAAATGGTACCCACTTTGGGTGTGGCATGGATGATGAAATTAACAAGGCACGAACTTAAGAGACTTCAGAGACTGACACTCCTTTTGAGATAGCATGAGATCCTGGACCAAGGCAAAGGTAGTGGGGCTAGCTTGAGATGACCAGTTGGTTCATGAACTAGTCACATAAAACTCTGGATATGAATATGAAATGACGGGTATGCCCGTTTTGCAAGCATTTGCTTTTGATACGTAGATAGGTATAGGCTAATTATTGCAAACGAATGAAAACACTGTGCTGACTAATGAGGCTGTCTGTTGACAGTTGTAAGAAAATCATATAGACAGACAGATTGCTAAGACATCATGGTCATTATCAGATTGTCCAGCTTTGGGGCAACTTAGAAGTTTTTCTTTACAGTAGGAGTTAAGAATCTGTCTTTCTAGGTCACACCTGACTCGACTATTTACTTACTGTGGGATAAGTATCATCTCCCATTGCTGAAGACTGAATTGTGTCCCTCTCAAATTCATAGGCCACATTCAGTTACAGTTAAATGATGTCAAAGGGGGTGAGGCCCATGATCCAGTAGGAGGAGTGTCCTTATAAGTCTCCCCATGAAGACTCAACAAGAAAGCAGCAGTGCATAGATTAAGAAAGGGGTCCCATGGGAAGCTAATCAAATGGTAACTGGATCTGAGATATTCATCCTTTAGAACTTTAAGAGTAAATTTCTATTATCCAATCTGCTCAGCTCACAGTATTTTTTAATTATAATAGCTTGAGCTAGGACATTAATCTCCTCCATATCATGGATTTTTAGAGCATTAAATATGATCACGTATTTGGAATACTTGGCACTGGGGTTGCAAAGGTGCTTGCTCAGTGGTTAAGACCACTCGCGTCTCTTTCAGAGGACCCAAATTTGATTTCTAGCACCCAGAGCAAGCCACTCACAACCATTTCCAGCGGGCTTCAACACCTCTAGCATTGGTAGACACTTGCAGTCACATGCTCATACACATGCACACACACATGCACACACACATGTACACACACATGCACATACACATGCCCCATATACATAATTCAAAATAATAAAAGTAAATAAATAAGTAAAATTCTTGCAAATGGCTAAATGCTCAGTGAATAACATTTACAAATTATGTTCCTGAAAGGGAATGTAGATTTTGGTGTGAATACATTTGGGCACATAAAACTAGAGCTCCATAATCGTTAGCTATACTTACCCACAAAACTACTTCCATGTTTCAGATGCGGGAGAGCAAATCTTAACTCGGTGCTGGCAGTCTATTTTTCTGCAGATTGTTGACAGCAAATAAAGACTTGTTCAATTGACTTTTCTTTCGTAGATTATTTTGTTACATATACGGCTACTTTTCTTTCTTTTTGGTTTCTTCTAAACAAGTAACCATCCACATATATTTTCTTTCTCTTTGATTTTGCACACTGGTTAGCATATGGAATTATTCCTTCACTGTAGACCAGGGAGACGTGAACACTGATGACATTTTGTGTAGGGTCCGAGCCTAGCAGCATTTTATTTTCCTTGTCACAAAATATGGACACTTGGATGCAGACAATAACTGAGTATAATTTCAAGTACAGTGGGAGAGAAAACACAATCCTCTATTCCCAGTTTAGGATGGTCTGGGTGAACTAACACCAAGCCCTCATGGGAAGGACCTCCTCCCGCTTGGCATTCTCCACTGAGAAAATTATTTGGGACAAGTTAGGACCAATGATATATTTTTAATAAATAATTATAAATTTTCAGTATTCTCTCTAGTCCCTTTCATTTACTATCATATCTTCACTGACTTTAAATTGATATTCAGAATTACCACTGAAGAAACCAAATTTGGAGCAGCCTGGGTCACATTTTTCTTTTCATGGTGCTAGCTTGTCTCCAAATGCCAAGGTCTCCAGGAAAAACACCATGTTTGCTCTCTCTTGATGTTTGGAAGCATGGTGGCTCTCAATGAGAAGGGCATGTGTGTTCAGGTCACTGGGTCCTGAACCTGTGACCCTTCCCCCCACCTTCTATGCCCAGGCCTTGATAATGTAATGAACTGAAGCAACCCACTGTTGCAACTGTTCATGATTTACAAGACGAAAATCAATATTATAAAGACCACAAGAGTATTCACTTTCATGTGTGTGGAAAGTCAGTGGTAAATCCACAAGAAAAAAAAATCACATCATTTCATGACATTTGGATGGGGTAACTCAGTAAGTACTCACTGAGAGTTCTGAGAAATGCCAATAAATCTGAAAGTTGCCACTGAGTGTGTTGTGTAGTTTAGACAGTGGCAACTGAGTGCTTATAAAAAGCTAAATTTTATCCTATCTGAAATAGAGATCTAGATAGTTAGAAAGACAGATAGACAGACAGACAGCTAGAACACATCTATATGTAAGGGCACTTGCCTGTGTGTGCTTATGTGGAGGCCAAAGGTTGACATTGGATGTATTCTCCAATCTTATTTTTTTAAGACAGTAGTTCTTGCTGAACTGGGAGCTCACTATTTCAGCTAGGCTAGCTGGCCTGGATCTACTTCTGTTGCCTTAATGCTAGGGCAATGTTCATGACTGTCACATTTGGCTTTTACTTGAGTTCTGGGCATTGAACAGAGGGCCTCATGCTTGTACAGCAATCAGTCTCTGCTTGGAGACTCTCCCCAGCCCAGGAATATGTTTAGAATATGTTTATAAATCCAAGCTAAGCTAATTTATACATAGCCATATTTGACTCTCACCTCCTGACTCACTAGACCCAACGATGCAGAATACGGAGAACGTCTGTTTCTATACAAACATGGCTCTGGTTACTTCCTCCTCATAGTGAAGCCAAAGCATTTTGCTAGAGGCTTTAATGGATTATTATCTGTTTGCATTTTAAAGACGATGTCCTATCATCTGGCCACATCTGTTCCCTTACATTGGGTACTGGTATAAGTTAGTGTCATTTAGATCCATGATATGAAAACATTTTGGAAGAAAAATATTAGAAACGAAATATCTGCACCATGAGTAAATAAATGACCTAGGAATTATGAAACTGGTGTTCTCCTTAGTTCTTATGCCAATAAAATCTTTGTTCTTGGGTCATCTTCAAATTCATACCATCTGCCACCATAGAGAAAATGGGCCTGGGGGTGCAGAGCTATCAGCCACCATAGGTCAATTTCAGTATAGCAGGTTTAGGCATTCTTCCGATAGTGTGTAGATGTTTCTGGAAAAGTAGGGAGCATATCCAGAAGCTGGATCACCCAAACATCTAACATCAGAATCTATCTGCTGGTCAAGATCTTCTTCCTGTGTCACATCAGGTCTCTCTCCAAGGTGTAACAAGTGTAGAGTATGGTTGGATGTCTGAACCATGGGGATCAGAGAGTTCATTTGAATGGATCCTTTCAAAGGTGTTGAGGCATGACTCAAGTGGTTGTCACATGGCCAGAGCCATTACAGGCAGTGACTAGAGAGGGTCTAGAATGGTGGGCACAGTGTGGTGGTGGCAATAGGGTCCGAGTAAGCAGTCTGGTTCCAGATCCTCACTACCCATCACACAAGCAACGTGCTTCTCCGATTCACTAGCTATTTCATGCTTGGGTAATATTTCCGTCAAGACAAGGTTTCACTGTGTATCCCTGACCATCCTGGAACTTGCTCTATAGACCAGGTTGGCTTCAAACTCAGAGATCTGTCTGCTTCTGCCTCCCTAGTGCTGGGATTAAAGGTGTGTGTCACCAAGCCCCACTTTATTAATAATATTATTAAAGCAAGTTTAACTAAGACTTTCTGATCTCCAGGTAGCAATGTGTGCTTCTTTCACTTCAGGTCACTTCTCTTGCTTTCCAAGAATGTTTTAAGAGCACATCAAATCATGTGTTTGTAGCCAAAGAAAAGACAGTCCTTATTTGTTTTGATGTAATCCACATTTACTGACCCTCATTCATGCTCCTAATTAGTCCAGTCCAGGGCCAGGGTGATAGAACCAACTCTTCTTTCTAATGAGAGGACATTGGCTAGAGATATGTAAGGAGAGGTGAAATGATAACATCATGACAGCACATGTAAGAACAGTGCCTAACAACAATCAATAACATTCATCCTTATACCCACAGATAAGGGTCATCTCTACCTGGTGTCACAGAAGCTTCTCATTTCAAGATGGCGACCACTACAGAAAACCACAACCAAACCAAACCACAATCAAAATACAGAATTATGGAGTCCAGTCCCAATGGATACATCAACAAAACATTCCTGTGTTATTAGTCAGGGTTCTCTAGAGTCACAGAACTTATGGAATGTCTCTCTATATTGACGGAGTTTATTGTGATAACTTAGTCTGTAGTCAAACTAACCCAACAATGGGCAGCCATGAGTGGAACATCCATGAATCTAGTAGTTGCTCAGTCCCACTAGGCTAGTTGTTTCTTCTGGTCTTCTGTAGAAGTAGGTTTCAACAGATGTGCTGGCAAGTAAATGCAAGCAGGCAAAGAAGAGCGAATCTTCCTTCTTCCAATGTCCTTATGTAGGTCTTCAGCAGAAGGTGTGGCCCAGATTATAGGTGTGTGCCACCACGCCTGGATCTGGGACTTGCTTTGTCCCAGGCTGACCTTGAACTCCGAGATCTCCTTGCCTTAGTCTCCTGGAATTAAAGATGTGTACTACCTGGTCTGGGCCTAAGCTTTTTATGGCCACTGTGCCTCAAGATCTCCATGCCGAGATCCAAGTCAGAAACTTGCATCTTCCAGCTTCAAGATCTGGATCACAACAGGTGAGCCTTCCACTTCTAGATTGTAGTTCATTCTAGATATAGTCAAGTTGACAACCAGGAATAGCCATTACAATTCCCATACCTAGGACCTAGGGAATATTGTGGAAGAGAGGGCAGGAAAATTGAAGAGCCAGAAGATCAGTAAGTCTACTGTAAAATTGTGTCAACTAGTATTGCCAGAAACTACACCCAACTTGGATTGCCCAAACATGAGCTGAGCAAGAATGACACCAGTGGATGTGCCAAACTATACAGGGAAAAGCTCATAAGGCCTCAGCCCCAAGAACTATAGGCAACTGAGGAATGCTGAGAGGAGAGCTGGGAGCAGGAGAGGTGGCCTTCCTCAGGGACAAGCACAACAATGGGCTGTCTAGTGCCAAATGAACAGCCAGAAAACCATATGTAAAAGTAACATTATAGGACTGAGCAGGTATATTTAGGAACATGCACATGTCACACAATAGCAATTAATGAAAAAAGAAGTCATAGATTTGAAGGAGAGTGGACAGAGATATATGGGAGGGTTTTGAGGGAGAAAAGGGAAGGAAAATTGTAATTGTATTATAATCTCAAGATAAATATAAATTAAATGAATAGCTTAAGGGGGAGATTATTTGGGAAGAGAGGGAAGAGACCAGTGAATAGGAGGGAGGTTGATGGTGGGGCTAAATATATGAATATATGAAATGTTACAAGGAAAAATAATAATTATTATTCATAACAAGTCATACTACTAACGAAAAGCAGTGTTGAAAGTCTTGAAGAGGGTATGAGTAGTGAAAAATCATACCAAAATACATTTTTCAAGCTGCATTTTGGCTGGAGGGATGGCTCAGTTGGTCAAGTGCCTATTGGGCAAGCATGTGGACCTGAGTTCAGAGTTCAGAACCCACAGAAAAGGCAGAAAGTGCTGCAGGCTCCTGTAATCCTAGAACTGGGGGCAGAAACAGGCAGATTCCTGAGCCCCATTGTCCAGCTGGCTTCGCCAACTCAGTGAGCTTTGACTTCACAGAGAGATTGTCTCAAAAGCAGGTGAGCAGAGAATAATGGAGGAAGCTCGACCTTGGGCTTCTGTACATAGGACCACATATAAACTGTATTCAAAACATAGAGGATAGAATTAAGAAAAATAAAGAGATGGGCAACCCAGCAAAGATGGCTTAATATCAGTCAATAGTTTATTTGACTTGTTTTCCTTGGAATACAACATCAAACTGTAAAGAATAAAGCATGCAATGGGGGTGTGTGTGTGATATAAACCCAAAGAAAGGCAGAGCCAGCAAGGCTGTGCTAAAGGAATTTAAGTGATTCATTTCTCAGGTCAAGTATTCTGTTATACTGAAAGAAGTTCTGAGTTGAAAGAGATTCTAACTCATGACTATTAGATCACCCCAATATTCAAGAGGAATTTGGGGTCTGTAAACTACAAGTTGGGGAGCTTGAAGTGGACTTATTTGAAAAAAAGTAAGAAATGAGCTAAAAGATGCTTCTTTTAGACAGAAAGAAAAGACACTTTCCTTTTGAAAGAAAGAATGGTGTGTGTGTGTGTGTGTGTGTGTGTGTGTGTGTGTGTGTGTGTGTGTGTAATTTGCCTGGGGCTCACTTGATATGGAGTGAAAATGAAGCTGGAAGCTCACAGGGTAGAGAGGATCAGATTGTTCGCTGTGTTTGTTTCTATCACTGTAAAAAAACTGCAGTGATAGTTCTTAAGGAGGAAAGTTTTACCTTGTCTTACCGTTTCAGAGGTGTGAATCCACAGTTGATTGGTTGCATTGTTCTTTGACTCATGGGAAAGCAATATGTCTTGGTCGGCAAAGGAAAATGGTAGTGTCAGGCAGAAGATGGGGCAGGGCAGGGTCACTACATACCTTTTAAAGGCATACTTGCAACCTGATAATTAATCTTTATTGTCAACTTGAGGAAATTTTAGGAGTCAAACTTCTAGATTTGAGGACATTTCCATAGAGGTTAAGTGGGGTGGGAAGATCCACCTTGAATGAGGGTAACATTATTCCACAATCTGGGGTCTCAGACCAAGGACAAAGCGGAAAGCAGGTGAGTATTCAGCATTCGTCTCTCTCTGCTTTGTGTCTATAGAAGCAATGTGAACAGCTGCATCTTCCTTCTGCTGCTAAGCCTTTTCTACCATCATGAGCTGTGTCCCTTCTAACTGTGAGCCAAATAAGTCTTTCCTCTGCTAAGTCTCTTTGTCAATGTCCTGTGCTTCGGAAGTGAGTAATGTAACCAATATACTCGGTGCCCTAAACTCCTCCCCTCATAACACTCTTATAAACATTTGACTGCCTTTTAATCATGCCAAAGCATCAACACACAGGTCTTTTGTTGGTGTTCTAGACTCAAACTACAAACAAACATACACACAAACTATTTGATAAAGGTCAGCAGACCAAAGAAAGTAGAAGAGGACAGTTTGGGCCCCAAGTTCAGGAAGAAGACATAAGGAGATCTAGGAAACCAAGCCAAGCACAGAGAGTTCGGCCAAGATGTGCTTAAAGGTGAAGAAACAAAGGAATCAAAGAATGTTCAGAGGGAATTGAAGTTGGTGTTATATTGAAGACAGAGCTATTCCCTCAGCATAATCAGTCCCTCAGAGACAAAGTAATTGGTCAGCAGACAAGTTTACGAGTTGTCACATACAACTCATAAACATGGCAGTTACATCAAAGCCAAATCCTTCTTGACTATAAAGCTTATAAATAATACAGGGAGATTTGCAGGCCAAATAACTAGTTATTGGCAGTGCTTTACAGAATACTAAATTGAACTAATTCTACATCACTTTACTATGGTGTTTTTAAGACGAAGACATGGGTTTGTCACAGTACAGATTTATTTAAATGTTTCTTATGGGTGAGATAGAAAGGAGAAAATGCAATGAATTTTCATCTGGTTAATTATAGGACCAGTTGTTTCAAGTAATCAAACCAGGAGAATAGAATGATGGCTAGAGAGATAGCTCAGTTGGTAAAGTATTGGTCTTGTTAGCATGATGATCTGGATTTGCTTCCCAGAATCCATCTGAAAATGTTAGAGATGTCAGCGTGTTCTTGTAATAACGGTGCTGGGAGAGGAGAGGCAGGAAAGTCTCTGGAACTCCATGTCCAGAGAGTCTAGTGTAATTGGTGAGCTCCAACAACAGACCATCTCCAAAAAAAATGGACAGTGTTCCCAAAGATGACATTGAAGACTGGTGGAACAGAGATTTAAAAACTGCATCCTGAGTACATAATCTGAACACACAGTTCAAAACGGTGAAACCAGAGAGGATATAACTGCCATCCAAGTATGAAGACAGAGAAGAGGTTATTTAAGAATTGATTATCCTATGGAGACTCCATACCAGAAAGGAGGACAGAGTCTGAATCCAGGGAAAGAAATCAAAGGTAGGAAGAATCCAGGCAGATAGCCAGTCTCCATGGCATAAAAGTGAGCAGGGCTAGGCCTGCCATGAGAGGGCCAGGGGCAGAGGGAGTTCAAATGGATGAAACTGGGCCTTTCAGTAAATCACCCCAGGAACTCTGAGCATCTGCCAGCTGTTCCTTTGAGGTGCAGTTTGGCAGCAATCAGTGGGCCAAGACAGGTCGGTACCAGGAATGTTCCACTTTCCTTCCACTGCATCACTGAAGCAATTTAATAAGTCTCTTGAGTCTGTAGCTTTGCTGGGTTCAATTGGAGGTTCATTTGCTCTGTGTAGTGTTGTCGGGACCTGTAGCTAAGCAGAGATTCCTCTAGGCTCTAGCATCCAACAACCTCACCAGGGGTTGGAAGTCATCAATGCAGCGTCTGACTTCTCCTGTCTATAAAATCACCACATACACAGCAAGGTGGGTCTCAAGAAGAGCATCCTGAAAACTCAAAAGTGTCATCTGTAGCCCTCTAAGTCCTAACCTTGGATTCTATATGTATATAGCATTTAATTGGGCAAAGCAAGTCTGAGGGACACCTCTGATCCAAAGGGAAAGGAAGTAAACCCCATCTTCAGTTTGAGGAATGAAAAAGAATTTGGGGGCCATCTTTAGGCTAGGGAATATTCTATCACAGAACTGCACTCTAAGCCCATTGGGAATTCCTTTAATAGGAAGGAAGTGAAGGATATGGAAAGTCTAAGGAGACAGAGTTTCAGAGATTTGATGTCAAAGTACAAATGAGTACTTAATAAAGAACATTCTAAAGATGAAGGTGACCATGAAGAGCTTTGTAGTAAGTGGAGCATAGCCAAGTCTCACGGAAGAGTGTGTGCACTGGATGTTGACATGGCGATTATTAATGCTGTGTCTGAACTTTACACAGAGGCTGCCAGACCAAATTTTGGGAAGGACCCACAGGGATTCTTGTATTGGGATGATAAACTCCCAAAAGTCAGACTCTAAGGAGCTACAGCTGTTCTGTAGACGGCTAGAAAATGGCTTTCTTCCTTTTTTTATTTGCTTCAGAGCATCTGCTCTCCTTCCAACTGGTCTCTTTCCTGACTTGGCAGATAGCCCATCTGATATATTAGAGGTAGGTAATCCATCTGAGATATTAGAGGTGGATAGCCCATCTGGGATATGAGTAGAAGTAGAATCGAGGCAGATAACCCATCTTGGACATAAACAGAGGTGGACACCCCATCTGAGATATGAATAGAAGTAAAATAGAGGCAGATAGCCCTTCTGAGTCATGAATAGAGGTGGATAGCCCATATGACATGTGAAAAAAGGATAGCCTAAGAACACAGGTGTAAAAGAGAAATATTTAGGGTTAGTGTTGTTATATAACATCTTTGTATAGTTGTATTTTGTATACAATATTACTTGCTCAGCTAGAGCAAGTAAGCTGTTTTAAAATTGGCTTTCTCTCTTTTTTTGTTATTTTTCGAGACAAAGTTGTTTTTTTTTTTAAACAATATAATATTTTTTACTAGTTCTTTGACTCACATGATACCTCCCCAAGCTTGCACCTCCTCAAGACTGGACACCAACGACAGTGAGATAAATGAAATGCCAGAAAGAGAATCAGGGTCTGAGTTTTCAAAAAGATCAATGACCCAGAAATGACTCTGTCAGGTCAATAAGGTAAGGAAATCAGTTCAGGGCGTAGACAAGAAAGTTAGCAACGTGGATGAAGTACTCAGTAATTTAGAGGAGAAACCCAAGACAGGAATGGTTCATCCAAACAGGAGTCGTGTGTTTGGAAAGGCTGAGGGAGATCAGCTTGGAACAGCCCCTGTCCAGCACAAGTCTTCATTTCCCACCAACTACACCGTTTTCCCTCAGCACCTAGACAGCAACATTGCCTGTCACAAGCCAACACATCTTTGTTGTAAGGTCATCCATGGAAGACAACAGTGTGTCCTGCAGGAAGTAGGTAGAATAGATGCAGCTAGCCCATCTGCGATATGAATAGGGGTGGATATCCCATCTGAGATCTAAATAGAGGAAGATAGCCCATCTAAGATCTAAATAGAGAAAGATAACCCATCTGATATATGAATAGAGGTGGATAGCTCCATTTGAAATATGAATAGAGGGTAACCTAAGAACAAGAGGTCAGGAACCTGGGGTAAGAAGCACTAGGAATGATATTTTAGCTTAGCAGCACATTTAGGCAAAAGTTTGCCTTTTCTTGAAGTTTTTGTTGCTTTCACTCATGGGCAGCTAAGGTCCCTTTTCATATTGTCTAGAATGTCTGTCTCCACTAGGTGGCAGACTGTGGTCATCACTTTAGGGCTACTTCACAGACTGGTCTAAACTGGAGAGGAGGAACTTGCAAATAAAACAGGGCCTCATGCTGGGAGCTGATGGTCATGCCAGCTGTTACTGGGACAATAATGTAATTAGAACTTTATCACAGTGTCGTTAAGAAAATCCATGCATTCTGTTACCAAGGAATTTAAGGGTAATTAAGCTTTTTCTATTCAAAAGACTATTTAAATAGTCACATCTTAAAACTCACAGAATGACTCTGGCAATATATACATGTTTGTAGTGTGTGATGAATATATAATGATACATATATATTATACATGTATATTATATATATGGGTATAAATATATAAAGGTTCATACAATAGCGAGTGAATATTCAGGGGAATTGTGGTGATTAGTTTAACTGTCAACTTGACAGCCTAGAATCACTTGGGAAGAATGTCTATAATAAAGAATTGTCTGGACCAAGTTGGAATTCTAGGCAGTTTATGGGGCACTATCTTCGTTGTCTAATTGAGTAGGAAGACCCAGACTGACAGCAGGTGCTATCTATAGCTCTCTGGTTTGAGACCCTGGACCATATAAGAGTAAAAGCTAGCTGGGCCTTAAACACGCATGCGTTCATTTCTATTTGCTTCTGACTGTGGATCTGAGGTGACACATTACATCAAACTTTTGCCAATGTGACTTCATTACAATAATGAATTATAACCAAGTGTCTTAGTTGGGGTTTTACTGCTGTGAAGAGACACTATGACCAAGGCAACTCTTATACAGGAAAACACTTAATTGTTGTTGGCTTACAGTTTCAGAGTTTTAATCCGTTATCACGGCGGGGAAACATGGTGGTGTCCAGGCAGACATGGTGCTGGAGAAAGAGCTGAGAGTTCTACATCTGCATCTGAAGGCAACAGAAGGGCAGAGCTTGTGCATGTGATCCCTCAAAGGCCACCCCCACAGTCACACACTTCCTCCAACAAGGCCACACGACCTCCTAATAGTGCCCCTCCCTATGGGCAAAGCATTCAAACACATGAGTCTATGGGGGCCACACATATTCAAACCACCACTCATAGATGGTAAGCTAAAAGTAAAACCCTTTCTTCCTAAAGTTGCTTTTCGTCAGGATATTTGATCACAACAACAGAGATGAAATTGGGACAGGTATATTAGAACAAATACTTAGAAATTTAGTCAGAAATGGGGCTTATAAATCAGAAAGTGTAGACGCACAGTAAACTCATGAGCCAATCAGCTAACCAATATTCACTGCATTGGAAAACTTGGGTACAAATGTGTTTAGTACATTTAAAAATCTTAAACTCTGAAGATTTCATCAAGAAACCTTCTTCTTCTGAAGAGTTTTTAGACACGGCATCAAAAGCCATTGCTAATTATTACAGCCCATAATAGGCTGTCACCCAGGAGCCCAACCATCAAAATGTCTCAGGAAACCAAAGCTTTCGGAGTCTCTAGTCTTTTTTTTTTTTTTTTTTTTTTTTGCGGGGGGTGGGGGGGTGAGACAGGGTTTCTCTGTGTAGCCCTGCCTGTCCTGGAACTCACTCTGTAGACCAGGCTGGCCTCGAACTCAGAAATCCGCCTACCTTTGCCTCCTAAGTGCTGGGATTAAAGGCGTTCGCCACCACTGCCCAGCTCTAGTCTTTTCTACATCTTTACCCAAACACACTAGCACTTGTTAACATTTTATGAGTGTGGATTGTGTGTGTGTGTGTGTGTGTGTGTGTGTGTGTGTCTCACTGAATCTAGAGTTATGATTGTGGCCAGTAAACAGCAGAGATCCAGGTGTAGGTGCAGCCATAGCTGGCTTTTCACACAGATGCAGAGATCCAAATTCGGGTCCCCAGGCTTGTTCAGTGTGCATTCTTTCCAAGCCATGGCTCCAGCTCTTCTCCATCTTGTGTTCATCGCTGAGACAAGATCTCTCAACCAGCCTGAAACTCACCAAGCAAGCAGGCCAGGATGACTGGCCAGTGAAACCCATGGATTCTCCTATCTCTGCCTTACCTGCACTAAAATTATTAGTGCATATCACCATCCCTGGCTTTTCTGTTTTTTTTTTTCTTTTTAATGTGACTTTAAACTCAGGTCCTCATGCTTGCAAGGTAAGCACTTTACTGACATATTCATCTTCCCAGAAACGTATCCTGATATAAAATGTTTCTCTCTTCTCAGAAGTACAACATTCAGGCTGCAGGGTAGGATGGTACATGGTAGTAAGCTGAGTGACAGATATTCATGTCTTCAATTCCAGAACCTGAAAGTACATTTTTTACATGCTGAAAAAAAAAAAACTTTGAAGGTGTCGAGGTTAAGTCAAGGATCTTGAAATGAGATCTGAGTTATCTGGGTGAGTCCATTGATCACAAGGGTCCTTATAAGAGAGAGGAAAGTCAGAAAGGAAATGCAGGCTGTGAAGGAATGCAGGGCCACAAGCCACAGGATACAAGTAGGCTGTAGTAGCTGGAAATGCAGGCAAAAGATTTTGACCCACAGTTTTAAGGGACAAACTACAGACTTTCAGCAGTCTAGGACAATAAATTTGTGTTGTGTTAAATATCAAAGATTGTAGTTTATTGTGCCTATAATAATACAGATGATTTTTTTGCCTTCTGTCACTACTAAGTGCATCATTTGTGCATAACAAAATCTATCACCGTATATATATTTCTCTGCCCCTTCTTTCTGTTTGTTGGAGATTGAAAGCAGAGCCTGAAGTATGCTCATGCCCTGCTACTGAGATGTGTACTTGAGGCTCAGAGATGCAGGCCATTTGGACTCGTGTGTGTGTGTGTGTGTGTGTGTGTGTGTGTGTGTGTGTGTGTGTGTTGTTTTACCCAGTGATATGCCCACTATGCTCAGTAGCCTTGAGAATTTAGTGACTCTGAAAGATTTGGAATCTACTAGAACACAAACCAAATATGCAATAAAAATACAGCAGCCTTACGAGGAAACGAAAGCTCCGTAGCTGTTCTTCAGACAACCTTGGATTTATTAAACCCCAGCTCCACTGTTTATAGCTCTGTCCTTTTGGGGAAGCTGCTGCATTTCTCTGAAGCTGTATTTTCATCTGCGCTGTGCAGATTTTCTCGAGGAGCAAATAAGGTAAGGCATGGAAAACACTTGGCATTATGCTGGCGTGTGGTCCATAAGTTGTCTTTCCCTTTTGTGGTCATGAAACTACATTAGATATTAGACATTAGACATGCTCTCAATAGGAGGGAGAGCTGTGCTGGTATTCCTATTGAAATGGGAGTAAAACCTGAAAAATATTTAAACAAGAGAGGCTAGTGGGGCACAGAGGCAGACACCTGTAATCCCAATTGGGCAGGATAAGGCTGGAAGGTCAGGAGTTTGAGGCCAGCCTGGAATACATAGCAATAATTTGTCTCAAAGGAGACAGAAATAAATAGAGATGAGAGGAATGAGACAGATAGCTAGTTAGTTAGATAGATAGATAGATAGATAGATAGATAGATAGATAGATAGATGATAGATAGACAGATAGATGATAGATAGATAGATAGATGATTGATAGATGATAGACAGATAGATGATAGGTAGATAGATGATAGATAGATGATAGATGATAGATAGACAGATAGATAGATGATAGATAGATAGATGATAGATAGATGATAGACAGATGATGAATGATGGATGATAGATAAAAAGGATGGATGATAGATAAATGATAAATAGATAATAGATAGATGATAGATCAATGATAGATTGATCAATAGATGATAGACAGATGATATAATCATAGATAGATTGATTGATTGAATGATAAATATTACATTACAAGGTTAAGTCAGACAATTAGTAGCAGAATAGAGAAATGACTGTATATAATAGAACCTCAGAGGCCAGCATTCTCCTTTGATATGCATGTCATGTGTAGTTGATAGAAGAAGCTAAAAATACTCTCTGTATTCCCCATTTTTGACAGTACTGGGGAATCCAAGGTCCAATGATATTAGGCAAACACTTAACCATTCAGCTATATCCCTAGCTCTTGCTATCTCCGATAAGGCCATTGAAAGTAAAAGCAGATCTTATGGTAGAGAGAGTGCAGAGTGGCCACACACACAAATACACATCTAAACCAACACACATACATCTGTAGAAGCTACCTTTGTGTTGCTGTGGTGAATTACCATGATGAAAGACACGCTAAGGAAGACGGAATTCCAGATGGGTAAGAGTCTGTCCTGGCAGGGAGGCATGGCAGCAGGTAGCAGGCATAGTAGTGGGAGCCAGATGTGGAGAAATCACATTTTTGGTCACAAGCATGAAGCAGAGAGCATACTGAAAGTGGGGTGAGGCCATAGAATCTCAAAGTCCACCTTCAGGAACATACTTCCTCCAGCAAGGACATACTTCCTAAGCCCCCATAAACAATGAGACCACCAGAGAAAAATATCCAAATATCTGAGGCTATGGGGGGATATTTCTCGTTCAAACTATGACAACATTCAAACATATTCATGCACATACATACATACATACATACATACATACTTAGACACACACTATTACCCAAACAAGCACACAGAGTCCCTGGAAAACATCAGGCACACCAGAAAGATATTTTTTTCCCCTCCAGGCTCCATTTCCTGAGAACACTCTAGAAATTTGAACTATCCCAAACAATAGGTGGGAAGTTTAAGAATTCTAAGTTGAGGAAGAAAATATTGATTTGCTTTCTGAAAAATATATATGTAATGGAATTGTTTTCCATCATAAAAGGAATGAATTTATGTCATTTTAAAGAAACAGATGATAATCATATTAAGAAAATTGTGTCATTCTCAGAAAGACCAAGATTTTCTCTCATTTGTGGATCTTAGATGTTTTTATTTTATTTTATTTTATTTTATTTTATTTTACTTTATGTATGTGTGCCTGAGAGCCTGTAGGTATACCACAGGCCTATGGAAGTCAGAAGCGGCCATTGTATTTCCAGGCACTGAAGCTATAGGTGATTGTGAGTCACCCATGCAGATGCTGGAAACAAAACCCAGATCTTCTGCAAGAGTAAGTGCTCTTAACTGCTGAGCCATCTTTCCAGACCCTGGATCTTAGATTTTATACAAACAGATAAAATCATGGTTGTGCATATAGCAGGGGAGTAGAAGTAAAACTGTCTCCAGGAACAAAGGGGACTGACCAAGAAGGGGTGAATACAAAAGTGTGGTGGAGTATGGGAGAAATGTACTCAAAGTATATTGTACGAATATGGCCTTATGTAACCCAGTGTGATACCAGAAAAAGAATTTTAAAACAAACCAGAACAGATGTATACAAAGGTTTTTATAAACTGGCAAGAGTCAAGGCCGTTCTCACCAGACAGCCTGGAGATTCAGAAAGAGAAAGGATGGCGTTATCCTCTCAGCAAGTCTGTATCCATGTGTCTGGTACCTGTCGCACGCCGCATTGCATGCCACAGAGGCTCCCTGTCTGCCAGCCAGGCAGCCTGCCCATCAGTGCTTCCAGAGAACCTAACAAGGCTGCCAAGTCAGATCCTGGTTCCAGCTGGTGTGGGATACATCACTCAGCACCACCCACAAAACCCATACTCTGTGGG
Organism: Arvicanthis niloticus; assembly: GCF_011762505.2. Classification (NCBI taxonomy): domain Eukaryota; kingdom Metazoa; phylum Chordata; class Mammalia; order Rodentia; family Muridae; genus Arvicanthis; species Arvicanthis niloticus. Next base: position 57,170,866 of record NC_047665.1, on the reverse strand, counting down.
AGCCAGAGCCCTTCCAGAGACACATTTGTGTTGGCAGGTACATTCTCTGGAGCTCTCCCAACATCTGCCTGAGACACATCTGGCAGCCCTTCAGGTTGAAAACACTCCGTGGGGATTGCCTTCAGGTGCGGCTGGGTTCTCTGTCTTCTGGCTTTAGCATCACAGAAAATACCAGGTGGGCGTCAGGCACATGGAGACAGAGGAAAAGAATGTGTGTCTTATTCCCATCTGTGTTTGAAAATTCCTCTGCGCTATTCCAAGTGATAATTCCAAGTTAAGGCCAAGACTCCGCTTTGGAGTACCAGCGTTGTTCTGGGTGTCTGTATCGGTTTCTCATTGTCGTGACCAAATACCCAAAAAGAAATAACTTAAGGCAAAAGAGTTTATTTTGGTTATGTCTCTAGGGATGTAGTCCATCATGGTAGGGAAGGGAAGGGACACAATCCATGTGACCTCCACACCTCCACAGTCAGGAAGCACACACAGAGAGACAGGCATTGATATTCAGCTTTCTCTCTTCTTTTCTTTTTTTTTTTTTTTTTTTTTTTTTTTTTTTTTTTTTATTCAGCCCAGGAACCTAGCCAGACCATAGAATGGTGTCATCCACAGTTGGGATGAGTCTTTCTATCTTAATTAACATAGTCTAGAAAATGCCAACCAATACATTGAGACGTGTCCTGTTGGCAATCCCAGATACTATAAAGATGACAATCCTGTTACTGGATCATTTCAAAAGAAAGTTCAAACGACTTTGTTTTTGATGACAAGATTTTCGATCAATGTATGTTTCTATACGGGCAAATGGTTGCTCAACGGATAAATGTTTCGGCAGAGATATTAGCCTGGCTTTGAATTCCATTTGAATGTAGGTGCTGAGCAGACATGGCAGCTGGCTCTTTTCAGCTAATGCCAGACCATGAAACACCAGCTCGGATTTTTGTTGTTGATATTCACATCTGGAAAACAAGGCAAAAATGAACTTCAATTGGGCCTTCTAATGTCTTCAAGAATCTATTAAAATGTACTACTACAATCCAGGCATGGGAGCACACTTCAGCAAATCTGGCATGGAGGAAGTAGAAAGATTGAGAGTTTAAGACCACCTGTCTCAAAAAAGCTAACGGCTAGGGATGCTAGCTTAGTGGCGTGCATCCTGACAATGTGGCCCAAGCCCTGCAGTTTATAAGCCTTAAACTTTTTCAAGGGAGAGAAACTTTTAAGTGTGTATTGCTGGAGAAGGCTGAAGCTATTTCTGAGTAGAATTTGGGTAGAGGGTCCTTGGAGAAATAGGAGTCAGAAGTAATGTTGGGGGGATGGGTGGAATCAGGGCTTTCCATACCTGGACCTATGCTAGCAGTCACCACGCCCCAATGATTCTCCTGCCATTGCCTCAAACAGCCCTGGGGCTACAGGCGACCGTCTGATCGTGCCTGGATTTCCACATGGGTGCTGGGTATTTGAACATAGGTCCTCAAGTTTGCACAGAGAGAGTGTTTTCACCCACTGTGCCATCTCTATAGTTTCTACTGTAGATTTTATTTATTTTTATTGGCATATATTCATTGTGCATGGTGGATGGGTTTTTAAAAGACAGTTTATTTCAAATATAATATATAGTTTCACCTTTTACTCTCTCAAAATTTCTGACCCACAACTGTTACTGTCTAAAAGAACTGCAGGGACAAAAATGGAGATGAGATAATCCCCCTTCATTCTTATGTATGAAGTCATTATCTATCAACAGTCTTGGAAATTTTTGCCAGGTCTTATTTTTATTGTGCCTACAAACATCCCACAGAGGCCCAGGTGTGACAAGGAACAAGAGAATACTACAAATTACAAATGTAGGTACTTCATTTTAAATGGGGTTACCTCCTGATACACCTATCATGAGTTGAAAATATCATTCATATGCAAGTGCATTTAATGTGCGTAACATTGACCATCACACCCGACCCTATCACAAACAGGCTAAGAATACTTCTATTAGTCTATATTTAGTATGCAAAACATTTAACCCAGCTTCTACTTTATAATGATGTGTTGAGTGTCTCTCACACACATTTAAGCAGGTATTTTGTTGACCCAGTGATGTATGAAACACAACATACAATATCCCAAAATATTGGTGATGTATCATCTCAGGTAGACTTGTCCAGCCTTTTACATTACAATATGTTTGTCTTCAAAATTCATGCTTACAAACTACTCAACTGAGTTATTAAAAAAAATCACAAAAGATATTTCACAATGTTTTAACTAAGCTTGCACTTTTATACTGGGCTGTATTCATAGCCATCCTCAGCCATGGGCTGGACATACCTGCTAGAGTACATAGGCTCTATGGATATGTTGGCTGTATGTAGTCATGGTTACAGGGTTGATCTGAAGCTTCAGATGGCATGGTTGTCCTGTATCATGGGGTAGCATAGCAACTAATATTGCTGGTCTGGAGGAAACATAAAACAAACCCCTGAACTCAAAGCACACTCTCTTAAATCTGTGTTGCCCTGGTCCACTATAAAGTCAATGGGTTGTAAGTGGGCCATTGTGAGCTGAGACTCTTTAACAGACAGTGCAGAATCTCTACCAAGGTATGCAGCTAGCTAGGGGACCAGTGTGGACCAGCCCTCTCCTTCCTTAGCTCCTATCCACTCCATGTGTCTTATGTCGCATTCCACTCATCAAAAGATTGTTCCAGTGCTAACTGTGCAATGCACAATGCTAGAAGTTGTAAAACAGGCTGGTTTTCAAAGAACTTCTGATCACATCAAGAAATTGACTAAAGAGCGAAGCAGGTATGTGTCAGGTGTATGTCAGTACCTTGGTTCTGAGAAAAGGGAGAAACCTCAATCTAAAGAAAGCAAACCGTACTTCTTCATGTTACTGCCGTGACTTTTAGCTAGTGAGCACTTGATAATAGGTAAAACGTGAAGCAGAGGTGGAGGTGGGAGTGGGGCTGAGGATGGACCTGAGGATGGACCTGTCTAACATTGGTCCTGTCTAACATTGCAGGATCAAAGGAATGTAAGAGATGAAGAAGAAGATGGGACCCCTGGTCCGTTTAAGCCCTCAAATCACGGTAGCCATTACTGCCCCCCTTCCAATAACCTAATGTGGTCCATTGCAATGTGAAGTCTCAGTTCACAAGTAGTTATTCGTCCCTGGGGGAGCTAATGGAGCTGGTTGCAGAAGAGCTGAGGTTTTCTTCCCTAGTGAGAATGGCGACTGTAAACAACCTCTTTGCTGCCAGGTTTCTATGAAATTTCTGTGTGGAAACCTGGCTGGAGCAGCCTCTTTCTTCCCGCCGGCTGTGTGCTTTTTAAATTACTGGGTGATTAGACTAATTAAATGATTAACGTTGACGACAAGGATTTTCCTTTCATTTTTTTTTTCACAGTAGCACCGTTTGCTTGTTCGAACTTCTGATTTCTCTGTGGAACAAACACCATTGCTCTAAGAGTAAGTAAGTGGGGTGTTTTAAGACGAATTAGAGGCTCAAACCAGAACGCTCGATGTTGCTATTTTTTGTAAAGTGTGTTCCTGTGTCTTTTTACCCAGCCACAATGTGTCGGTTGGTGTGGTTCTGTGATCTGACATTCCTCCAGCCCCCCCCCCCACCATCACACTGCCAACACCCTCCATGTTTCTATAGACCTCATGATTATTATTGGCTGTCTAATGGTCCACAGGATATATGGTGCCTGTGGAGGGGGCAGCCACTTCCCCATTTTTGGTCATCAAAGTCTATTTCTCACCTTACCTATATAGATGGAATTGCCAGAGACACAGAATATGTCTTTGAGACAACTGCCTTTTGCAAGATGGACTAAACACATAGCCCAGCTACGTTACAGACGCACTAGATACACAGGGCAACCCCCCCCCCCACACACACACACACATTCCCCGGTTGCAAAAGGTCAGGCATGGCAGCTTCATAGGCAATGATTTTCCTGTGGCAAGTCAGAAATACAATCAACATTTATAATCAAGATACATGGTATTCATTTCCCAGTTAACATCCGCAAAGGTTCAATTCTGCCTCTCTCTTCTGTCCCCAAATATGAGAATGTCATTAAATGGGGCAATGCAGCTTGTGTGCCTTAGACCATCAGTTGTCATCTCGTGTTACTTGTGACATATACCAAGGGCGAGCCCCTGTCAACTTTCGGCTTCAGGTGAACCCGATGTACTGCTCTCCCATCCCTTGGCAACAGGAATTATGCAAGTCCGTAAGGCGAAGGAAAGCGGGAAGGAAGGGTTGGAGTGATGGTGCTGGCAGTACAAGCCGAGGAAAAAGTTCCACCGAAATTTGTTCACTGCATGCAGCATTGGAGGACAAGTCTGGGTTCGAGCAGGGCAAAGTTGGCCTCGCTGTGCATACTGTTACGGCAGGTCTGGAGTCCTTTCCTCTTGGGACGGTGGGGACCCAGTAGCCACTCAAGCTGGAGGCGGGACCTGGAGGTGGTGGCATGCAGGAAGCTGGCCTGCGGTCAACCTTGGAGCCCAGGGGAGGCAAAATTCGCAGGCCTGGGATCACAGGGTGAATTGTGGGCGGAACCAAGGATGCCTCCTAAACCGCCGCAAGGGACAGGGAGGCGTGGCCTAGGGTAGTGTTGGTGTAGAGACAAGCCTCAGGCTGGCCTGAAGGGCATAAAGAGGGCAGGGACCTCGATGGGCGGGGCTTTGGTGGAGGCGGGGCTGGATGGAGCGTGTCTCTCTGCATCCGCAGCTCCTCCAACTCCCTGAAAAAACTTCCCTGTCCCAGAGAGGTCGCGCACTCGGGCTTCGCCATGCTTCTGCTGCTAGGGCTGTGCCTGGGTTTGCCTCTCTTCTCAGAGTCCCAGGAAGAGGCACGGAGCTGGGATGACACCTCGGAGCAAGTAAGTAGGAGAAAGAACTGTGGGAGCCGGTGAATCTGTCCCTTCCCTCCATCTCCCTGGGCCGTATGGCTTCTGGACAGGCTGGAATTGATCCGTAGGATGCAAGGAAGTCGGGGAGGGGGATCGCCTTCCTCCGGGTCTGCACCGTTCCTTTTCCCAGTCTTCAGCACGGGGGGCTTTCCCATCTATTGGTCACTTGTGCAACTTCTGAGTGGTTCTCAGTGCCTGCCCCGTGTCAGATTCCTGCAGAGCTGTGCATGGAACCCCAAAGTTCTGCAGAATCAAATGTGCTTCCTGGCTCCCACTGTCTACCAGATTCTCATTTGTCTTAACAAATTTCTGAGACGGCTCCTGCCCAGCAGTTCATTGCAAGTTTCCGACTTGGACATGTGAGGTGGTTAACTGTTAGCTCTCACCCGGAGAGAAAAGAGCTGATTAAAAGTCCTAAACTGGAAACCTCAACACTCTCCATCCAAACACAGGAAAACTCAATTTCCCCTCCGGTTCTTATCCATTGTGAATAGTTTACTGGAGGTCCCATGATTAAGTCAGTGTCAAGAACTAAAACAGCTCAGGTACTTGGTGCACACATCAGCGTTAAAGGTTCAGTCCAGTGTCTGACTACTGGAAAAGGTCCGTGCAAACTGTCAAACAGATTTGCACTAACATCCCTGTGAGGCTCCTGTAGGAGAATCGAGCTTTTGTGGTGGTGTAGGAGAAAAGTAGGCTTTGGGTCCAGAGAAAGGCTGATTCCCTCCTCTGCCTGCTCTGCCACTTACAGCTGTGTCCTGGGCCCACTCCATATTTGAATGCAATGCATTTTCTCTGCTAGGCATGCTGTTCTATGGAGCTAGGGCTAGCCTAGAGCTTGCTATTGACCCAGGCTGGCTTTGAACTCTCAGTCTTCCAGCCTGAATCTTACAAATGCTGGGGTTACAGGTGTGCAGCATGTGTGACTCAAAAATTCCCTTTGAGCATATAGTAAGGATTTAGCTAGCTCGTGAAAGGACCTGGTATCCAGTAGGTACTCAATAAATGAGAGATATTTTAGTGGTGAGGACTTGGCCACCTAGACCTGAATTCTAAACTGCCAGCAGGGTTGGCACTTGACATAGCTTCTATTGTAGGCTTGTACAGCCGAATTGCTGAGGCAAGGAATTCAGGGTAAAGTTCTTCTTGAAGCTTTGCAAGGGTTACTGTAAGGGGAAGGGAATGTGGGGAGAACTGAGACAAAGAATCTTTCTGGGGACTAAAGATGGATTCAAGCCATGTTGGCTCCACAACTACAAGTGAGCCTAACACCTTCCAAAGTTACCTCCTTAGAAAAAGCATGGGATTTGACTCATTTTGGTGATTTCCTGTTGTCTTTAATCCATGGCAACATTCATCTTGAAAATGATTAAATCAGACAACACACATACACACCACACACACACCCAAAACCTTGAGGTACAAACTGCTATGGAATTTGCATTTCTACTCTCTATTTGTACTGGATTTTAAATTTAGTTTATGGAGTGTGTGTGTGTATGTGTGTAAGTGAGAGGCGGGAGAGGGCAGGGCACTGGGAGTCTGCGACCCCATAGTAGATTGCTTGTCTGGGGTGAATGAGGTCTCCAGGTTCAATCCCAAGAACTGATAAGAAAAAGACTGAAGAGCTGATGTACTTAGCATAGAATCCGAGGAAGTAGTCACTGTTCTAATCTCAAAAATTATAACCTCTGAAGCTATGTGTAAACTTAGTAAACTTGTAAAATGTAATAAGGGATCTGGGGAGACAGTTGGGCCAGTACAAAGCTTATTTATAAGCATGAGGACCTGAGTTCAATCCCCAGGCCCCCACACAACAAACAAACAAAAGGAGGCAGGGCATGGTGGCCAACTAGTGATCCTAGTGTCAGGAAGGTGGAGACAGGTGGATCCTGGGATGTGTAGCCTGTCTGACTTGCTTGACAAGTTCCAGGCCAGTGATCTTATCTCAAAAACAGATGGACAAAGCTTGAGGAATGACAGTCTTTCCCACGAGTACAATGAATTACACACACACACACACACACACACACACACACACACACGAGCTCTCATACATACACACATGCACAAGTGTATGTAAATTTAATGTAAATTATAACTGGACATGCTTATCGACTTTCATGGCAGTTCTGATCATTTACGTGTAACTGGGAAAAATACTACTTGCATATCAGATTCAATTTCCTTCTTCCATCTCACCCTCCATTGCATCTATAAATTATATGACCCTTAGTAGAGCAACTATTAAAATTGGTGGTTTCCAACTGTCTCTGTGGACTTGGGAAATTAATTGAATATTAATTGAATATGGGCTTCTTTTCTCATCTGCGTTGATCTATGGGAAGGCATGGAGCCGGTGATAGGAGGACCATAGGTTGAATAATGTTACCTTAAAAGAAGCCTCCAGAGGCCAGGGATATGGCTTAGAGGGTACAAGTGCTTGCCACTAAGCCCAGTGACCTGAGTTCCGTCCCCAGGACCCACATGGTAGAAGGAGAGAACTGACTCTCACAATTTGTCCTCTAGCCTCTACAGGTGTGTTGTGGCATCCCTCCCAATGCAAAAGAGCAATATGCCAGGGAATTAGTATTGGAAAGGAAGTTACATGAAATAAATCATCTTCTATCTCCTGATTTATCCACTTTATGTCTTTGAGTTATATGATTTTTGAAAGTAAGGATAAAGTTTTCAAAGGCAGTTTTAAATAAAAAAAATAATTATCAGTTACTGAATGTTCAAAAGGTCTCCAAATATTCTATTTAAAGCAAAAAAAAAAAAAAAAAAGCAATGAAGTGTTATGGTTAAAAATATTCCAAGTGGAACTAGGCTATGTGGGGTTCAAATCTGGATCCTGCTACCTCCTGACTGTGTGCTCTTGGGCAAGCAACTTAACCTCTCTGATTTTCACTGACACAATAGCTCCTAGCTCACAGAGAGAGATGGATCTGCATTTGGGGAGAGAACGTAATTCTGAAGTACTCCTTTAAAAGAAAGAATTTGAAATGTATCTACAAATGAGATATGCGTGTGTGTGTGTGTGTGTGTGTGTGTGTGTGTGTGTGTTAGTTAAACCCAAAACTGATCTACAAAGGACGGTCATCCAGGAAAGGCCATCCAACGGGGGCTTTTCCCTTAAGCTTATACATGCTGAGCTCAAAACTCAGCATTGTTGAGACCTGAAGCTAGGGCTCCCAGGGAGCCTTCCACATTGCAAGCCACTTCCAGACTGATATTTTGGTCTAATGCTCACGGCACAACGTCTGCTCAGCACACACTGGTCCTGAATGTCCATCCTGGTGTTCCATTTTCGAACTTCCCAAATGTTAAACTCTTCATCCGGTTGCATCCGATCTCTGGTCTTCTCATTGGAATCGAGACAAATATTTCTTTAGCTCTCTAATAAGAAAAGCCAGGGAAAGCTCTGCGGGCCTCTCTGTTATGCCTCTTGATGTACAGGGATGGGATTGCTGAGGTGGGGCTGTAGAACTGAATGGGGAGAGAAACACGGGAGTCAGTCCAGCAGTGTGCTCACTCCCCAACCAGCCATATCTCATGTCTTGAGGGCAGAAAGGAAGGGCGGGGCCAGCCTGAGGCTGGGCGATGAACTGTGTGTGACTTTGTACTCCGGGAGTAGTGTTTCTCAAAATTCTGGCTGCTCATCCATAAACAAACTCTTGTTTAATGTATGGTCCGAAGTCAATCAACAACACCAGCAACACTTCTGCATCCAAGGCTGGTTTAAAAGAGGCACAGAATCCTCTGAGAGTTCTAAGGTGTGGAGAAGCAAAGATGGGTGTGTCCTGAGCCACTCATTTTTTTTCTTTCTCTCTTTTTGCTGTCTATTGTCTCTTCTATGTATGCATATGTGTGTGCAAGTAAGTGTGTGTAGCTGCACATGTAGCTGCATGAACATGTGTATGGAGGCCTAAGGGCAACCTTGGATATTGTTCTTCAGGTGCTGTGTCTACTTTTTAAAAAGACTTAATTCGTTTTACTCTGTCTTTTTCTGTGTCTCTGTCTGACTCTCTCTCTCTCTCTCTCTCTCTCTCTCTCTCTCTCTCTCTTTCTCTCTCTCTCTCTCCTAACATTTTCGCTTTCTCCATTCCAACCCTTCCAGACTCAGACTCACAGCACTCAACCTGGGACAATCCCAACCTCACATGGCTTCTCAATCCAGCCTCAGTTTCGTTTGAGAGTCTCCCGCAGCTTTCTAAGGCAGTGGTTGCTCTGTTGCTGGGCCTTGCTGTCAGTGCTCTGAAGGCCCTCAGAAGAGCGGGGTTGGCTGGTGTTTCATTTTGTCATCCTTGTCCCACTAGGGAGGGTGACTTTGGTATGCTCAAGATGCCTGCTGAGGTTGGCATTAAAGCCTCCCTCCTGTGTGTTGTGGGACCTAGATTCAGGGATCCCTGGATAGAGCTTAAAAGAGAACAAGGACCCACTTTTACATTCTGTACCAGCCAGTTTTGGTTACTCAAGCATCCAGAGCTGGAAACAGTGAAGATGTTCCAGGCCTCTCATCTCTCCTTCTCTCCTTTCTTCTCCCCTCCCATCCCCTCTTCTCCCCTTCCCTCTCTTCCTCTCCCTTCCTCTCCCCTTCCCTCCCTTCTTTTCCTCTTCCTTCCCCTCTTCTCCTCTCCACTCTTCTCCCCTCCCCTCTTCTTCCTTCCTCTCCCCTTCCACCTTCTTTTCCCCTCCTTTCCTCTCCCCCCTCCTCTCCCTTCCCCTGCCCTTCCCTTCTCTCCTCTCCTGTCTCACATTCTTTCCCAAAGATGAACTAGGCTAGTCAGTTCTGTAATGCCTTAACAGATACCAGATAACAAACCTGTGAAGACAGGGATATAATTTTGTTCACAGTTTCAGGGTTTCTGATCCATTGATAAGCTGGCCCTATTGCTTTCAAATCTGTGTGACACAATTCAGAGACACATGGTAGAACAACTCCATTTATGTCTTGGTTGGGAATTTAAAAAAAACTTAGATGCTTGTTTCCCATACCCTCTTTCCAACATCCCTCCCTCATGTCCCAAAGGCTTCCCATTGGGCCCTACCTGCTAAAGTTCCACCACATCCCAATAGCAAAACACTGGAGACCATGCCTCTAACATGGAGGGAGGTCTTTGACAGATACCCAGAATTCACATTAGAGCTGAGACTCATGAATCCCATTTGTCTATTCCTCTCTGAGGCGTGATTGAACACTGAGATAGACCCTGGGAGAGACAGAGAGTAGCACCCATGATTTTAAAAGATTCTGTTTCAAACATATATTTCTACTAATATATGATGGAGTAGAGGCAGTGATCCTAAGCTCCAGCTCTTTGTAACTTTGCGGGAGCATATTTTAAGGAGAGCTAGTTCCGGGTGGTGACTTATTGCTGGGTCCACAGGAATCAAAGGAGCAGAGGCACCATGCAACTGATGATTTCTGAGCATGCTTCTCTAGAGAACCTAGTTCTTTTTAAAAGTTCTTCCTTTATATCCCACCCTACACAGCTAGTTCCCCAAAGCCTCCCACTATTCAAGGATGTGGTGAATTTGATGTTGTTGTTTTTTCTTTTGTTTGTTTGTTTGTTTTGCATCTTATACATGTACCTGCACTGGATCTGTTATTATATGTTCATGGATTCCTTCCTTCTTTCCTCCCTTTCTCTTTCTCTCCCTCCCATTTCACTTGTTTCTTATACAATGTGGCTCTGGATGGCAAAGTAAGTTTTAAAAAAAGTAACGTTTGTTTGTTTGTTTGTTTGTTTGTGCATGTTTGTGGTTGTGCCTGTGTCACAGTATGTGTGTGGAGGTCAGAGGCTAGCTTGTGTGAGTCTGCTCTCTCTCTCCACTATGTCAGTACCAGGGATAGAACTCAGGTCTTCTGACTTAATGGCAGGTAACTTTACTCAAGGGGCCAACTCACTGGCCTACACATCTTTACACATTACACATCTTAATAAATATTGTAGCCTGGGCATTGTGTGTTCTGATGTTGAGGTGAAACACTCTGCTTGTGAGACGAAGTCCCCTTGAGTCATCTCTTAGGCCTATGGTTTGCAGTTACAAAGAGGTCCATGGAGGCTCCTCAGCTATTTATGGTCTGTGCCTTAGATCTGAAAGCCTATTACTTTTCTGACCATAATCCTCACCCCACCCCCCAGGATCTTTGAAGATAACAGAGGAAAAAAAATCCTCAAACAACAAATAGGATAAAAATTCCTAGCTGCAAACAATGATGGTGACATCAATGCCATTTCCACCTCCTGTCCTGGCTGGCACTGGTCATCTGCCTGCACCAGTAAAATTCAGTCCTGGGTCAGTTTGAGTCTAAACTTGGACTGAAGTGTTGCCACGGCGATCCCCTGAGAAGCTAGATAATCATCTCTAAAGTGAAAAAGCAGCTTCTCTGGTTTTCCTTCAAGTTTGCTTGTTTTGTTGAAAACCCTATTTTGCAAAGGAGGAGACATCAAAGAACATACTTTAGATCAAGCAGCAGACTTAAGGCAGAGAGAGAAAGAGAGAGAGAGAGAGAGAGAGAGAGAGAGAGAGAGAGAGAGAGAGAGAAGCTGGGCTGTCTTCTGGCAACAATTGTCTTAAGTGTTCCCCAGTCTATTCTACAATTTTAGGAAGTGAAAGACACAAGGTGAACTGAGAACTGATAAAGCCCTTCCCCTGGGTCCTTGTACTGGTCTGATCTTCTTTTCATCTCCCTCTACTTTAGAAAACAAACAGATTTCTCCTAAGGGAGATCTTGTTCCCACATGGGGATGGCTGCTGCTAACACAAGCCCCCCAAGTTTCTCGCTTCATGTTCTGTTGAACAGGAGGCTGTGCAGTGGTCACATAGTTAAGGAGAAGAGAAAGGATGGAGATATCTCCATTATACTTTGGATTAATTTAAGAAAAAATTTTATTCGTTTGTGTGTGTGTGTGCGCGCACTTGTGTGCATGCACATGTGGAGGACAACTTGTGGGAGTTGGTCCTCTGTGACCAGTGTGTGGGTACCAGTGGATAAACTCAGGTCATCGGGCTCTGCAGCAAGTGCCTGTACCCACTGAGTAATCTTGCCAGGCCTCCTTTTAGGTTTTGAAATGGAAATATAATTATTGCTGTTTCTAATATGGAAGTAGCATTTTCTAATTTGCCAAAAACCAAAGAAAAATGTAAATGCAAAGAATTCAACCATCCCAAAGCAGTACCCATTAACACCGGAGAATACATTCTACACATGAAACTACTAATCCTGTTAAAGGTTGTTTTCTGGGTTGATACTTTGAAGTGTTTAATAAGTACAGCACTCAGAACAAAGCAGATCATGACTGATAACAAAGAATCCCATATACGAATGTCTTAAGGAACACACAACCAGTCTATCATGGCCTGGCAGTGGAACAGGTACACACACGTGGTCACAAGTTCTTGGGACCACCTCTGCCCCCAATGTGACCTATTACTCAGATTATGTGTAATTTACACTTGATCCAGAAATGGTAAATGTTGCTTACATCCAAATGGTTTGGCCAGAGGTTGTCCGGTGGCCCTATCTGTTCACAGCAAATGATCTTTCAGGCAGAGAGCAGCCAGAAATATATGTAATGACCAGTGTTGAAGCCAAGTGATGTATCTGTTGCTCAAGAAATACAGATCTTCAGCCAGGCAGTGGTGGCCCACGCCTTTAATCCCAGCACTTGGGAGGCAGAGGCAGGCGGATTTCTGAGCTCGAGGCCAGCCTGACCTACAGAGTGAGTTCCAGGACAGCCAGGACTACACAGAGAAACCTGTTGAACAAAAAAAAAAAAAAAAAAAAAAAAAAAAAAAAAAAAAAAAAAAAAAAGGAAAAAAAAGAAATATAAATCTTTATTATTTTCAGTATTTGTGTATCATTGTGTGTATGTGTGTGTGTGTGTACATGTGGAGGTCAGAAGTCAACTTAGGGTGTCACTTCTCAGAAGATGTTCATCTCTCTTGGGTTTCATGACAGGGTCTCTCAATGGGACTCTTCAGGCTATGCTCGATGGCCAGTGGGCCCTGGGATCCTCTCATCTCTGTCTGATCATGGCCAGAGAGCCCCTGGGTCCTCCTGTCTGTCTCCCCATAGGCAGTCAGCCCTGAATCCCCCAGTATGGTCTTTCCTGCACCAGGATCATAAGGAAGTCACTATGCCTGGGTTCTTATGGGGGTTCTGGGTCTAAGTTCAGGTCCTTGTGCTTGTGTGGCAAACACTTTGCCAACTGAGCCATCTCTGGTCCCCGGGGTATCATTGTGTATTTAACCAAACTACTTTTAACTGATACTTTAGGCCAGTGGTTCTCAACCCTCCTAATGCTGTGACTTACTATTACAGTTCCTTGTGTTGTGGTTACCTCCAACCATAAAATTATTTCATCGTTACTTTATGACTGTAATTTTGCTACTGTTTTGAGTCGTCATGTAAATGTCTCTGTTTTCCAATGGTCTTAGGCAACCTCTGTGACAAGACTGTTCAATCCCCAAAGGGGTCACGACTCACAGGCTAAGAATAGCTTTAGGCTATTTTCAACTAATAGCAACTGTTTGAGAAGTTACACATTCTATTTTTTGTAATGATTCCCCCCCTCCTGTTTACTTTTCTGTAAATGGAGTTTTTAACTGAAGGACATACACATAGATAGGAAAACATGTATACCCACTTTAGAAAGTTTTACAGTTTCTTGAGAGTCAGATTTACTGCATGAAATATGAATTTCACTCATAGAAAATAAAGCCATATCTCTACATCCCCAGGAAAGATTGCCTGTGTATGAAAATTAAAATTTCATTCAAGTTATGAATCATTCATACCAGCTAGAGGGAAGCAGTAACTGTCTGTCAGTTGGCAAACAAAATGTTAAATGTTGTATACCTACACTTTGGAATATTATTCAACAATAAACAGAAATAAAGAAGTGTCTGCTACCATGTAGATGAGCCTTGTGACCATTATGCAAAATAAAAAACACGATATGAAAAAAATATACATAGTACATGATTTCATTTATATAAACTGATCAGAATGGACAAGACTCTAAAATAGTTTAATGGTTTCCGAAGGCTGGGTGTGAGGGATTAAGAGGTGGTCACCAGAGGGTGCAAGACTCAAGTGTGTGCACGTGCATGCGTGCACGACTGTTTGTGTGTGCACATTTACTTGTGTGTGCACCCACGCACTCACACATGCATGTGTGATTTTGTGTGTGCGAATAGGCACTGGCCAACCAACAAACTCCAGGAATCCTCCTGTGTCCCCCACCGTGCTCTCCAGCGTCCCAGCGTGGTCCCCAGGGTCCCAGCATGCTTCCCAGAGTCCCAGCGTGCTCAGAAGCAGATTTAGGACTATAATATGTGCATGCAGCCGCACCTGGCTTTTTATGTAGGTGGATACTTGGAATTAACCTCAAGTCCTGATGCTTGTGCCGCCCAATATCTTTACCCACTAACTCATTTCCTCAGGCTCCAAGGTTTCTTTTTAGAACGTTAGTAAAGACTGCCTTAACTGTGGCTGGTTGTCCACTCCTTCATTAACGTGTGCATGAAGTGAGTCAATTTTATGGTATAAAATTACACTCAAAAGCTACTTTAAAATGTGTAAAGTCAGAGGCTGGAGCAGAGGCTTGGAGGTTACACGGGCTCTCTGCTCCCGCAGAGGAGCTGAGTTTTATTCTTCAGCTCCAGGGGAACCTGAAGCTTCTGCCCCATGTACAACGCCACACACACAGAGACACTTTTTAAAGACAAAATATGCCGGGAGGAGGTGGTGCACGCCTTTAATCCCAGCACTTGGGAGGCAGAGGCAGGCGGATTTCTGAGTTCAAGGCCAGCCTGGTCTACAGAGTGAGTTCCAGGACAGCCAGGGCTATACAGAGAAATCCTGTCTCGAAAAACAAAACAAAACAAAACAAGACAAAATAGATTCCAGGTATCTATTCTATGCTCTCCAATTGCCAGAAAGAAAAACTTGTTACTCATGGCAGTAATAATTATGTTTTTGTTATTTAGGCAGAAATTTGCTGTGTGTGATGCTCAAAGGCCAGCCACAATTTTTAAATCAGCCCAGAAGAAATGGCTTATTATTACAGTGATTTTAAATTTTAAAATTTATTTATTTTTATGTGTATGGGTACTTTGCCTATCTATGTATGTATACTATTTGCATACCTGGTGCCTATGGAGGCCAGGTAGGGCATTATATCTCCAAGAACTGTAGTTACAGACTGTTGTGAGCATCATGTGGCTGCTGGGAATTGAACCTGGGTCCTCCAAGGAGCTCTTTACTGTGGAGACATCTCTCCAGCCACTGTGGGTTTTGTTTTGTTTTT
Source organism: Arvicanthis niloticus (assembly GCF_011762505.2). Classification (NCBI taxonomy): domain Eukaryota; kingdom Metazoa; phylum Chordata; class Mammalia; order Rodentia; family Muridae; genus Arvicanthis; species Arvicanthis niloticus. Next base: position 57,155,628 of record NC_047665.1, on the reverse strand, counting down.
TTTAGAAAAATTTTTATTAGTTTTCTGTACCCATCTCTTGCCTATGAGAAAATAGATGAAATTGTCCAGAAAAAAATGTCTTTAAGACAATTCAGGGTAACTTCAGTGCTGTATGTGGGTTTCCCAGGATTTCTCATCGAATAGGAACTCTCCAGAAGAAGGCCACATGCCTGTATTACAATGATGTAATGGACACATTTGTCAAGGTCTGCTCTGTTGCTATGTATGTATCATAATGCTAAATACAGGCCCTGGTTACCTCCAGGGATGAGGGTACTCACATAGACCCAAGTGATGCTATGTAACCTTTCACTCCCCCTCCCAAGTTATTCCTGATTGGTAAATAAAGATGACTAGAGTATAGCTGGGCAGAGGAGAGATGGGAGGGGTTTTCAGTTCCCGGGTGAGGGGTCAGAGGAGAAACAAGGGGAGAAGAGAGAAGATGGAGAGAAGACACCATAGGATAGGTGAGTCATGAAAACATGGTCATGAAGAATGGCCAATTGGAGTTAAGAGTGTCCCAGATGGAACATGGCAAGTTATGGCTCAGGGTTATTGATGGGAAAGCAGATTTTAATAGCTCAGAGAGTAGATATCTGCCCAGCTCAGCTCTAGTGCATTAACGGCTTTTTATAAATATAAAAGTTGTGTATCTTTTATCTGGGAACGAATGATTAGGGTGGGGTAGAAACCCCCGACTGAGATTAAATATTTAATACAGAACATGATAGCAAGGAATTTAATGTCAAGCCAAAGATGGAGTGAAGCAAAATGTAAGCATTCCAAGGATTTCTTTGGTCTTGTCACTTCATCTACGCCTCTGTTGCAGATGTAGGCACACCCAGATGATGAGGTCGTTAGACCTCAAGGGTTCTGAGTCAAGTGGATTTAGAATGATGGATTCTAATCCTAGCCCAGCAAAACAGTCTTTGATGAGAAAAAAAAAAAAATCAGAACAGCTTTGCAAACTAGATACCCTTAGTGTGGGTTTGAGTGGGTTTCACACCTTCCTGAGACTCATCTATGAAACCTCACAGTCCTGTCTCATACCTCTTCTTTCTTTTCAGGTCATGCTCAGGGTCCCCAGGCAACTCAGGCTGTTGCAAAGGCTGGTATGTATATCCTTGGACACTGTGTTCAAATGCTCTACTCTTCTGTTTCCTTTGAAATACCTTCCTGGTTTATATGCAGGTTCCCCAAAACCCCTGTTGCTCCTTAGAGAAGAATTCTACATGAATTGGTATAGCTGATTCCTTTAGAAGTTTTCTCAATGGGAGATTCTTTTTTCTTTCTTAAAAGAGGGGCTAGTGGGTAAGAGTGCTTGCTACACAAGTGTGGGGTTCTGGGTGAGGATCCCCAGCACTCATGTAAAAAAGCGTAATGTGGCTGCATGCAGGCCTGTTCCCCAGATGCTGTGCAGGGCGGGAGGATCACTAGAGCTTGCTGGCTATCCGTCTACCTCAAGTTCCGTGAGACACACTGCCTCAGGGGGAATGGCAGGATAGGACTCCTGAAGGCCTCCTCTGGCCTTGGTCTGCGTGCTCATGAGTACACAGCTCCCAGCCCCAGAAAGATGCTGTGTAGAGCTTCAAAAAGAATAAAAAATCTAAATTCATCTTACGCATTTGTTTATTCTCTATAACATCATTACTCAGGAAATAAAGGCTTTGTTTCGAAGTGAACAGCGTTTGCAGATTGAAGCATTGTGTGATGGGAGTCGGGTGGTCTTCCTGTGCATGATGGAGTCTGTGAACACATTCCCTGATGGGGAACAAATTCTGACAGTTAAAAATAGGTTGTTGGCCATCTGGTATAGCTAATCTCTGAGATGCTTCTTTTGGGTTCCTGCCCTTCTTCCTACTGTTAGTTTAAATCCTAGTAATTGGGAACTTATTGGGGATGCTCACGCAGTTGGTGACATCTGTCTTCTGAATTGGAAGATTCCCTAAGAAACATGACATTAGTTAACTGATTTTGGTTTGGTTTCATTGCTGTGTAAGTCTTTTGGGTCCCTGTGTTTATCATTTCTTCTGTAGCCTCTGAATTTCATTATTGATCAAAAAGACTTTTTTTTTTTTTTTTTTTTTTTGAAGGGGTCTCCTGTATCTCAGGCTGGCCTCAAACTTTCTATGCAGCCAAAACTGTTGGTTGGTTCCTGATCCTCCTGATCCTTCTGCTTCTATTTCCCAAATGCAGGGAGGATTGCTGGCCTGTGTGTGCTGCGCTACCGTGTCCAGTGGTTACAAAGATGTTCCTGCTCCTATCACCTGCACTGTTTATATGATCCCTCACATTTTCTTAGAAATCTCTTCAAATTTCCAAGTCTTCTTCTTACACGCATTACACATGTTTTAACATAAGCTCTATCCATGAAGGGTCTTTCCATGAGTCATGCATATGCCCTGTGCTCTACAATTCCGGATCTCGAGGATAAAACTTTAAACATAGCTTATGTTTATTCGTGCGAGATTGCATGCTCCCTCTTCTGACTGTGCTGGAGTCTCCCTCACCAACAGTAATTCTCAGCATGTTCCAAATTATAAGTAATGAATAGAAATTAGACAGCTCAGAATGTTCCAGGCTTTAATTAATGGTCAGAAACTGAGCATCGTCTACTAGGATTCTCTCATTGTTGTCCAGACCACAGAGAGGTGCTTGGTTATGTCTAGAACTAGTTAGATTCCTTTTTTTTAAAGAAGTCCTTGGTCACACATACACACGAGCACATACACATACGAACACATGCACACATGCATACTCATGCATACATACACAGTTATTGCAATTTGAATATCAGGGATATCTTTGTATCTGAGCTTCCACCATACTTAAGATACACTGGCTAGCTTTGTCAACACAATTTTTTTCATGTCATTTACCCCGCCCCCCTGACAGCAGGGACTCTTCTTGGTAGTCCTTTGGGAGAAGGCATTCTGAAGTTTGTGCCAAGAATTATTTGATTGCAATGCAGTATGATATACAAACACTGAAATGATTGACAAGGAGGAATAAATACACTAACTGTGTTGCTGGTAACAGAAGCTGTGCCCTACATACAAAACCATACGCAGAAGCACCAGGTGGGAAGCAGTGGGTGGGATAGGAGTCAGCACAGCCTGGAGCATCTATTAGAATTTTCATGGGAAGGAATGTGTGAGTGGGTGGATGTGCCCCATAAGCTCTGGTTTGGACACTTGGCGTTGTTTTGGCAGGCTCCTGGCTGTAACAGCTGTGTCTCATTGCCCAGGACACACTTCTGGGGGCAGCTGGGGGCAGAGAGAGTATTAGTTTTCTGTGGGAGACTTCGATGGAGGAAGTGGTCAGCAGTGTGGGTCCTAGATAATTTGGTTAGCATATTGAAGGCGTAGTAGCACAGCAGTCACCGCTGTCACTACAGCAAGGGAAGGAGTCTTTCCAGGGAACCATTCTTAGATGCTAGGACGTCAGGTTTTGTCATCTGCAGGGAAATGGATACAAGTGGAAGCAGCAAATTAAGGGAGCTAAGCCAGTCTCATAAAGACAACTATGGCATGTTTTCTCTCACTAGTGGGTTCTAGACCTTATAGATACATATAGATATCGTCTATGCATAGATGACATGAAAGCAGAAGCTAATTGTCTAAAAGGATAAAGGGGATTCATGGGAGGTAGATAAAGGAAGCATAGTGGGGCCAAGAGGGGAGTGTGTACATAGTACGTTTTTATATGAAAATGGCCTCATATAACACTATATGAATTACAGTCAGGACAGCTGGTGATGTGGTGCTGACCATCGGTCTCTTGTGGATGCAGCTTACATCTGTGTCTGTCTCCTCGGCACAGAGTGCCACTTTCAGATTACTGAACCAGTGCTTCTCCCTGGGCAGAGATAATTACACAAATGTCCCTGCTAATCTCTAAATGTCAGTAGGCACTGCTGTGTAGATTGTATGAATGTGAACAGGTGAATTGGGGTTGGTGTCATGCTCCATCTGCACATGGTGGGGAGGGAATGATTTCCCCCAGGTGTTGAATACAGCATCCACGGAGACTCCATCAGTGAGAACACACACTACATATCTTTTGTAAAGAAGAGGAGGCCTTAAGGTTGAGTAAAGGTCACTAGACCTAGAATCCAGACACCTGCTCCATTCCAATCTTCTCTGTAAAACAAAGGAGAGTGAGGTTAACTGGTTCTTGAGCTGCCCCAACGTATTTCTCCTAATGACTGTAAATAATGGTTCGGCCAGAGGGACTCAGAGAAGGCACAATAGTTTGGAGTACTGTCTGCTTTTCCAGAGAACCTGCGTTCGGTTCCCAGCATGCACATGGCTGCTCACAGGGTTCTATAAATCCAGTTCCAAGAGGTTCCAGTGTCCTCTTCTGGGCTCTGTGGGCACTAGACATGCATATGATTCACATACATAAATGTAGGCAAACACGCATCTAAAATAAAAATAACTAAATAAATCTTATTTATTTATTTATTCATTTATTTATTATTAAGGAATGGTTAGTCTAGAACCAAGCACCAAAGGGTTAATAATCTTCTAGGAAGAGGAGCCTGAACTGAGCTCTGGCAGCTGATGTCCCTAACATTCCACAGTGACATTTCCAGATGGCAACGTGGGTAATTCAGGACATCCTCTGGGTGGCTTGAAGCTAAGTGACTCCCATGAGTCATACCCGAACCTCTGGTCCCTCAGGCAGCTAATTAAGGCACACCCTGCCTCAAACCACTTTTCCATCTGGGTTGGCTCTGGAGGAAAAAAAAATAATGAAGAAATTATATTATGTCACGAGAAGCTTTCTTTTGCTTTGTATTTTCCAGTTGACATCTCCAAACAAAATAATTATTTATATATACATGTGGAGACCATGTTGAAAATTTAAGAACTCTGTTGGGAAAGTTTGAAGCAACCCTTTTATAGTCTCCCTTTGATGACAAATTTCCGCACACTTCTGCCATGCAGAACTCTGTGTTTGCTTTCTGGTGTCACACTCATTCGCCCACACGTCACCTCCTTAGCCAACATGCTTCTCACTGTGACTCTGTCCTAACTAATCTGATATAGTCACCACTTCTGAAATGAGTACGGTTTACTTCATTCTCTTTCTCTCTCTCTCTCTCTCTCTCTCTCTCTCTCTCTCTCTCTCTCTCATTCTTTTTTGTTTCTTCTTTTCTTCTCCTTATGTCCTTTCCCTCCCCACCCCTTCCTTTCTTTCTTCCTTCTGTCCTCCCTTCCATCCTTCTTTCCTTCCTTCCTCCCTTGCTTCCTTCCATCCTCCCTTCTGTCCTCCCTTGTTGGTGACTGAATCCAGGACTTCATGCTTGACGGAGGCTTTCTTTATCTCTGCACCATATTCTCAGTCCAGAACATCTCTTTCCTACCCTTCCACCATCTACGATTTTAGAATCTATTAAAAATGCCTTCTTTTTCACTTTACAGATTTCACTGAATTGTCTTTCTCCTGTAATTTCATTCCTGTTTTGTCTGTTTGTGGGGCCTGACTACGGAACCCAGGGCTCATGCATACGAGAGGGTCCACCATTGAGCTGAATGGCACCCATTTATCTTTCCTCTGAATTCTGGAAGGTCCGGCAGAAATGGTTTCTGTGGTATCTCCTCGTGTTACTCCGTGTGTATCTGTCTCTCTTCCTGCCTTTCCCATGTACATGTACACTTCCCTCCTGTGTCTTTGTCCGTTGCTCCATGTTCTTCCCCTTTCTTCCAAATACAATTTTAAGTGCCTTCAGATAAGTGGCCAGATGGAATATTTCTTCTCAACCCTTCATGAAATATAGTCTGTAGTAGTTCTTTAAAAAAATATTAGTTTAGAACATTTTATTCTTGATGTATATATACTTTTTGGTTGTTCAAGAGTCAGAAAATTCCTCTCAATTCCACAAATATTTTAAAGTTGTTTTCTTTTTATTTTGGTATGTATGTGTGTGTTTGTGGGTGCATGTATGTTGTTGGGGGCAGAGTGTACATGTAAATTTGTGCATATATGTGTGGAGGCCAGAGGTCAATCCCGGGCGTTGCGCCTCAGGAGTTGTCCATCTTGAGTTTTGAGATACAGAGTCTCTCACAGGCCTGGAGCTCACCGACTTAGCTAGGTAGACTGCCAGCGAGCCTGGGGAACCCTCTCTCTGCCTCCCCAGCATTGAGATTACCAGCGTTCACCCCCAGGTCAGGATTTCTTTACATGGGTTCTGGGGACCGGAGTCCTGACCTCCCGATTTCATGGCAAGTACTTTAGTGGCTGAGTCATTTTTTCAGCCCCAAGTTGGTTCCATACTGAGATCAAGGGAAGAAAAAGGAGAAGAAAGGGAGGGAGAGAAGAAAGAAGACAGAGAGGGACAGAGAAGTCACCATCGTGGTGGTGTCTGGTCACTATACGTTTACATATTTATGGCACAGTAGGAACGGGGTTAAGCTGGAGCTGCCAACAGTTGCACATGCGCACTTGGTTCTGTGGGATTGAGACCTGATTGCTTCTGCCGGAGGCAAAGGTGTGGAGTAATTGCAGGAACTCCTGAGAAAACAGTAACTGGGCCGAAGCTGCAAAACTAAAATAGATCCCAACACTCTTCCAACCCGTCTCCTTGGACCCATAAACCGTGGCTCATGGTCTTGATGTAATACTGTGGAAACTCAGCTCTACCCACAATCTTTATTTTAGGTTTAAACGACTAGAATAAACCTACTATTTCACTGGGCATCAGATTTTTCACGTTTACTATCTTTTACTTATTTATTTGGTACACGTGGAGCCCCATGTGTGCCACAGCACACAGACAGAGGTCAGAGGTTAACCATGCTGGAATCAGTGCTCCTTTAACAACATCTGAGTGACAGGAATTGAATTTGGGCCACCAGGCTTGGCAGCAAGAGTCTTTACCGAGTAAGCCGTCTCTCTAGTCTTGATATCTCATGTTTCCTTTATTTACTTTTAAGTGCGTGTGCGTGTGCATGTGCGTGTGCGTGTGTGTGTGTGTGTGTGCCACACATGTCTGGGTGCTCTTGGAGCCTGAAGAGGATATGTCGGATCCCTTGGAACTGGAGTGACAGGTGGTTTGTAAGCTGCCCAGTAAATGAGTTCTGGGAACCAAACTCGGGTTTTTGGAAGAGCAGCAAGTGTTCTTAACTGCTATGCTATCTCTCAATACCCAATTTTATTTTATTGCGTTTGTTAAAGCAATTTTAGTTCATTGCATATATTTTTTTAGCAATTTAAAATATTTTCTTTGAGAGTTTCATACAGTATATTTTAGATCATTCTCATCTTCTCTCCCCCAGCTCCTCCCAGATCCATCCAAGTCAGTTTGTGGCATCTTCTTCCTCTTCCTCTTCCTTCTTCCTTTTCTTCCCCTTCTCTTCTTCCTCTTCCTTCTAAATACATCAAGTCAAGTTTTTGTTACCATATCGTCTTGGACATGTGGCCTTCCACTGTGGTTGATCGACCAGGATATACCCTTAAAGAAAATGACTCTGCTAGAAGCCATTAGTTGTCAATAGCTCCTGAACATTTAAAACTCAATAAAGTGATTTCTTATCTCAAAGTCAAGAATCAGCCAACACAGTATTACATCAACACAGTATTATTACATGCACCAAAGGAACAAACTGTTTAATTATTTTAAAATATACTGTGCCAGAAATATCTAACAAAAGAATATACATTTTATTTAGAGGGTTATAAACTTCTGATTAAGTTTTATATTTAATAAGCCTATGTCCAAGGGCAAGTACCAAATTTAAGCAAAAGACTTATATGAAAAATTGGTAGAAAACTTTTTTGATAATATGTAACTATAACAACAGTATGGAAATAGGTTCTGTCCAATGTCTTCAGAGTTTACAACTTATTGGAGGACCAGTAACGGTCACAACTACCTTCTGAGTCAGAAGCAAAGACCAAGTTATATTTATTATATTTATTTGGGGGTTCTATAATAAATATAATTTTATTATATTGTGGGAGTTTCCTTGGCTGCCTAGCAAATGTCAGTGTAACATCACCTGTAAATGTGTCTGTGTTCAATAAATATATTCATGTACTGGAGTGGGTGGTCTACCTACCACAGATTACCCATCCCTATAGATGAACCATGGGGCAGAGGGATCTGTGGTGAGTTTGAAAACACAATGGAATTAAACAAAAGGATTGATGGATGGAACTGAGCTGGCTAGTTGGAATGCAGTGTACTCATAAAAGTGTAACTCAATTATCAAAGCCAGAGGTAGATCTTTTTGTTCAGTAGCATTTTCCAAACATGGTGGCTCTTTGACTCCCCATTTCTCCTACTGAGATGCTAATATGCTCTTTGCCATGGAAATTAAGGATGTTTTTGTGATTGTTTTTGACAACAGGATAAAATAGTAAGAAAAGTACTATGTATTTTGTTTGTTTGTTTCCAGGATTTATCTCAAGACTGTATTTTTACCACTGAGCCATAGCCCAAATTTCTTTATACTTTTTAAGATAAGATCTCATAAATTGTCCCAGATGGCCTTGGGCTCACAGAAGCCTGTGTAGGCCTGGACATAGCAATTCCCTTGCCTCATCATTGCAAGTAACAGACCCAGCTAGCTATGAGATCTTGGAAGTTAGAGCACATAGCTGGGTATAGCGTCAGTTTCACTGCTGGATAAACCGTCACATGGTTAGTGAAGTCTCCCATTACTACAGATGCTGCTAAGGCTGTGAATTAACATAAGTTGGGTTGCTGTTGGGTCAACATAAAACAGGAAGATATCAGCCAGTTCTGAATTACTTCTTGCTCCATTCTCCATTTGGCTGTGAAGGAGCTATACCTATCAGCCAAGCTTATGTTTTCCAGCTGTCTCAGAGAGACACCCAGTATTCTTTATATCCTCCCATTTAGTTGTCAGGTTCCCCCGCCCCCCTAGGCACTAAAAACTGGAAGTCCCCACCCCCATAACTGACAAAAAGACGAGTATTGTTGCCGCCCCTGCATGGAGCACAGCCGAGTACCGAGTTTTATTTTCCTGTTCATATGCTTGGCTCGGATCCTGTTGCCCACCCTTCTGTGGGAGTTTTGAGTCTATTCCTTTTGCAGTCACTGTAAGCGCCAGGAGGCAACTAAGAGCCAGGCTCCTCCCCTGAGGACCTCCACCCCCACAGAGGTTCCACCCACGGAACACTAACTGCCCTGAGGGCTGAACCCAGCCTTTGGGCTCTACAGAGTAAAAAATCCCAAACTCTGGACTTAAATCCCACCAATCCGCATGGAAATCTCTGCCCTGGAAATACCCCCACCTCATCACCCCGCAAGAAATCTTATATAAACCATGTCTTTTGCTCAGTTCTATGCTGCTCCTCGACCAAGATGGCTACCTCCTTGGTTCTTTTTTTCCTAATAAATCTCTACCGTGAGGTTTGTTGTGTGACGTGACTTTGTGCTATTCCTTGATGCCTGATGCCAGGATATCTTTCCCCTCAGAGCCGCTGTACTTAGACTCACAATGCAGGTCCACTTGTTGAATATATCAATTAAAGCATCTCTTGAGTTTTCTTTCTTTTATTCTGATGATTTTGAGTAATAAAACCGCTGGTCATAGCTCCTTAGAAACAGGTTTGTATCCACCTTCTCTATAACAGGACCAATATGCTTGACAATAACGTGTCACAAATTGGTGTGTTATTTGAAAAACTATTCTAGGTTTGTAAAGAACCTACGTGGCTGAGAGTTGAATTGCCCAGGTATTTTTCACAGAAGAAGGTATAATTTCTCCAGAGGATTATCTGGGATCTGAGCATGAAAGACTGGTAAAACCTTTCCATATAGCCTAGCCCGGCGGCCTCACATAATGGTGGCAGGTGTGGGCTCTAGGCAACTGGGATTGGGTCCAAGTCCCATTTCTGTGTCTGGAGGGCGATCACCAATGTGTGTCATCACTGAGTGCAACTTGATGCCACTGTCTATGACGTAAGAATGAGATGCTTTCTATGTCAGTTGTAAGGGTTACTGTCTTGTCTGTCTGCTTGAATAATCATAATAAAATACCACAATTTGGGTAGCCTTGACAGGTAAGAATGGTTAAATAAGACAGTAAGAATGGAGGGTTGTGTAAGAAGAGATACTGGAGCGCTCTCTTTCACTCTCTCTCTCTCTCTCTCTCTCTCTCTCACACACACACACACAAACACATTGAAAATGCTATACATGCATGCATACATACATATACATACATACATACATACATACATACATACATACACACATCACGAACTTGACTATTTACAAGCTAAGATGGGAGCACCGAACAAAAGCTGAGTCCTGATAGACTCTGAACTTGGACTTTCTGTTGTCAAGGCCACCCACATCCAGCTGAACACCATCACGCTGGGGGTTAAGGCTTCAATAACCAGATTGGAGGGAACCTTCAGTCAACCCATAATCCTGTCAGTTGCTCAGCCACTTCCTGGAGTTAGGGCATCAAGGTTAGGACTGCATTTCCTCTGAGGGCTTCTTTCTTTTTGGGGCTTTTACTACCAGCTGTTACCAGATGTAGCTAGAAAAAGAAAAGCAAACAAGGAATAGTTTTACTGAGCTCTTAAATTTGCTCACCAGCTACTGCCCTTACAAGAAGATGGTAGAGAAGATGAAGGGGCTTTCCTCCAAGCCTCCTGACATGAGTTCAAACCCTGGGACCCACATGAGGGAAGTAGAGAGCTGACTTTTACAAGTTATCCTCTGACTTCCATGTGTGTGATAGCAGGCATGCCAACGCAAATATACACATAGAATAAATAAATATACTTTCTGAAAGAAGCTTTTGTGATAAATGTAATTAGTACAGGTTTAATTTTTCTTTTTCTGAGGTTCTGAATCTCTTGATGGTCTCTTGAATTTGCTACTAATTTATATAAATACTAATTTATAATCATGGAGCTGCGGGTGCAGGTGGGGAAGCCCTTGACTACAGTTTTCTCTGAATGAATGGAAATAAATGTGAACTGAGTCCTCTGGGGGAGGGGCGCAGTCCGAAGTTGTGTGTGATCAACAGAGTGCTCCTGTGTTGTGATTTAAAAGTTGTAGCAGAAATAGTGGATATTGTGTACTTCTAAACTTTCAACCATTTACAAGACTATCTAATTTTAATATGTGTTTTTCAAACTGAATGCCATTGTGTTCTCTTGTAAAAGTTAGTGTTGAAGAATTGATTTTACATCATGAATTGATTGTTCAATAGAAGTTGTTTTTCGAGTGAAATGAGTTAAAATGGAAGTTAAGCATAGAGAGAGCACAGGACTCATATCCCAAAGGTTCTCAAGCTGGAGATTGTTTCTCATGTGGGAAAAAACTTTCACCCTCAAGTGTTTGGCTACATTTTCATGTATCACTGAGAAGAGCATGCCTCTTAACTCCCACAGAAAACCAAACCCTTGATGGCAGAGTTTTCAGTGAAGTCTACCATCATTTCCCGCTATGCCTTCACCACGGTGTCCTGCAGAATGCTCAACAGAGCTTCTGAAGACCAGGACACAGAGTTCCAGATGCAGATTCCAGAATCGGCTTTCATCACCAACTTCACCATGTAAGTGATGCCGTGATCAGAGGCAGATGGTTGTCTGTAGATGGTCAGGGCAAACCTGAGAGGGTCTGAGGTGCACAACCCATTCACTTCGAGAATTTATATCCTGGGGGGGGGGGTCTAAGAAGCAGAAGGTTACCTGCCTGCTCTCTTTCCTCTGTCACCTCCCTTCTCTTCCTTCCTCTCCCTCCCTAATTTCCTAGCTTCTTGTTTCTTTTCCTTCCTTCTTAACTTCTTTCCTAACATCCAACCTTCCTTCCTCCCCTTCCCTCTTTTCTTCCCTCCCTTCCCTCCTTCCTTTCCTTCCTCTCTTCTCTCTCCTCATCTACTTCTTTCATTCCATTCTTTTCTTCTTCATCTTTTGCTTTTCTCCTCCCCCTTTCTTTTCTCCATTTTTCTTGTCCACTCTAGGACAGGCACCCATTGAGGGGATTGGTATAATAAAGAAGAATATTGCTCTGCTCCAGAAATTCCAGTGGAGAAATAGTCAGCAATTAAGTAAATGAATTAGTAAATGAGATTACTTTGGACAGCAGTGAATGAACGCTATGCTATAGAGATTGAGAGAGACTTTTGTTTGTGTTTTCTAAGACAAAGTCTTACTCTGTAGACCATACTAGCTTTGAGTCCATCATTCGTCATGCTCAGCCTCCTGAGGGCTAGTGTTATAATTACCACCATCATGCTTGTCAGGAAGGGCTCCTTTGGGTAGTGAGTTCAGGGAAGTTAGCTGTGATTAACTTGAGACCTAAACAGTGAGACGGTATAAAACTTCTGAAATATTGTCAAATCTATTTCTTCTTATTCTGGTCCAAGAAGTAAAGAGTTAGGAATTTTGTGTTTCATTTTTGATGCAGGAGAGGTACAAGCTGCAGAGTTACCCATGGGAGTTCGAGATCTTGGGGGTTTTGGAGGTACCCTAGGTTGGAGTGTTGCCCTTTGGTCTTGATACTTCTAGGCTGGTGCTGAGTCTGGAATGCATTCTATCTGCATACCCAGAAGGCACATACAAATATTTTCTGTGGTTGTCATGGCTCTGAGGTCCATGTGGGAGTTTGTCTTGGAGCTGGTAATGTAGCTACGTCTTGTGTTTTAGGCTTATAGGAGACAACGTGTACCAGAGTGAAATTACACAGAAAGAAAGGAAAGGCAGCGATAGCATAAAAGAAAAAAGGAACAGGACCACGGACAATGAGTAAGTAGCAGTTAATTAAGCAAATAGAGTCCAGTTAAACAAAGTGCCACATCCTTTACCTCTTTGCCCATCTATTCTCTTAAATCAAAATAATTAATATGCGTGATTTAAAACGCAGCCACAAGCACTTATAATAATAAGAAAGGTTTACTGTACTTATGTCTCCCTCTTCCTTTCTGGAATATCTATTATAAAGAATTTGTACAGTTGTCTTTATAGTTACCCGTCTAACTCTATGATGTCTCATGATTTGTTAAAAAGAATAAAACACTATTTACAGTTTCTCTCTGCTGTGAAGAAAATGTATAATACTTTCTTCTTAAAAGCCTAAACTTTATACATCATTTCCTTTCACTACCAGTAAACTAGCCTAGGCTATCTCCCCGACCCTAAATGGTAATATTCTTTCCCACTCTTCCCCTTGCCTTTCTGTAGTTGTTGTACCCATTGTTTGTTATACATAACTTATTTTTTGCATTGCTAGAATTATTAATATACAATCTAGTCCAAGATGACCTTGGTTAACTAATAAATAACCTATGATCTTATGTGTTTGCACAAGTGTGTATGCACACATTTATGGGTGAATGGAGTGGGCATGTGTGGGTGTGTGCACTCACCTGTGAGTGAGTATGCGAAGGCCAGCGCACAATTTCCAGTAGCCTCCTCTACCACTCCCCACCTTAGTGTTTTGAGACGGGTTTTCTCACTGAGCCTGAAGCTTCATGTCTTGGCTAGACCACCTAGCCAGTGATCACTCAAGGAGACTCCTGTCTCTCCAACCCCATGTTAGAGTGCATAAATTCTGATTTAGAATTATAGGTGAGGCATTACCTGGCTTCTTTGTCCATGGTAAGGACTTGAATTCAGGTCCTTCAATTTGTTCAGCAAGCACTTTACCCACTGAGGCATCTTTCCAGTTCCAGCATTCCTTCATAATATTGATATTGATCGGTTCTATGTAGCACACAAAGATCTATTTCTGCCTCTACTATTCCTATTGGAAGGGAATTCTTTTCCCTTTGCAGAAAGGACATTTTAATATCTAGACAAAAGGTTGTATATTTGTAAATCTGATGCTGCTCATTCATAAAAAGACATGGTTTGGGGAAACTAGTTCTCAAAGATCATAGGACTTGGTGGTCAGAAATGCTATCGGCGAGAATGGAAGAGCTCCTTCTGCATTGAAGATATGAGTCTTGGGTACATTCTGATTCTGAAAAGCAAACCAAGCCAGAGGGCCAGATAAGGGATATTCAGATAAGGATAAAGCACTCTGTATTTAACCTAACATCTCAGTTCCCAAGGACACAGACCTTGAGGCAATCCAGTCAAGGTGACATTGATGGCTTTGCACGCAGCTCTGCTTGCTTTGAGTCTGTTCAAATAATTCCTCACTGAACATTTATTTACCCTCCCCTCTTCTCCCTTCCCACAATCCTGAGGCACCATCTCTGTTTGGTGGGATGCTCTGTAGTGTCTCTGGATGCTGTCTCTTTTATTTTAATAAAATTAAATAATTTTAATTTTAATTGCTTTTCTTGTTTCTTCGGAGATAGAAATTAACTTTGTCACTGGTAACATCTACTAAGACACATAGTTTATTTGAAATGATAACAAAATGAGGAGCTACAACTGAGCTTGTGAAATGACATCCAGTCATACTGGATGCCTGGTTACCATCAGCTACAGAATAAGTGGAAGACCAGGCTAAATTCTAATTTTGTAGATATTAAAAGGTGGCTGGGTCCTGTTCATCCAACATGCTGGTTTTGCTTTGTCATTTTGCTGTAAAATACTTGCTCTGGAATCTCCCTTTTGTTCTGAGTTGGTTTTGGTATTTCTTTGATTCTACAACTTTTTCCTCTTTAATGGTCTTCACCTGTGTTGAAAGTACATTCTGAAGTAACTTCTCAGCACGAGTGAATGATGGACAAGCTTTCTGAGGCCTGGATTGATATTTTGGCTGTATATAAAATTGAAGACTAAAAAAAACCCTTCTCCTTTGAATTTTGAGTTATTTCTCCAATGTCTTGCATAATCAAATCTCGTTTTACTAATAATGAATGTAATCTAATACCATTCCCATGTTTAAATGGGACATCTAAAACAATGTCCCATGTTTTCTCCATCAGACATTCTGAGGGTTTTACTTCAGTGGGCTTTGCTGTTAGTTCCTTTTCATTTGATCTGCCTAGTGTGGAGTGAAACTTTTCTGACTCGATATTTGTATCTTTTTCCAGTTTTGAGGAGGACTGCAGTGAGCCAAGTAGCTCAGTGAACCGTTCGTGTGTGGACTGGAATGGTCTCCCCTGTCTGGTCCCTTTTGTCGCTCCTGGTGTCATATATCGTCCTGAATTCAGAGCTTGTAGTTTTGCTGAGATTCCTTCAGACAGTTTGAGTCTCTTCTTTTCTCCAGCTTCTCCCAGAATGCTCTGAGCTGTAGAATCTTATTTAAATGGATTCTCCTGGCAAACACACAATTCTTGAATTTCTTAACCATTGTTGGTGTTCTGCCACCTCAAAGCAGACAACCTGAACCCCATGTCCTGAAAACGTTTGCAATGCTTGGTAGTTTTATATCTGTCACAGTCATATTGATTTTTATTTCCCAATAAACACAATCACCAAGGTGTAAAAAAATGTAACATGTTACCAGTTTTAGAATTATGTAAAATACATGCATTTTTTTGGTCGCCACACCTCTAATGCTATTCACATCTTGACCAAGCTGACTCTTGTAGCAGCTTACCTCCTAACTACTCTCTTTATCACATCCTTAGGTCTGCCTCAGGGAGAGCTAAGGATGCCAGACATTTCATTCTCTTCTACTTAATGTTCTCTGGCCCTAGGTAGGATACAAACAAACCTCACTGAAGCAACTGAAGAGAGGAAGAGTTTATTTTGGCTTATTGTTTCAGAAAGTTCTATCTACCCTGGTGTGGAAGGCACGGCAGATGGGAGTGGCTCTGTCTGTGCAGTGGTGGGGGTCTCCAGGTGGCAGCACCAGGACAAGAGAAAACTAAGCAGGAACTGGGCTGAGCTATTACCCTTCAGAGACCTTTCACTGGTGACCTATTTCCTTTAGCTGAACTCAAAAGTTCCACAACTCCCCCGAACACTGACATTGCCTGGAGACCAAGTACCTGACATAGGAGTTCGTCGGAGATGGGCAGTTCAGATCAGACCATAACAGTAGCTTTTCTTCCTTTAGTGTAGGTCTCTACTTCCAAATTTATTTCCATTTGTCCTTTTTGTTTTGTTTTGGTTTGGTTTGGTTTTTTTGTTTGTTTGTTTTTTTGAGACAGAGTTTCTCTGTGTAGCCCTGGTTATCCTGAAACTCACTCTGTAGACCAGGCTGGCCTGAACTCAGAAATCCGCCTGCCTCTGCCTCCCAAGTGCTGGGATTAAAGGGGTGCACCACCAACCAGGCCTAGGGCTTCCTGCTATCTGGACAAACCCTCTACACCCAGGCTCTCATTTTCCTTTGCTTAGGGCTCTCACCTGGCTCTGCCCAGAGTCTCCTTGGCAAGTATAGCAGGTATCCTGAGGAGAGACGCAGGCTTTCCCTCCCCTGAGCTTAACTGTGGTTCATTTTTTTTGCTTCCTAACAGGGAGAAGGGGACTGACATGTTCAAAGCTTCTTTAGTGATTCCCAGCAAGGACAAAGCTGCTTTCTTCCTCAGCTATGAAGAGCTTCTGCAGAGGAGGCTGGGGAAATATGAGCACAGCATCAGTGTGCGTCCCCAGCAGCTGGTAGGGAGGCTGACTGTGGAGGTGAACATCCTGGAGAGGTCGGGTATCACATCCTTGGAAGTGCTGCCTCTTCACAACAGCAGGAAGAAGGGTAGTGGGATGGCAGAAGGTGAGTTGTGCCTACCGCCAGTGCTCAGATCTTATGGGATGCTCAAAGCTGGGAGTTGGGTTTCAAGAACTCTGTAAAAGAAATGGCACCCCTTCTGCAAAGGCTTTGCATGTTAATGGGAATTGGAAGAAAGTCACAAAGCAAAGACAAGACTTTGTATAATTTTTTAAAAAGACCCAGATTCCATCAAGAGAGGCATAAGCATTTAAGGTTTTTGACACTGTAACCCCATTCTGAAAAAAACTGATTTTACATAAAACTTGTAAAATATTGAGACTATTACATCCAGAAAGCTGCCATATAGTATTTATCAGACAAAATATCTCATCAGTCTAAATATTTAATGATATAGGAGCAATTAGTAATATGTGATGATCTAAAGTAATTTAGCCTATGATGGGGGAAAAGATGAAACATATCAGCATGCATGGTAGTGTTAAATAAGTCCAGCAGAAGACTAGAAAGTTATATAAGAACAATGATTTTATATTAAGAGCATAAGGTTTTGATTTTATATTTTATAATTTACAAAGATTTTATTTTATAAAAAAAAAAATCTCTTTTTTATGGTGAATGGGTTGGAACCCAATGCTTTCAAAATGTTAGTCAACCACAAGAAGCCCCACAAAATCAACCAACCTGGGCCCACAGGTTGAACCTCCAACCAGGGAGCATGCATGAGCCCGACCTAGGTCCTCCGCACATTACAGTTGTGTGGCTTGGTCTGCTTGTGGGACTTCTGACAGTATGAGCAGGCACTGTCTCTGACTCTGTTGCCTGCCTTTGGAAACCTTTCCCCCTGCTGGGTTGCCTTGGCTGACCTTAATAGAAAAGAAGGTTGTCATGGCTGCTTGATATCCATGGGAGGCCTTGCCTTTTTCTGAAGAGGGGGATTGGATGAGAAGCAAGGAGGAGGAGAGGTGGTAGTGGGAAGACTGGGAGAAGAGGAGGGAGGGGAAACTACAGTTGAGTGTAAAAAAAGTTTAAAAGAAATGTTTATTCAATGAAAAAAGTTAGTAAAAAACTCTGCCATTAAACTGCTCTCCTAGCCCCTTCCCCATCCAAATCTTCTTTTTTTTCCTCCTCTTCCTCTTCCTTCTCCTCCTTCTCTTCCTCCTCCTCCTCTTCCTCTTCTTCAGTATATATATGATATATATATGTATATATATGATAAGTACACTGTATATATATATATATATATATATATATATATATATATATATGATAAGTACACTGTAGCTGTCTTCAGACACACCAGAAGAGGGCATTGGATCCCATTACAGATGGTTGTGAGCCACCATGTGTTTGCTGGGAATTGAACTCAGGACCTCTGGAAGAGCAGTCAGTGCTCCTGACTGCTGAGCCACCTCTCCAGCTCCCCAATCTTCTTTTAAATAGTTGACAATGTTATATTCTTTCCAACATTAAATAAAGAAAAATGTGTTTGCAAACAGCCCAGTGGCACTCACCTATAATCCTAGCTGTTTGGGAGGCTGAACTAGGGGATTTGAAAGTTTAGCCTGAACTATAGAGCCTGAAAATCAAGGCTAGACTGGACAACACAGTGTGACTTTCAAAGTGGAAAGGCAGAGGGCAGATAGGATATAGCCCAGAAAAATAGACTTTCCTAGTGTGAGTGAGGTCATTTTTAACTCTATAGAAGAAAACAGTCAGGTTTTTCTTAAATTTTGATATTACTTTAAAAAAATAGCATGGAATTTACTGAAATGATTATGAAAGATTTAAGATGGTATACAGATGCAGAAACTTCCATATATTATGTATATTTACATGTATTATATTTTTCTTTCACTGAAAATAGGTTTTTCTCCCACATAATATATCCTGATTTACCCCCTACTTCTCCCAGCTGTTCCCCACTTTCTCTCCCATCCAGATCCATGCCCCTTTCTATCTCTCATCACAAAACAAACAGGCTTCTATGGAATAACCATAAAATATAATAAAATAAGACAAAACAAAATCTCACACATTAGAATTGGATAAAATAAACAAACAGAAGGAAAAAAAATCCCAAAAGAAGGCATGAGAAACAGAGACCCATTCATTCATGCATTCATGAATCATCAATCATCACAATTCCAAGTAATAATTGGTATTAAACACTCATGTCTATCTCTATGCTTAACACATGAGGAAAGCTGACTGTCAAATCCAATCAAATAATAAGATAGCCATATTCAAGCATCACACCAGGGTTGGAGTGACAAAATTTCAGAAACCTGTGACCCTAAGAACAAGGGAAAAGTAACTGGACAGGTGAAAGCACAGAATCTGAGTTAAGGACAAGTATCTGCTGGGAGAGTTCAGAGCAGTCACTTGTTAACAACAAAAACCGAACTGGACCTGAACTGTTGTCAAGGTGTCTGGCATTCAGAAATGGCAGGAATTAAGACCCTTCATCATCATGTCCTATGGGTGGTAATCACATGGCTTGTAGATTTTTGTTCAGCTATTGGTATAAACTTGAAGGAAATTATTGCAATGATATAAAACAGGGCTCCCACGTCTGTGCAGCAGGGGCAGAGACTAACTCAGGGCGAATCTGAAGCACAGTTGTACAGAATCCTTTGGCTCAGAGTAATAGCTTAATAATTACTGTTTTATTATTACCATTATTATGCTACTTATATTATTGGTTTTCTCTAGAAATCTTAAAACATTAAGTGCCTTTAGAGGTAGATCTGTCTCGGATCAACCTTTGTCTCTTTGTAGAATCTAATCTAATGCCTCTTGAATGTTACATACCACTAACACAGCATCTTCAAATTAGAGAATAAAAGCAGATACCCACAAAGAAAGGAGAATGCTTTCAAATTTAATAAATCATTAATAGTAACTTCAGACGGAACTTTTTCTAGCCTTACCTATGTGGGAGAAGTATTATTTAATGGAAAAAGTTTCCCAGAGTTGGTGGGGTCTTCTACTCAGTGAAGTGCCTGTGTATGAAAACATGGGGCCAGTGAATATGTCCTTAGGATGATCTGAAGGCAAGTGAAACGCACGCTTTGCCTAATTTTCAGACCCTCTGTTGCTCTTTGGATATGGAGTTGTATAACCTCTCTTTTTGCATATGTTTGGGCAGGGTATACGTTATGATTGTCAGTCAAACCATTGCTTATTTTCATATTAGAGGCTTGGCTTATTAGGATCTCCAAGGAATGTTGCCAGGCTGTTGATCTCTTCCGGCCTGTTTATTTTTAAGAAGACTGCTTTCCCAGGTCTTTGTAGCAAAGCCGATCCTCGGTCTTCCAGACCGAGATTTCACACGGGGTGTCCTCCAGTCTGGTGCAGGGGCAGACTTGCTCACAGTAGTTCCCCGTTGGCCTTTTCATCTCAGCTGTTGTTGTTCCTGAGAACGGTGACCCCAGCAGCGAGGAGCACAGGATGTTGTGGTTTTTGTCTGGACACCCTTGTGTGTTTTCAAAATAAATCCAGAGTAGAGATCAAACTAGAGTCAAGCTTGCACCAGAACGTGATCTGGAACGAGACGGCCCGGCTCAAGACCGGGATTTCATTTCTCTATGGATCCATCTGTGATTAAGAAATCAGATGTCTGTAATTTATGTAAACGAGTCTCTGACCTATGGCTCTACTATAGCTCTTAAAAAATTATTTATGTAGTTTTTAGATTAGAACACAAAACCCCGTGTTTCATCATGGCATCTTCATACATGCATGTCATTCGACTTTATTCTCATTTACTCCTCTCTCCCTTCTCCCTCGCACCCCTCCCTCTTTCTTTCTGGCTTACTTCTTTCTATCAAGCTAGTCTCCCTTTCTCCTTTCTCCCCACAAATTTCCATTACTCTGTGATTTCTTGGCTCTGTTACAATCTCTTTCTTCCGTCCTTCAATTCCCTTTCCAATTTCATGTTTTATATGCATGTGTGTGTTGACACACACAAATGTATATAGATGCATATATGATTTTAAGTCTAGATTTTGCACGTTAAGAAATACCATGCAGACTGATCTCTCTGAAGATGGCTTCCAATTTAGCAGCATGGTTTCTGTTTGTGCGGGTCTTGAAGAATGCATCCTTCCTAAGCGTCATTTTAGGTACTAGACAGATCATGTGGACTATAGTGGTGTCTCATTTGTTCTTTATAACATCCTTGTCAGACCATGTCTTTTCATGCTTGTTTTCTTCATGAAGAAGAAAGCCTTATAGATGTTGCTTGACGAAACTTTTCCTGGGGTGTTGCAACATACACATCTACTCATCCAAATAGGGAACCTTTGTCAGACTGAAGTATGGATGCCACCAAAGTCTAATTTGGTGATCCAATGAATTTTATTTAAGTTACATACAGGAATATGGGTGAGGGGTTACTTATAGGAGCAGAAATGATTCAAAGACAGCTGCATCAATAAAATCCACCCCAGCAGGGGTGACAGTTCACAGAAGCTGGGAGCTTGAAGCACACTGCACAGCCTGCAGCCAGCTCAACAGGTTAGAGAGTTTCCTTTCCAGATGCTTCAGTTGGTCTAAAGCTCTTCTAGGCATCTGGTTGGTTCCTGTCTCTTCCAGATAGCTGGTCTGGTGGGAGAGCCTTCTTTTGCAGCTTAGCTTGTCTGAGAGTCTTCTTTGCAGCTTGGCTGTGCTTACTCTGGAAGGGAGAGGCCTAGTGAGTATGGCCAGTTTCAGGGGCTTCCTGGAGCTCTTTGGAGTTGCTTACCTTAAGGAGCTTCTTGTAGGATGGAATGTTTCAACCTCAGAGGAAACTATTATAAAACACAGAAAAGCAGAAATATATACAAGATCTCATATTTAATTAAATATGAGATTAATAATATTTATTAATAATTAATAATATTAATAATTATAATTATTTAATAATTAATAATATTAATAATAATATTAATAATTATTAATAGAAATGATCTCTATGTATAGATTTGATCCAAGTTCATGCCCTTAACCATTGTACATACCATTTCTTTCTTTAAATAGAAGATTGCTTCCTGTGGAGAGTAGAAATTTAAATTCAAAGTATCTTCCTAGCTAAATATAGAAATATAAGGAAGAGGGAGGAGAGACATGGCTCAGCAGTTAAGTGTATTCACTGTCTGCTCTTACAAAAGATCTGGGTTCAGTTCCCAGCACCCAAATGGGTTGACTTTTAAGCGTCTTAAACTCTAGTTCAGGGGACTCTAACATCCCCTTGTGGCCAGAACAGGCATTGCACATCCACAGTGCACATACATGCAAGATACATGCCCCCCCAACCCCTACACACAAACACACACACACACACACACACACACACACAAAGAAAGAAACATAAGAAAGACTAAAAGCAGGAACTTTACCCTTTCCTTGGTTAACTCTCCTGGTTGATCAGAACTGAACCCACATCCATTGAACTGTTTGATTTTGGTTCACTACAGTGTTTTACAATGAACATCTTCTTTTGCAGCTGGGTGTACAGAAGTTATAAAAAAGAATGATATAGTAAGTGAACGAGTAACAGTTGTCTGTTGTCCATGATACATAATCGGCAGGTGTGTGTGCAATTGTGCAACTGGCAGTGTGTTAGGTGTATGCAACAGCAGAAGTCATGAACTACACTATAGTTTTGGAAGAATGATCGCAGACCACAACATCTGTAGGTGACAGGAGTTCTTCAGCTTTGTTATAATCTTTACAGAACCACTGCCACATATATACATGGGCTGTCACATGCTTCATGATTATTATGCAGCATGTGGCGTTGTTTGAAATGAAACGTGGGACAGGGCTATCTGGGATGAATGCTCTTCCAGATGTGTACTGAGGCACATATTTCAAATGTGTATTAGTTCAGGAGCTCTCTATTCCATTCTCCCTGTGTGATGGTTAATCTTCATTCTCAATTTGAATCTCCTTGGAAACAACCTCTGTGTTTATCTATGAGGAAGTTTCCAGAAAAAGTTGAACCTAGTGGGATGATTTCCTCCCAATGTGGGTAGTATCTCATGAGCTGGGCTCCTAAACGGAATGAAAAAGAGACAGCATTCATCTCCCTCTGCTTCTGAATCTGGACAATCACCTTCCTATTGCTCTGAAGAGTCTACATGGTCAAGGTAACTTATAAAATAAAATGGTTATTGGGGTTCCTGGTTCTAGAGAGTCAGAGTCTATGATCATCATGGTGGGGGAGCATGGCGCTAGGCAGACAGGCACAGCACTGAGGCAGTGTGTCTTAGTCAGGGTTTCTATTTCTGTACAAAAACCAGGACTAAGAGCAAGTTGGGGAGAAAAGGGTTTATTCAGCTGACACTTCCACATTGCTTTATATCACCAAAGAAAATCAGGACTGGAACTCAAGGAGGTCAGGAAGCAGGAGCTGATGCAGAGGCCATGGAGGGGTGTTACTTACTAGCTTGCTTCTCCTGGCTTTCTCAGCTTGCTTTCTTATAGAACCCAGGACTACCAGTCCAGGGATGGCCCCACCCACAATGGGGCCTCCTGCCCTTGATCACTAATTGAGAAAATGCCTTACAGCTAGACCTCATGGAGGCATTTCCTCAAGTGAGGCTCCTTTCTCTGTGGTAACTCCAGCTTGTGTTAAGTTGACACAGGAAACCAGCCAGTGCACAGTAGCTAATCCACAAACTGGAGGCATAGAGGTAATAGCTACCTGGGGATGGCATGTCAAAGCCCACTCCAGTGACACACTTCCTCCAACAAGGCCACATCGTCTCCTAAGCCTTAGCAAGCAATTCTATCAACTGCAGACCAAGTATCCAAATGCATGAGCCTATGACTCCTATTCTTTGTCCACCACGGTGACCAACTGATTTGTTTCCCTGATGCCCCAACTCCCCAGTCATAATGGAATGTACCTTCAACTATCAGATAAAATAATTTTTTTGTTATGGAAATGAGAGAAACAATTAGCACACCACGATTATAATATTCTCTCTTACTCAGCCTTCTCTTCAGTTCATGGCACTTGACCTACTGCCGACATCAGGATTTCTCCCTGATTTTGTTTGTTTACTCCCTTGAGATAGTGTGGTGGTTTGAATATTCTTGGCCCATGAGAAGTGGAACTATTAGGAAGTGTGGCCTTATTAGAGAAAGTGTGTCACTGTGGGGGTGAGCTTTGAGGTCCTATGCTCAAGCTCTGCTCCGTGTGAAAGAGACCTTCCTCCTGGATGCCTGAAGAATATAACCCCTGCCTTGTTGCCTTTGAATCAAGATGTAGAACACTCTACTTCTCTAGCACGTGTCTGTCTGCATGCTGCCATGCTTCCTACCATGGTGATAATGGACTGAACCTCTGAAACTGTGAGCCAGCCCCAATGAAATGTTTTCCTTTATAAGAGTTGCCTTGGTCATGATGTCTCTTCACAGCAAAAAAATCTAAACTAACACAGATAAGCCCTTACTCAAAGTCAAGGCTGGCCTCAAACTCAGGATCCTCTTTCATCAACCTCTCTAGTGTTGGCTTTACAGGTATGTACTACCATGTCCAGCTTATTATTTTAAATTGTGATTTAATTTCATGGTATAAAATGAACTCACCCTAAGGATACAGTTCATTCCATTTTAGCGTTTGCAGGGTTGCACAACCATCAGCACAGTCTAAGTTTAGAACACTTGCAACACTCCCGAATATCTATACCCATGTGCAATCACCCTGTTACCACCTCAGGTCCAGGCACGCACTAATCTGCTCCCTGTCCTTTAGATATCAGGAAGAGACCTTCAAAACTATAGTATCATTCTCATGCTTAGCAAAAGCTGGGGGTCACCACTTCAAGCTTCCCAGCAGAATTTAGGGACATCAACCATGCCAAGATTGACAGATAGAAGCAGCTCTTAACTGAGGCAACATTGTTCTTGGATTTCATGGGACCCTCACAATATTCTTGGCTTTGGATCTTTTAAAACAATGTATGTGTTCACAGTTTCAAGCATGTATACCATACTCTCATCGTAGTCTCTCCATCTCTTATCCCCACCTCCTGCTGAAACCCTTCTTCCTAACCTGACTTTAGAACTTTATTAAAATAGATGTTGTTCACCTTCTTACCCACAGCCTTTTTACTCTTGGATTCAGGTCAACTCAAAATTGCTGACCTTCCCCATAGAAATTGCCTCTGGCCTCCACAGCTTTGACCCAGCACCACAGGCACTAGAGGTGGAGAAGCAAAGGACCAGAGCTGTGAGGATTTGAGCTGTCTCACCCCTCCCAAAGCTTCCTATGCTGTTTTGGCTTTCATGTAGTCCCCCAAACTGAGTAGCTTAATTAGAAAGAAGAGAACTGCTAAGTTATAGCCTCATTCCCCTTTGCACTGGAAGTTGAAGCTATTGACATTTTTTGAGAAGCAGGTAGTTGTCTGACTGGAGACCACTACAGTGTCATATGTTCAGAAAAGTTGAATCAAAGCTATCCTTAAGTTTTTATGCATGATTTCCTTGAATGCCTTAACATCTGACTTTATCTTTTGCTGTCCAGTCTCTTGAGATGATATTTTCAGTCCCCGAGGCAGTGCCCGACATGGAATGAGTGCTTGGGAAGTTTTGTTCTACAAATCAAGGAAGAAATAGCTTTGTAACCAAGACCTGTCAAGTTTTTTTTAACAGTTTAGCCAGGCCTTGGGTCTCTTTTCGGATAATGGAGAGATTAGAGGGCAGACGTAATAATTACACATTTTGTAGAATGTAATAGAATGTGTAATAGAAGACATTAACGAAAGAAAGAAAGAAAGAAAGAAAGAAAGAAAGAAAGAAAGAAAGAAAGAAAAGAAAAGAAAAAAAAGAAAAGAAAAGAAATCTAGATGAAATTCCTTTGCTGGGGCTGCTGGGTAAAACTTTGATGCCAACATACACTTGGAGTGTGAGTAAACCACGAAACATTCTGAACATACTAAAAGCTATCTGCGATTTGTCTAAACTTCAAATGGAAGCAGAACATCCTGTATTTTGATTTTCTAAATCTGGCAAGTGTCCATTACTAAAGGGCCCCACTGTGACTCACCACCAAGCCCCCAGGGTTGATACTCTTCCCCTGGATCCAGCTGCCTTTCAGCAGCTGGAAGGCCATAGCATTGCTTGACCTTGGTGAAATTTCTGAACTTTTGCCAGGAAAAACAAGCAATTGTTACGTGACGTTTTTCAGTGTTGTTTAGTTCAGAAGTGACTCAGGTGTGAATCACTCGGCTCCAGAGCTGGCTTTGTTTTGCTTCTTCACATTGGCATGGTAGCCTTCGTTACCTTCTTTGTTCTGACTATAATTTGATCAAGGCCATCTATGAACTGCATACTTAGATATGAGTGTGTCACCCAAGTCCAGCCTTCTCTCTTTAGTTGGATAGTGGAGGACAGCCTGTTTTTTCTGCAGGACTTAGATTTTTGGTTCTTTGTTTCTTTCATTCTCCCAGTGTGTAAGGATCATGTCACTGTGTGAATGAGACTACCAGTCACAATCATAGTTAAAATCAAGAGTGTCCCCTGCTATATCCACCTGTATGCAGGCTCGTGAGCAGCCTCTTCAATTCTCTTGAAAGGCCACTTTATCTACCTGCCCAGCCACCCATGGATGTGACAATACCTTCCTGTTAAGTGTTTGACATATATGAGCTTTCTCTACATTTAAATATGGAAAGGTGAGACTCAAAAGTATATTATCCGAGGGAGGAAGAAACTTGAAGTAGAGAAGAAAGAAAACTTGTTATGAAATTTGAGCAAACATCCTGTAACTATAAAAAAGAATAGACATGTTGAGTTGTAATTTCTTCATTATTCTTCTCTGCTTTATGATGCTGTCATGCTTACATAGGACTGTCTCCAAAAAGGAAAAATAATCCCACACCAACTGCATTAGTTAGTTTTCTTTAATTTCTCAGGCCAATCAAGATACAGTGTAAAGAGTGAAGGGCTGATTCCAGGCTACTGTTCAAGGAGACAGGCTTCCTTGTGCTGGGGAAGGCATGGAAACAGGGGTGTGAAGCAGCTGACCACGTTGCAATCAGAAGCAGAGAGAGGGTGCTCGGTTCACTTAGTCCCTGGTATTCAGTCTGAGACTTCAGCTCATTCGACGGCCCTACCCATACTCAGGATGGCTAGTCTCATATCCATTAGCTCATTATGGGTAAGTCCTCAGACATACCCAGAAGTTTGTCTTCTAGGTAAGTCTAGATCCAGTGAAGTTGACAATCAATAGTAACCATCACATCAAACACGTGAGAAACACCCTTTCCAAAAAAACCAAAAACAACAAAAAGAACAAAAACCCCAACCCAAACCAACCAAACAAACAAACAAAAACAAACAAACAACCCCCCCAAAAGAAACAAAAAGAACCTTTATTTAATGAGAAATTTGTAAAAAACTAATCAGTTTCTTCTTGTTGCCTATGCTTTATTAATTTTTTAATTTCAGTGTTGATTGGCATGATTTTTGTCTTTATTGGGACCATCAAATTGCAGATGCCCAGTTACTCACAACACCTTTGACTACCCTAAATTTAACAAAGGTCCCAGGTCTCAGGTGAGGAATTTTTATAAATAAACCCAAACCATCTAATCTCTTTTCAAGGGAAATGAACAGGCAGTGTTTGTTTGGAAATCCTTTTGTAAAAGCCCCCAGGTGTTGGCAGCTTTGGGGTTGACAGTGGCCAAACCTAACACCCACAGGAAACAGAATCTAGGAAATCCCTCTGCTCATCAGCTATCAGGACTGTAGCTTCCAGCCAGTGTCCTTGAGTATGGTCCCTTGGCTCCTACATATTTTCACCTTTAGACACTTTACGTAGTAACTGGCATTCCCCCAGCATTTGCAGATGTGCAAAAGACTATCTATTTGTGAATAACATTCGTGGCCTAGCATAAGGCCATGACTGTAAGTTTGTGTGCTCTGAACTTTGCTCTCTTTATATATAATATACATCATATTTACAGACAGAATGTGTGTTTTGTCTTTACAAGATAGAATCAAATAGATGAATATGTAATAGCATTTATAAGTATCAATTTCTTAGCAAAAGTAATGAATCCTCACTTTAGAAAAAACATATATGTGCATTGATGATATGAAAATTCTGCACATCCTTTTGGGGGCTCTCTGGCAGCAGTTAACTCCACTGTATTTTATAGAAGTTATTCTTTATGTAGACACACTTAAATTCCAGCTCAGTAATGTTTATAAAAACATGCCAGATCTTTCCAAATTATTGTTTTTACCGGTGCACGGTGGTATAGAGAAAACTGATTCCAAATGAACACTAGTTGTCATCAAAGGATAAGGTTTTTTTTTTTCTTTTTGTCTTTCTTAAAAAGAGTTATTTGTTTTATGTATGTGTGTACACTATAGCTGTCTTCAGACACACCAGAAGAGGGCATCAGATACCGTTTCAGATGGTTGAGAGCCACCATATGGTTGCTGAGAATTGAACTCAGAACCTCTGGAAGGGCAGTCAGAGCTCTTAACCACTGGGCCATCTCTCCAGCCCTAGTTTTTTTTTTTAATTGGACAGAGAACAGGACACGACTCCAAAAGAAAGAGAGGGGATTGTGATGGTGAAGCTTCATCATCAGCTTGATGGGATTAGAATCACACAAGAGACACACCCCTGGGTTTGTCGGTGATGCTGCTTACAGAGTCCTTCCCTTGAGGACAGACTCTAAGTCTGAGTGTGCTCAGCAACACCCAATGGGGTGGGGTTCTTGAAATCAAAAGGAGAAAAGAAAAGGCAAGCTGATACAGAATGACTGGCTGTTTGTCTCCTTTGTTTGGAATCCCCTCCATGATGGACTCTGTACTCTCACACTGTGAGCCAAAATGAAGCCTTCCTTCTGTAAGTTGCTGTTGCCAGGCACGTTGTCACAGTTAATAGAAAACTAAGAATTACACAAACTATCATGTATTGAACAGCTATTACATGCCAGGCCCCATGCTCAGTATCTTACATATGTGATCTCATTAAGTCCTACCCACGATGCTAGGATGGTGGTACTCCAGTTGCCCAGGTGTAGAACTGAAATGTTGAGTCAATTATGTTGAGTCTATGAAACACCAGTGCCAGCTTTGTTTGTCAGCAAATGTCAATATCTGTGAAACTTTTTTTGGATACTTTCGGCATTTAAGAAACGTGTATATATATCACCTGTGTACTTTCTAGATCCTGTATTTATTTATGGAAGTTTTAGTACTGAGTAGAATAGTCTTTTCATCTAGAATACAGCCAGTGTCCTACATCAAATAACTCGCTCAGTTTCTTGGGTTAAAGCTCCTGAGAAGAGCTATGCGGCTTCCATGGGCAAGACTCTTTTTGCTTGTAAAGCCTGAGATTTGCATAGGACAGCCTCATGGGAAGGCTGGTGGCCCGAGAGATGGAGCCCATGAGTACAAAGAGCAGCTAGTAAATTTTCTTGAGAGACAAGATACAATGTCCTTCACTGGAGTAGCTGTCATAGGTCACTCCTTCCCCTTCACCAAGTGGACAGAAAACAAGGAGGAGGAAGATAAACAAGGCCTCCTGTTAGACACGTATGGCAGCTGCTTCCTTCTTCTGGGCAGCTCATAAACTCTTCCTTTGCACTCCTTGTCTTTAGCACACAGTGGAGGATACTGAGAACACACTCACTAGGCTTATGAATTACTGTGTGTCAGTCAATACTGTGAGCCCTAGTTTAGAACAAGGAAAAGTCAATGGTATTATGTAGTATTATTTTGCTTTGGGGTTTAGGTGAGTAGCTGGAAGTCTATATTAATGGAATTATCAGATTTTCTCTTCCTCTGATAAATGAGGGGTTATATTTTCCCTTTTCTTTTGTGTGTGTGTGTGTATGTGTGTGTGTGTGTGTGTGTGTGTGTGTGTGTGTGTGTGTCTATGCCTGTGTTTGTGCATGGGAATGTCATGGGTCTACTGTTCTACTGGTGTATACTTTTTTAAAAAAGACAAGAATTTATCATTGAAATTGGAACTGACTGATTGACCATATTGGTTGGCCCAAGAGCCCAGGAATCCCCATCTCCACTTCTCAGGACTGGCATCACAGGCACTGGTTACTGTGTCCGTCTTCTTACAAGAGGGCTGAGGATCTGCACTCAGGTCTTCATGCTTGTACATATCATCTCCTCAGCCAGAACACTTTAACATTCTAAGGATAGGGTGGCGGGTTGGGTCTGAGTGTGGAAGAGCTTGCCGTGCAAGCCTGACAATCTGAGTTTGATCCCTGGAACCCCAGGCTTAAGGGGACATCTGACAACCTCCTCATGCATGCCATGGTACACCTGAGCAGCCATATACAATAATAATTTTTAAAAGATGTTCCACTCAAGTTGTTCCTAATCATAATAGAAACTCTACCAGGTCACTTTTACTCTGTGGCACTTAGTGGGTGGAAGCCAGCATCAGGAATTAAGCATCTTGGTGAAGAACCAAACAGAGAATCCACCCACTCTTTGGGCATATGAAATAAGCCCATTTATATGAAAACTCATGAATTTTCATCACGAACAGACAAACACCAGAGGTCAACAGGCAACAAAACTTGTACGCATCCTTTCTTGTGGTCTGTATCAAAGAACCCAGTCAAATGAATCTGAAGAAACAAATAATACTTTTCAAATCCCCAAGGCTTTTATTTTGTTATGAGTGTATTAAGTTGGGGCACTTGTACGAAGAAAAAAAAGAATATTTATGTCAGAGACTTGGAACAAGATAAAGTGGGTCCATGCTGGTTAAAGAGATTAAACAGAATGTATCGATTGTTACAGAATGTTGGGATAGGTGTACTTACATACAACATAGGCCATGACTATGTTCTGCATGTAAGGTAGGAGGTCAGGGTGAAGGGCATATCCTATTTGCCACCATCACACACCATATTACCTGCTGGACTTGTTAAAGTTCTCTCCAGAGCTTCTGGAAAGGGTCTGAGAGTTGACATTTCTAAGAAGTTCCAAGGCATTTCTGAGGATGCTCTTCTAAAACTCAGACCTGATTTACACCATCTGACAAGTGATTCTTCCAAGGAGTGCTTGGACACACCTAACAAAGTGAGGGGGGACAGCTGCTTGTGGAACCAGAACAACTTTCTTTGATTTAACTGACATGACATTGCGAGTGCTTCCCAGTAACTCTACCCCTGGTCTTAATTCTGCCAGCTGGAACTTCTCCGAATAACCCTAATCCCCATATAAGTGGCTGTGCACACACATTAATCCAAGGAAAAAAAAAAACAGAGTGGAGTTCACTTGGCAATGTAGATTGCTATGTTCCGTGCCACAGTTTGTTTAATGCATTCTGCTCCCAGCTGCCATGGATAAACAAATAAAATAGAATAAAGTGCATTTAACTTATGTGTAAGGCTTGCTGAGTTACGTATTAGTCAGGGTTCTCTAGAGTCACAGAACTTATGGGTAGTCTCTATATAATAAGGGATTTTGTTGTTGACTCACAGTCTGAAGTCCAACTCCCCAACAATAGTCAGCAGCAGCTCTGAATGGAAGTCTAAGGATCTAGCAGTTGCTCAGTCCCACAAGGCAAGCAGGTGATGAAGAGAGAATCTTCCTTCTTCCAATGTCCTTATGTAGGTCTCCAGCAGAAGTGTGGCCCAGATTAAACGTGTGTACCAACCAACATGCCTGGGTCTGGGACTTGCTTTGTCCCAGGTGACCTTGAACTCAGAAATCTCCTTGCCTTAGTCTTCTGGAATTAAAGGTGTGTACTACCTTGTCTGGGACTAAGCTTTTCATAGCCACTGTGCCTCAAGATCAAGATCACAGGTGAGCCTTCCAATTCTGGATTGCAGTTCATTCCAGATATGGTCAACTTGACAACCAGGAATAGCCACCACAAATTATATACACATATACACATTTGCACTAAGTACACCCATTTTGCTACATCAGAGGACATATCCCTTCAAATTACGTACACCCATTGTATATCAAGCACAAGACACTTCCGTTCAAAGATTTTTTGTATTCTTTCCAAGTTAGGACCTTTCCTTCCAAAGGATCACCTGCCCGACTTCAGTTGCTTTTGGATGATTTGTGCTTGACTTTGAACTCTATGTAAGTGAAGAACAGAGAATATGCTCTCCATGTTCTGATGCTGAGCCTCAACATGACTGCCAGCATCGTGGGTAGATTTTCCATCAGGCTTCTTACATTTTGGTAATTGTATACCATCCTAAGTGTAACATGTCTATAATGCCCTATCAAATTCCCTCTTCTACTTTGCAAATGCTTACATTTGAAAATGACAAACCTGATGTGATGTTTTTCACAAACTAGAATGGTGATAAGTACAGTGTTTCACCAGGTCTTTCCAAGATCATGACATTGGTACTACTATTAATGTAGTTTGTAGATGGCTTGGTAGCCTATGGGAGGGCTCACATCTAGCACAGTGGATCAGTACCTGAATACAAGTTCTTCTGACTCAGTGTGATGGTTAATATTGTCAACTTGACAGGCTCTAGAATCACTCAGGAGACAAACCTCTACATGTCTGTGAGGGATTATCTAGATTAGGCTTATTGAGGTCCTAACTATGGGTGGCACTGTCCCATGGCATGGAGTCCTAGACAGAATAAAAATAAGAAAGTAAGCTGAATATGGTGTTCATCTCTCCTCTTTATGACCTTAATTGCAGAGTGACCAGCTTCCACTCCATTATGGTCTTTCATTTGCTCAAACTATGAGCCAAAATGAACCCTTTCATTCTTGAAATTCTTAGATTTCAAGAATTCAAATTCTTTCATTCACAAATTCTTAGAAGATATGAGGAGGAAGTCAATCTCCAATAGAATGAAGTTTAACATCCTGTGTCTATGCAAAAAGTGTGTTCTTTTCAAGAAAAGTCTTTATAAAGTCTTTATGATTTCAGTTTCCTGCTGTTTTTGTTTACTGCATGCAGGTGACATGGGTCCTCCTCCTTCTACTCTCATCAACCAAAATGAAACGTTTGCCAAAGTTGTCTTTAAGCCTACTGTGGTCCAACAAGCTAAGATTGCCCAGAACGGGATCTTGGGAGATTTCATCATTCGGTATGATGTCAAGAGAGAGCAGAACATCGGTGACATCCAGGTAACAGCTCCCATGATGCCACCACATCTGGAGCTTGATCCTTTCTCTTCAATTTCTCATCAACAGGTTCCAATACTTACCTAAAGTGAAAGATCTTTCCAATTCTTAGTGAAACTATTTAAACCCCAAATATGTCTTCAAAGAGCCTTCTGATGCTCCCCTTCTGGCTGCCGAGGGTACCTATTTCGTGCTTCAGTAACCTGGACAGCAAATGAAAAAAAATCTATAATATAATTTTCCCTGTGGTGTTTTAGATGAGGTTAGAATTTTAGCACTTCTTCAACTTTAATTAAAAGAGACTGTTCCGTGGCTTATTTCCCTTCAGGTTGCATTGCTCCAGAGACAAGGTGGGAATATTAAACTGAGCAAATGTGCACAGAGAATGCAGACAACCTTGATATCTCACCATGTGAGATGCTTAGTAAAAATAGGTAGTGTAAGAAGAAGCAGGATTCTCAGGAAGCAAGGTCAGAGGAAGATGCATAATTACAGTGGATGGCTTGTCATGGTCTATGTATCTCTATACTTATGTATACATTTTATATTAGTATTAGGGTGATACAAATTGAACCCTGGATCTACACATGCTCAGCAAGCACGCTGTCACTGAGCTACACCCCCATTCCATGATGAGTACATTGAAAATAGATGGTTCTACTTTATCATATTAATTAACAACTAATTCTCTTGGAAGGACCAAGACTGTAGACAACTCTGTTCTTGGTGTGGAATGTAGCCCTGGACTATGTCATGCCATCTTTGTCTTCTGGAAGTTCCAAAGACTGTTCTAGTCATTTCCTTCCTTTTTCTGAATGCAACTTCAGTTACTTCATTTCTCCTCCACCAGGTTCTAAATGGTTACTTCGTGCACTACTTTGCTCCTAAAAACCTCCCTCCTCTACCCAAGAATGTGGTCTTCGTGCTTGACATCAGCGCCTCCATGGTGGGAGCGAAACTCCAGCAGGTGAGTCAGCTGCCTGCCCAGTGATTGCTCATGCTTTTGCCTAAGAATGTGATCTGCCTTGTGAGTGACATTCAGTTGATGCCAAATATCTGTTTTACCATCTTTCTAGTCCTCCCTATGGGTATCCTTAAGCTGACTCATGTACGACATTGATAGAAACTATAGATTTAAGAGAGCAAACGGTCCAATAGAGAAATACCTCAGCAGAGAGGACAGGATGAGTGAAACAGAAGAACACTGAGAGGACCACTCAGCAGTATGGTCAGTTGACCGTGGTGATACACTTTGGAATGCAAATACTTAGGAGACTGAGACAGAAGGAACACAAGTTAGGGGGCTAGCCTGTGGTACATGGCAAGTTTCAGGACACCATGGGCTACATAGTGACACCTGGTTCAAAACAATGGAAAACTAAACAAAACAAAATTAAAAGAACCAAAACAGTACCATATTGACAAAAACTGTGTCCAGTGAGGATTCTTTTGTGAGCAGTGGAATAGAAAGAACTTTTAGAAGTACCTTTGGCGTGTTCTCAGGGCAAAGAATTCAGGTCTCCATTTAGGAGTAGTTCTCACAAAATCTACACCTCTCTTAACACAAATAATTCCAAGTTCAGAAGGGTTGTTAGAGGACATTTAAATTATCAACTGACTTTTATTGTTGCTGTTGAAAGTCAGTAAAATTTTGTTCTCTTCGTGGGAATTATTTATTGGTGTCTGATTTTGTGATTTTTCTCCTTAGTTTAGCTTTCTATAGTTTTAGAATAATGGCTTCTTGAATATTTTCCCTGAGAAGTTTTCCTTTCATACTCTATGAGTTTGGGGATTCACCAGTGTGACAATTAGCTTTCATTGTCAGTTGCTCATGATCTAGACTCACCTGGGAAGGGAGAGGCAGCCAGGGTTCCTCTGTGTGAGGTTGCCCTGTGGTGGCATGTTTAGGGAATCTTTATTATGTTAACTGAGGTGAGAAGACTCCCTTCCCACCTTGGGCAGCATCACTCCCTAGGGGATTCCGAACTGACTAAGAGTGAAGAAAGGTAGCTGAGGACTCCTGTGCATTCACTAGAAACACTGAATTGATTTGTAACAGTAAGACTGCTCTACATGCACTAAGGGGCTAAGTAAAGATAATCAGTGAGCTGCATTAGGGAAAAATAGGTTCATTATAACTAGTTTTATAGCCAAGGGCAAGTCTTTAAGGATAAAAGAGATGAAAGTAATTACAGAGAATAAAAACAATTATTTCAGGTAAAAGAAAATTTTAAACTTGTTCTACAAATTAAAAACAAAAACAATAAGTGACTGAAAAGCTGTATGCAGGAAAAAGATAACTTTATCATCCATGAACAGTGAGCTTCCCCAGACCAATAAGAAACAAACCTGCACATGAAAGGGAACAAAGGATGTAAGACAGTTCGCAACCATATGGACAATCAAAGAAAGGCTGCTGACAGGATTCATAGAGTTCTTGAAACTTAGCATTTATAAAGTTCTGGATCAGTCTCCAGCATGGCATACATAGAATGTGGGGGTGCACTCCCATGATCCCAGTTCTCAGGAGGTGGACTATCAGAAACTCAGGGTCATCCTTGACTTCACGGGAGGTTCCATGACAGCCTGGGATACACGAGAGCTTATCAGAAAACAAAAACACATGAAAGAAAACAACATAAAAAGAAATACTATTTTTATCTCCATAGTTTTAAACTCTAAGTTTTATAAATTGTATATAAGGACAACATGCAGATTGACTAACATGCAGATTTAGTATTAGTATCCACAAGTGCAATTTTTGCATTATTTCCAATAAAATATTAAGAAGTAGCAACTGGGATCCTTCTGTCCCTGCCTCTCCAGTGGCACATGCTGCCATGCACAGATGTTACACTGGTGCTGGGGATGAAGTTTAGGTTCTCATACTTGCACGGCAAGCACTTTGCAGGCTGCACTGTCTCTCCAGCCACATGAAGACCTTTTAAAAACATAATAGGACAGATATTCAGCATTGCATTTACTATTCTAAGTATATTACATGAGTTATGTAACATGGACGTGTTTAGTCTTCATAACCATTTCACTGCCATTCCATTTTTACTGATGTAAAACGGAGGGTTTATGCAGAAGAAAAACCTGGCCAGTAAGTGGAAGGTTCAGGCTTTGGTTCCAGGTCTGCCCTGAAGCCCATGGACCAAACTGTCACACCACTATGCAAGCAACAGTGAGGGGCTGAGAGAGGTGGCATCAGATGCAAGGTCAATGCTATTTCTTGGCTTAAGACTGAATCAAAAAGTCTGCACTCTGGAAGACACGACTTTCCTAGCTTTACTCATGAGCAATCCAATGACTGGTGTGACACCATTGCTACTCTTTCTTCTGTCATTTCTGGACACTAAATTCCCATTCCTTGCTAGTCACTGTCACTTTGGCATGCACACTACTGTCTTGTAAGCAATGTCATGGCCTCTTTCCAGGAGAACCATCCTGGAGCAGCCAAACACATGTCTGAGCAATTTGCAAGTCCCCTGGCTGCCTGGAGTGGTTTTGCAAACTCCTATTTCAGCAACTTGGTTTCTCCAAGGCCACAGAACTAGGGGAAGAGCTCAGTTGGCTC
Organism: Arvicanthis niloticus; assembly: GCF_011762505.2. NCBI lineage: Eukaryota > Metazoa > Chordata > Mammalia > Rodentia > Muridae > Arvicanthis > Arvicanthis niloticus. Next base: position 57,119,389 of record NC_047665.1, on the reverse strand, counting down.
GTGGTAGAGTCACACATATGATGCTGCACTGGTGAAAAAGGCAATTGTCCCAAGTACAAGGCTTCATATTGTGCCAATGGGCTTGCCAATATGAATGAGACATTTGTCACAGGTCCACTTGGATCTTGTTATGAATCTTTCTCCATTTGTTTGGCATCTCAGAACTTTGATAGGCTTGAGAAGTTGTACTGTTCTTGTCATAGGAGTATTGTTGGTATTTAATAATTACTCAAGAGCTGGAGATATGGCTCAGTTGATGAAGGTAGTAGTCATATAAACCTGATAACAGTTGACCTCTGACATCTACACATGCACCTTGTGCCCCTGAGGTTTCATGCACAAACACGAGTGCGCACGCGCGCGCGCACACACACACACACACACACACGAATTGGTTTATAAAGACCTGTAAGGATTAAAATATGGAGTTGGCTATGCTAGTAAATTGTCTGCCATGCAAGAATGAACACTTGGGTTTGGCTTCCCAGCATCCATGTAAAAGAAGCCAGGAACAGTGGCACTTATCTGTATTATCAGTACTGATGAAGTCTTGAGGTTTGGTGTTTTGCTGTTTTGTATTGCTAAATACTGTTCCTCAAGGCCTGGTTCCCCATAAGGGATGAGAGAATCTGCACATAGACCCAAGTGACCTTGTAACCTTGCCCCCTAAGTTATCCCTGATAGGTGAATAAATATGCCTACAACCGGGGCTGGAGAGATGTCTCAGCAGTTAAGAACACTGACTGCTCTTCTAGAGGTCCTGAGTTCAATTCCCAGCAACCACATGGTGGCTCACAACCATCTGTAATGGGATCTGATGCCCTCTTCTGGTGTGTGTCTGCAGATAGCTACAGTGTGCTCATATAAATAAAAATAAATAAATAAAAATATGCCTACAACCTGTAGCTGGACAGAGGAGAGATAGGTGAGATATTTTAGTACCTGAGTTTGGGATAAGAGGCAGAAGACCTCTAGGAAGGAGAAAAAGGTGGAGAGAGAAGAGACACTATGGGGTAGGTGAGTCATAAAAGCATGGCCATGGGGGATGACCAATTTTAATTAAGAGTGTCCCAGATTGAACATGTCAAGTTGTAACTCGAGATTATCGATAGGGAAGTAGACATAATAGCGTAGAGGGTAGATATCTGCCCAGCTTTGGTGCATTAAAGGCTTTTTTAAATATAAAAGTTGCATGTCATTTATCTGGGAATTGAATGATCAAAAGTGTGGTGGAAATACCGATTTGAGATTAAATAATTACTACAACAGGAAAGCAGAGACAGGAAGATCTCTGTGGATAACTGGCTAGACAGTTCGTCAGGACTGGGGAGCTCCTGGTTCAGGAAAAGTCTGTCTCAAAAAAAAATTAGGTTGGGAATGAATGAGGAACACATGGGATGCTGACCTCTGGCCTCCACATCCATGTGAGAACACACATGAATACATATGCATGCATACACGCTGTGCCTACACAAGCAGTTAAGTTCACTTGATCTAAAAAACAAATGCATACTCAGTAGAGGCCTTGTCTATACCAGGAAGCTCCTAAACTTGCATGCACCCAGAATTTTCTGGTTCTTTTCCTAATCCAGTGGAAATGTGCATCTGGATGCCAGGGTTTCCCCACTTTAGGAGTAGGGAGGGTGCCTCCCACTGGCTGCTGGCTCATACTTGACTGTTTGTCTCCCATGTGGTTTTGCAGATGGATATGTTGAGAGATGGTCCTGGCATTGGGTCAGAAAGACTTCTGTTTCTCAGTCAACACTTACAAATAAATCTCAATGAAGTGGGAGCAGGGAGGGATAACAGGAAGAGAGGCGGAGTGACCTGGGTACTTGCTTTTCTTTTGCTGGTTGACTTAGACAACTAACACATGCAAGTCTCTGCAAACATGCCTGCCTTAGGAGACATCAGTGATGACACTGTGGCTACTAAGTACGTTATTTGGGCTGGCAAGATGGCTCCGTAGGTGAAGGAACTTGCTGTAGTGCCGGATGAACTGAGTTCAATTCCTGACACCTACCTGGAGGGAGAGAATTGACTCCTGAGAGCTGCCCTCTGATCCCCTACCCAAGCCCAACTCACTCACACACACAAATAAATAAAATAAAAGTTTTAAAAACATGCATTGTTTACTTGGCCAAAGCCTATAGCTTTTTCTAATTTGTATATTATTATTATTATTATTATTATTAACCTTTTATCATTGTACATCTCTCTCACACACACACATACACACATGCACACATGCACACGCACGCGCACACACACACACACACACACAGAGAGAAAGAGAGAGAGAGAGAGAGAGAGAGAGAGAGAGAGAGAGAGAGAACATTGCTATGGGGCATGCATGGAAATCAGAGCACAACCTTGGCTGTTGGTCCTTCCCTTCTGCTTTGTGAGGGACACAGTTGCATGCACTCTTTCCCCCACCGCATGACCATGCTGACTGTGAGCTTCTGGAGATTTTCTTGTCTGTACCTCACATGTCACCATGAGAACACCGGATTTACAGTGGTTCACTATTTCATCTGGCTTTTCTGGGCTCTGAGTATCTGGACTCAGTTCCTTACCCTCCTGCCACAAATGTCTTACCCACCGAGCCATCTCTCCAGCCCTCTAATTGGTGTGACTGGATTGATTGCTTTTTCCTTCATCATAAGGCTCTAGGATCTCACAAATCTGGTGATGAATGGATCATTTCCCAGGTGTTGCTCGTGTTGGGGTGGCTCTGACACTTGCTCCCACACTCTGTATCACTTTGTGCCTGCCCTGGGTTCCCAGTAGCTTGGAAAGACAGTTGTCTTCCTTTCTCACATCAATTTGGTAGATGGTATCAGAGTGTGAAGACCATACACAGCATTCCTTGTCTGCCATGTCCACCTTGGAATGAGGCAAAGTATGAATTACAGGCAGAAGGATTTTGCTCTAGTACACTGCATGGTAGATTAAGCCTCATGCGGTTTCTTCCCTGGAGTTCTAAATCTAGCTCCCAAGAGTTAGTTGTATGCTTTCTGGTGTTACCTTCCAGGTAAAGAGTCTGGGAGCTCCACAGGCTTGGGGCATCTTGGTTCTAAGTATTATAGAGTGTATTCCCAGCACTTCTCAAGAGGACATTAGATTTACCTTGTATCCTTTTTTTTTTTTGCTACAATCATGAACTTTATTATTATTTTTTAACTTTTTATTGATTCTTTCTGAGTTTTATACCCCGCAGCCTAATCCCACCCATCTCCCCGTCCCTCTGTATCTGCTCGCTGCTCTTACAACATCCTTTCCAGTAGAAAATAAAAAATGAGAATTAAAAAAAAATAAGCAAAGCAAAAGAAAAGAAAGCATAGAAAACACCTTGCTGTGGCAGGTCTAGTGTGTCACAGCGTGTCCCGCAGGACACTCTTTTGTCCACACAACTTTACTTGCAAATGTTTATTGCAATGAGGCATTGGTCTGTTTGAGGCTTCTAGCTTTTGCTACACCATCAATAATGGATCCTCACAGGGACTCCTCTCAGATATCCCATTGTTGCCCTGTGTCATGGAGATTCTGGAGCTTTGGATCTGCAGGGCTGGCCCTTTCACATGCTCCAGCAATTCATAGATGGGGTATGTTGGGGTGGACCAACTCAAAGCCTGGGATCTGGGTCTAGGTGGTAGCTGAGTTGGTCTGTCTGCCAGCTCTCCCGCATCCACACCAGCAGGGTAACCTCTCCAGCACTGCCCCAGCTCACCCAATGCTGCAACTGACAAGGGGCAGGATCATTCTCCATTCTTATGGCACCAGAGCCAGCTCTACTGTGCTGCACCTCAGTCGAGGTGTGGGGTCTACTCTTCCAAGTTCTGCAACTGTTGAAAGGTAGGGCCAGCTCTCCAGAGTGTGACTGCCAGTGAGGAGTGGGTCCAGCTCTGCACAGTCTTTGGACAACGACATGGTCCCAGGTGGCTGCCCAGACCAGGGATGTCCACATGGTCTTTAGTGGTAGTGTGAGCCATGGAAATTGACAGAGACTTCTGTTGCACCGTGGAGTGGCAGCAGGGGCCGGGACTTGACCATGATCTCAGTTGGCAGGGCAGACTAATTTCAACAGGCGACTCCTCTCCATACTGGAGTCTCCAGTTCCACCTCTCTTCATAGGCCTCAAACTGTTCTGCTTCTCTTTCTCTCGCATCTGTCCACTACATCCTTGCACGTTGTGGTGGCTCCTGCTGCAGGGAGGCCACAAGGTATCAGGCCTCTGGGTGTCTCCCTCTACCCATGCTGTGTGGTGTGGCCTTACTTTGTGTTTTCTTTTTTTTTTACTTTGTAATTTTAAAGGTACATTGGATACTATTGAGTATTGATTAATACTCTTTTAAATATACTTTTAAATATATATATATATATACTATATATACTTTTAAAATACACTTTTTAAAAAGTACCTTTTATGTACTTATGTATGTGTGAATTTGTATGCACATATGTATGCAGGTGCTCGTGCACATGTGCATGTGGAGACCAGAGGTCGAGGTTAGATGGCCTTTTCAAGCATTCTCCATTATACTTTTTGAGACAGGTTTTTACAGACCCTGGCACTTGCCATCAGACTGTCCTGGCTGGACAGCAAGCTCTGGTGTGCCTCCCTCCTGTTTCCATCTCCCAGCCTGAACTGCAGGCATGTACAGCTATGCCAAGCTTGTTTATGTCTGAGTTAGGGATCGGAAGTCAAGGCCTCATGCCTTCGGGGCAAGCACATACAAACTGAGCTATTTCCCCAGCAGCACTTTGTAGACACCTCACCATTTAATCATTTGGCAGTCCAATGAGGAAATAAATATTGTCACCTCCCTTTTATGGTGATGGGCAGGAACATGACATCAGTAGTGTGAAATACACAAAGTTAAAAGAAGAAAGTTAATATTTAAATTGACCCCAGGCCTACTCTTAAGCTCCCCAGGGTAACATCAGTCAGGAACCACCTTTGTCCATGAGTCTCCATGTTGACATGCACTGTGATGGAGAAAGCTGTGTGGTGCAGGTTGAATGGACACAGAGATCACCTCCCTGAGGCTCCAGCCCACAGCTGGGCACTGCAAAAAACCAACGAAGTGATTCTGCTTTGGTGTAGAGAATGACTAAATAATTTATTCTTACTTAACACGAGGCACACCTCGGGTCTGAACAGGGTTGTGTATTTCTTTCACTTTCATAATTTGCTTGGATGGTTAAACCTGAGTGTGAAGACCGCCGAGGCACTAAGCAAGGTCGTGACTGTGAAGCCCAATAATGTCCAAAAAGGTCTAGCACGTGCTCTTCATGATCTGGTGAACCTGTCACATTTTGAAAGGGGGAGATTCTAGACGATACTAGGGTATAAATGATGTAGCTTTTAAATGATTGGGTAATCAAGGGGGTTCCTGTGCAATGGTTCAACAACTGGGAGGGGTGAGGTGGACATGAGCCGTGGAATGCAAAGGATCTAGTCAGACATGCTGTGTGCTCAGGAGGATGAAGCTTCTAGAATAAATGATGACTCTCAGGAAGAAGGTGTGTCACAAGCATACCCAAGGAGACTATGCCTAAAAACTGGAAGGACTAGGAGACAAAGATTACGTGGCATCACACAAAAGAAAATTAGTATAAAGTACTAGGTATCCTGAGTGTCTGTTTAGATACTAGCCAGCACTGTAAGCGTTTAGATATTAGCACCGTAAGCATCCCCACTGGAGGAATTCCTGTGGCCCCAGGGTATAACAAAAGAGCCTCCTTTCCTTTTTTTTTTTTTTTTCCTGGTTTCTGGGGATTTGGGAACTTCCTAGAATGGAGTAAATAAATATCTTCAGGTAGGTTATTACCATCGTAACTTTTAAAGTGATATGTTTTTATGTTATTTGTATGAGTGTTTGCCTGAATTATGTAGTATGTGCATCACATGCATGTCAAGTACCCACAAAGACTGGAAGAGGAAGTCAGTCCCAGGAACTGAGTTACAGATGACTGTGAGGTGGTGTGAGTGCTGGGAACCAAACTTACATCTTCTGCAGGAGCAGCCAGATCTCTTAATCTCTGAGCTGCCTCTGCACCCCCAGAAGTCATGGTAACCTCTTATCACCACTGTTTACACCTGCTTGTTTGTTTATGTGGTGCTGGGATTTGAACCTATGACTTCAAGCATGCTAGGCAAGTACTGTACCACTGAGCTACACATCCAGCCCAGCAACTCTACTGCTACTGTTCTAACCTAGGAGCCATAGATAACATGCAAAGAAGTAGGAGTGTCATGTTCTAATAAACTTTTTTCTCAGCACAAACTGAGATCTGAGATTTTCTGTGAGTCCCAGTTTGTTTACCTATCACCTAGTGCAATGACTAAGCCGCATGTGCCTAGGGTCATTTCATTTTGAGACTCTTATTTAGCTTCCCTTGCATATTTTAGAAATATATTACAAAATAGAGATCTAGGACATGGGGCAAGATACAGAGGACAAGGAAAGTGTGTGTGTGTGTTTGTGTGTGTGTGTGTGTGTGTCAAGATATGAAGTAATTAATAGATGAACAGAGGCCAAAATAGTTCCCTTGGATCATTCCCAAGCCCCCAAGGTCTGTAGTTTCAAGGGGAAAAAATGTCCTCCCATATTGACATTATAGATTCTTAAATTTTCAGTTATTCAGCGGGTATATGATTGTCTGAAAGTGTGTATGCACCATAATGCTGAAGGGAAGGTCAGGGAACAACATGCTGGAGAAATTCTGCTCTCTCCTTTTACCATGCGGGTCCCTGTATTAAGCAAAGCAGACGGCAGCAAATGCCTTTCCCTTCCAGCCCATCCTGCTGTATAACACAACTAACGTTGAACAACTTGGAGCTAGACATTTAACAATTGGTTTTTGAGGCACTGAAGATTTATCTAAATGAGGTCATGTTTCGGAAGGCAGAGGCTCTCTGGACGCAGACGCTGGCTGCCACACAAAGAATGCTTGTGGAGCAGAGCAGGTCTCACGCCTCAGCCACTCGGGCTGCAGTTTGTCAGCATCAGAAATCATGGCACCAGCTGGTAATGGAAAAGCCTGATTTCTCTCTTTCTGTTTCCTGAAAACATCCTCTCCCCCACCCCCCACCAAGCTGGGATTGGCAAAGTTTTCTTACAAAAGGACTATAGAGAAGATGAAAGGAAACCACCTCAGGTAACAGAGAGATAAACAGTGTAAGCCAGAGACTTAGATGAGATAGCCAGTCTGAAAAATGTTCGTCTGAGTGTCAGAAATCTTTGTCAATCCAGACACTTCACGGCCTTGGCTGGGTGATTAAAATTATAGCTCAGTAAATTCCTCAGAGCTGACAGAGTGCAGCCACCCCCTTCTCTTATTCAGGACACCTGACTTTCCCCCTCGGGGTCTCCATCTTGGCTTTGACCCCAGAATCAGATTCTCCAAGAATGGAACATATGACTGTGTGCTGGCTGTCCAGTGGGATGTGAGCATGGGGGTTACAGAGATAGATAACTGGGAGCCTGTTCTCACAAGAAGCCAAAAGGAACAGAGAATAAGACAAAATCACCACTCAAAAGTCCTCACCACAGAGTTGGAAGCTTTGCTAATTGTGCCCCAGGGCGGGGACCAGTTCTTAGGGATGAGATGAATGTATGTGGTGGGAACTTGGGGGGAGAAGTATGCTGAGGAAGTGGCATAATTGAATTTAGAAGGTGTCTTGGAAGTTATTTGAGTGAATGAGATGAGAACGAGGGATTAAGATCTGTGCAGACAGACAGGTAGCATCCACAACAACATGGAGTGATAAGCTGAGTGTTAACTTTCAACACAACGGAATCTAGAATGATCTGAGAGACGGGACTCTGGGCATGTCTATGGGAGATTATCTTGATTACATGTTAATTGATGTGGGAAGACCCATCTTAATTGTGGGTGGGGCCATTCCTTGAACAGGGGATCCTTCGTAAAACAGAAAGTGAGCCACATACCATGCCCGCATTGGGGTCTGATTGCAGATGCTCAATGCGAAGCCACTTCCTGTTTCTGCAGCTGCCCCAGCTTCCCCACCGTGAACCGTGAGACAAAATACACCTTTCCTATGTGAAGCTGCTTTTGTCAGCTTGCTTTATGGCAGCAGCCGGGAAAGTAACTGATCCGTGGAGATGAGAGAACAAGTAGATTCAAGAAAGAACGTCCCTCTGTAAGCCACATTAATAGAGGACATTAGCATTTTGCTGGGGAAGAGAAATGCCGAACATTCTCGCATTATTCAAATCCATGTAGATAGTGAAAGAATCCTGGGGATAAGAAAAAGCTGAGTAGCAGAAAAAAAATTAATGACAGAGGAGAGGACGAAGGAGCTGTTCTTGGATGCAGTTTTCTTGGCAGAACAGGAATGTGTTTGCTTGAGGAAAAACACAAAGAAAGGCTAGAAACAAGAAATGAATGTACTACAGTTGAAAGGGCCAGCTGATAGTTTTGGAGGAGATAACAGGAAAACTTTCCTGACACAACATTTGTAAAGAAAGCAAAATCAGAATAAGAGCTTCAAATGTGGAGCTGAGCTGCCAAACAAACGAACTATACCATAGAATCCATGACTGCAACGCTGGGCATGGTGGCTCACATCTACGATACCAGCACTTTGGAGGCTGAGGCAGGAGGCTTGCCGTGAGCTACATGGTAAATCATAGGCTAGTTTTCGAGTGATACCCTGTTTCAAAATGGGAGAAAGGGAAATGGAAAGGAGGAGAGAAAGAAGAAAGGATCACTGAAAAGCAAGTGGAGAACATCTAAATTAAATGCTGTTCCCTCAGAGGGGACTTAGTCTCCACAGTTCAAGGTTTAAGCATCACCATGGGACCAACAGATGAGACCTTGAGCCCTCTGATAGAGAGTTGAGCTTGAGACCTTGCACAGAGTTTGTTCCTTTGAAGAACCACACCTCCCTATAACATGAAAAATGTCTACCTGCTAACGTGAGACCACAAATGGTGATTTGCCTCTCTAGTTCACAGGTCTGCTTGGGATGAGTGAGGGAGGCTTTATTCATAACCATGAGTTTAAAGTAAGATAGACCTGAAGATATTTGGGCTGGTAATCAAATCAAGTGATCCAGGAACTCTCCGATAACATAGATAAAGGCCTTCTGAGCCTACGACAACCTAGACGTTTTTAGCAGAAGCTTCTGGAGAGATATAAGTCCATGTTGCAGTTTTCTCTCAAGTAAATTTCTTTTGGGAGGTCCTCTCAGATATCCCTCCCCAGTCTCCTAAAAGCAGATACTGCAGAACAGAAGAGTAAAGTGTGCGCCGCAGACTTTGGAACCACATTTTTGAGGATGGAAACTGGAAGAGAAGTACTCTGTGATTAAGAGTGTCATGGATTGTATTTCCAACAGACTAAGAGGAAAGCACTACAACTATCCAGAAGGGGAGAGAAGTAGAGCCTGGAGATGTGGACTTGGGACATCGCCAAACAGAAGTAGCTGAAGAATGGATGAGATTCCTTTAGGGAGAGTCTAGGCCTTGTGAGAAGGGAAATAGGGAGAGGCAAGGTACTAGGAGGAAAGGGATGATGTCCGTGTGATGAACAATTCTAGAATGGAAGAAGAGATTTTTCAGAGACGAAATGTAGCACAGTAATGAAAGCCCCTTCTATCCATTGGCAGTAATGTCCAGTGCTGGTGATCCCATTGTTGACGTACCTTCTCTGTCATGGAATAGGTCACATACACTTATAAGCACATCCACAGTAGAACAGAAGCCTGCTTCTGCATCTCTCATATAAACTGTAGAATGGGACCTGGTTAATGTTGTCTGTTATATGTAGTGTTATTTAGTCACACTAGGAGAAGTTTGGGGCTTTCTATAGCGTAGTTTTGTATCTTGAGGCTGAAGAGCAAGGAATGGGTCTGCGGAGAGATGGCTCAGCGGGTAAAGTGCTTATCATTCAAGCATGAGGATCTGAATTTAGCTCCCCAGCACCTGTGTAAAAAGCTGGGTGTGACTAAGCATGGGGAGGTGGATCACTGGACCTCGCTGGCACTAACTGAATTAGCCAGCCTAGCTGAATTGGCGAGCTTCATGTTCAGCTTGTGAGCCTGTCTTAAAAAATAAGATAAAGAGTTATTGAAGAAGACACCTGATATTGACCTCTGATCTCCACAGACATGGACATACACACACTTGTATGTGTAGCTGCACATACACATGCACACACTTACACAGGCACATGTATGTAACACACATGCACACAAAGATTCAGGGACGGCAAAATCATGAACCTAGAACAGATGTGTATGACTTCATTATTTCTGGGCAAACTCTTGAGTCTGGCTTAGGCAGATCTGCTTCTGTGAGAGTCAAACCCTGCCTCTTCTCAATGAGCATTTGGCAGTTGGCATTCTTAACATCCAACATCATTGAACTGGCCCTTAGTCTGAATTGGGATGAAAGGAGAGAAAAGTCATGTAATCACCAAGCTAGATACTGTGTGTCTTTGATTCTTTGAAATCTCATTTTTGCTTTGATGTGGTTATAATATAAACATGAGAGACAGACATACAAATTTTCAGTCCATTACATAGTCCCCTGGGCTATATCAAATGCTTAACTCACAGATGTAGGGTCCAACTACCAAATATGTGCCAGCTGATCATCAGACATCTCTTCTAGTCTGCAGGGTCATGAGAACAAGGTGGACATTCAGAAGGAGAGCCTGGGGCATTAGTTACCTCTGTATCTCAGTGACAGAATACCTGGCTGTGCAATTCAAAGAAAAGAGGCTTATTTGGGCTCACAGTTTCAGGTTGTCTCAGTCCATCATAGCAGGGAAGACATAGTGGAGCTTGTGAAGAGCATATGGCCAAATCTTGTTCACATAGCAGCAAAGCAGGAAGTCAAAAATCAGGCCAAGGGAGACTGTAACCTTCAGAGGTCAACCCCCTGTCTCCTACACTCACCTTCTAGGCCCCTTGCTATAGGGTTCTCCACAGCCTTCAAATAATGCCTCAAACTGGGAACCAAGCTATGACACTAGTCATGGTGCTCTTGTGCTCTGTCTTTGGTGGAGGCAGCAGGGGGCTATAGAGACTGAGGAGTCAGGGACGCTCATAAGAACACTGGGATAGCTTCAGTGAAGTTGTTAGACTGAGCGAAATGCCCAGAAGAGAAGAGAATGAGGCCTGGTGGGCCATGAGGAGAATGAAGTTTTAGGGTCCAGATTAAACTTGAGATTGAGTTATTCAGCCATTTCCACCTTGTCCACCAACTCAGGTTTCTCTGTGTGGTCTATCTTGGTACATTATCTAAAACTCATACCAACAGGTAGCCTGTGCTACTGGTTTCCTCTTGTCATGGTTAATCTTCACTGTCCATTAGACTTGGTTCAGAGTCACCTGGAAGACACACCTCTGAGCGTGTGTGTGAGAATATTTCCAAAGAGGCTTATCTGTAGCTAAAAGGCCCATTCAGACCGTGAAATATTTATTCTTTTTTTTATTTTATGAGTATGAATGAGTTGCCTGAATGAATGTATGTATGCATACCATGTGCATGTCTCATGCTCGAGGAGGCCACAAGACCATTCTGAATGTGCGTCCCACACACTGGATAAAGAGAAGGCAAAAATTCTTAGTTTTCTTATGTTAGGTGTTTTGACACAACAATGAGAGAATAACTAATATTCTTCCTCCAGGCAGCTAAGCCAGGGGCTCATATCTGTGAGGCTTCAGTTTGCCCTCATCCATATATCTGAGCAAACCTTTGAATTTTCTACTCTGAATTCACTCTCCTAGAATAAATAAGGAAGATGAGAAAGAGTAATCAACAAAACTATTCCATTTTCATTTTCACTTACACTGGCTTTATGGTCTTTTCCCTCCAATAACAAAAGTTCCACTTGTTCAACTCTGTGGTGAGATCAAGAGCATGGGAAAATGGATAGGGACACAGCGACATCAACATTCTCCCTGCCTGGCAGATGAGAGCTCCGCTTCCTTTAAATGCTTCTTGAATATACAATCCAAGTCTCTGGTAAACTGTGTTTATGTATTACACAATAGCCAGACAAGTCGACACTGAGTATGGCTTTTTCTCCAATTCTCTGTGTTCTTCTCTTTTATGGTCCCTGCATTCCTTACCCTGAGCATGTTAGTGTGAGAGTCCAAGCACAGGCATGAAGCCAGAGGCACCAGGAATCACAAGGACTCAAGACCTAAGGGAGAATCGAACGGGACAAAGGCCAGTTGAAGAGTCAGTCATCAAAAATCTGCAGGAGGAAAGAGGCAGTGTTTCACACACCAAACATGCAGCTTGGCAATATAAACTTCAACATTTAGAGTAGACGATAGGGACCAGGTCCTCCATCATTTTTGTCTAAAAGCTTGTCAGATAATGGGTGAAGGCCATCAGCACCAGGAAGACTTATACATCCTGGCAAATGTGTGTGTATGTGTGCATGTATGTGTTTTCATTTGTGTGTACACTTGTGTACACTTGTATGTAGGTAATATCAAATGCCTTTCTTTGTTTTTTTAAACTTTTTTATTGATTCTTTGTGAGTTTCACATCATGTACCCTAGTCCTGTTCATCTCCCCATTCCAACATAGCCACCTTTTGCGCTTGCAATCTCCCCCAAAATAAAAAACAATCAACTAAATAACAAAACAAAGCATAGAAATCATCTCATCATGGAAGCTGTAGTGTGTCACATTCTGTCCCACAGTATACCCCTCTGTCCACACATCTTCACTTGCAAACATTCATTGCAATGAGTCATTGGTCTGGTCCCAGATCTCTGGCTTCTGTGACACCATCAATATTGGATCCTCATTAGGACTCCTCACGATTAGCCTGTTGTTCTGTGTCATGGAGATCCTGCAGTTTTGGGACAGCGGGACTGGCTCTTTCACCTGTCCCAACCATTTGCTGGTTATATAGATTTTGGGATGGGCCACCTCAGAGCCCTGGATCTGGGCCTGGTTAGTAGTAGAGGTGGTCAGCCCACCAACTCTCCCTTATCTGCACTTCCAGAGCAAACTCCCCAGCACTGCTCTGGTTATACAGCCCAATGCTGCCACCAACAGGAGGCGGGGTCAGCTCTCCTGCTCTTATAGCCTCAAAAATGGCTTATCCGTACCTCCAACACCAGAGCCAGCTGCACCATGCTGCCCAGTCAAGGCGAAGGCCCCATTCAGTGTGAGGCTGGGACAGCTCTCCTGCTGGAACACCCTCAGGGCTGGCTCACCCATGCCTTTGTCTTCAGGGTCAGCTCCTCTGTGTTGCCTCAGTTCTCATGCCCTTAGGGCCAACTACCAAAGATAGCAAGGGACAAGTGGGGAAGGCATTACCCTCCATGGGCCCACCCCTACTTTCCTGCAGAGGACAGACAAGTGGTGGGGTCAGCTCTCCTACACCCCAGACATAAGGGCAAGCTCTACTGTGCTGCCTAAATGAGGTGCAGGGCCCACTCTCCTGAGTGCTGCCAGTGGTGAGAGATGGGCCTGGTTCTCCAAAGCACTTCATCCTGTGAGGGATGGTGTTATCATTCTGTCTAAATTCCACCCCCACAGTTACCTGGCAACAGCTAGGTAGGCCTGGCCCAGTATAAAAGGGGCTGCTTGCCCCCTCCTCTCTTGCTGTCTTGCTCATCCCCCAACCCCCACACTCTGAAGGTAGAACCAAGAAGGTCAAGAGTTCTAGGTCATGCTTCTCAGCTACATGAATTTGAGGACAGCCTGGGATACACGAGACCCTGTCCAAAAAACCAGAAGTGTTACAATGTTTGAATATTTTACATATCCAATATGAAAAACATGGATGTGTCCAGCATGCCATGAAGATGTAAAGAAATATTATTGGCAAGGAACTTTCTAGAAAAATGCACCATGACATCATCGGGTTCATGTTTGGCATGTTTGCCAAAGCACTGAAAACTCATCTTAACTTGAGCCAGAGGATGAGCTAAGACACTCTGTTCCTCATGTTAGTAATGTCACGCAAACACAAAGACTAAAGAGATTAAGTTACACTTATTTTGCAGGGTTTTTTTTTTTTTTATCTAAACATCTTCAGCCTTTAATTTAGACAAAATTTTATTTCTAACTATCATGGTAAGCTTTGACTGAGTCCTGTAGTGATATTGACATTGAGGCCTGGGGATGAGGAGAGACTTGGTGCTTCAGAGAGCTTGCTGTTCTTGCAGAGGATCCAATTGCTTCCAAGTCTTAAAAGAAATGTGCTCTACTTTGGGATATGTTAACGATGGAGTGCGATTAAAAAGGAAATCAAGACAAGTATGGAAGCACCGTCCTGTAATCCCAGCAACCCGTAAGCGGAGGCAGAAGTATCACACTGTTGTACAAACACTTGAAGTCCACACACTCCACTTCATCCAAATCAATTTTCACATTGTTTTTTTTTTGGGGGGGGGGAGGGGGAAGTACTATTGCAACCCTGTTAAGTCAAACCCTGTTTGACTGTGGTTAAGTAACAGTGCTTTTCATCATGATTGGTTCCTGAGAATCTCCGTCCTGGAGGAAGAGGATGTGATTGACAGGCCAGGAGGCGATACAGGAAGAGGACATGATTGACAGGCCAGGAGGTGGCAGCGCATGCATACTGTTCCCTCTCTACTTTGGAGCCCTGAGTGTCTTGGGTTCATTCCATTTTCTACTCTGCTTCTCAGTAATGGAGGCTGTTACACTGTATACATTTCTTGATAACCTCACTCTTCTGTGGTTCTAATTAGACTTCCAGAAAGTCTCGGACCTCTTTGTTGGGTTGCTCTAACCCATATGCTTTAAGATATTTTTCTCATGGGTTCCTTAAAAGGGCTATGGGCACCAGTGAATGAGAAAATGTCATCTCCTTGGTAAACATTTTAGAATGAGATGCATGTGGGACCGAGTGCAGGGACAACAGCATCATTGTACTGAAAGCATAGAGTGGCTACTAACTCATTCCCTTGAACTTGGATTCATCTATGATGTCACGGGTTCCCCTTGTCTTATGCCCAACAACGTAGGACTTGTGGTACAAAAGCCTTCTGTGTCAATTAGTTCCTGTGTGGTTTGACACAGATGCAGAGCTATTTGGGAAAAGCGGTGTCAGCGGGTACCCTGATGGAAGTGGCGGGGAGGCGTGGGCAACAGCTGGGCTTGGTGTAGGCTCCACTGACCTCTCTTCCAGGGTCTTATTGGACACTGATCACCATTCACTGCACAATAGTCACCGTGGGGGAGAGCTTGCACTTTTGAGGGATGTGCCAAGGGCCTGCAGCTGCATGGGTGTGGTTTTGCTGGGAAAATGGAAAGGGAGAGAAATCAAAGTTCCAACACTAGTCTCTAAGTGTAGCTTAGTGCAGGACCCACATCACACAAGACAAAGCTGCCTCCAAGTGCTGCCTTCTCTCGGGTGGGGGGTGGGGGAGATTGGAAGAAGGACCAGGGGGCTGCATGCCTAGGAACCCAGCTCTGCCTTCCATAGGCACCACTGAGAGATGTTTCTCATCACATCCATGGGAACAAGAAGGACCAGTGCCAACCATAGGAACTGCGGGAAGAGTTGAAGCAGAGTATGGGCTTTGGTTTATTTAGATTCTGGTGAGTCCCTGGATGACTTTCATGAAGATTAAAAGACTTACATCATAGGCAGACCTGGAATGGACTTCTAAGATGTCTTAAAGAAAATACTTCATTCTTCTTTTAATCCAAGGAAAGTACACACACAAGATGAGGAGTTTGTCACAGTAAAACAGTGTTAAGCAGAGAATAATCTTTAACCTTTGAGCTCTTAAATAACTAGGATTAGAAGGGATCTTGTCAGATATCTATACCCAGGCCAAGGTTTAGCTTCACTAGGCAAATAAATATATTTATATCCATTCATCTACATGCAGACATTGTATTTATACTTTGCATATTTTTTCAATATTTTTTGCATATCATTCTATATATCTTATCTTTTGTCCAAATACAGCCTGGAAGATTCAAGGTCCTGATGACACGTCTGGACAGTGTTTGCAGTTGGTCCTTATGTGTCAGCAGGGTTCATGGATGGGTGTTGACTGTGGGTTAGCACTATTGGAAACTGGCATATGTCCTTCAGGGGCCTCTTGCTGGTTGATCTCTTTAAGAGTTCTCTGTTCTCCGTGGCAGAATTCCCATGAATTTGTTGCTTTCTCTCTGAAGACACATCCATTTGGGTTTCTTACCTTGTGACAATTGTCACCTCTCTAGTATTCCCATTGCTCCTTACAGAGCCACCACCCTGCAGCTTCTGTACACAGGTCTCCCTCTCCTCTGTGTCCTCTTGCTGATTTTACATTGCAAAAGGAGAGTGACCTATTAGAAGCATAAGTGACATTCTGACAAGAGACACTTAACCCCTCTTCCTAATCAGCCTACTCCCGCCCTAATTACCCTTTCCTCCACTGAGACTCTATGCAAATGCATCAGAATTAGGGAGACAGGATGGAACTAGTCAGTCCAAGCTGGAGTCAATCTTGTGATCCTTCTGTTGTAGCCTCAAACCGTAAACACATGCCCATATACATGGCTTTAACTAATTATATATACCTGTTTGTGTTTGTGTATGGTGTGTGTGTCTGTGTCTGTGTGTGTGTGTGTGTGTGTGTGTGTGTGTGTGTGTCTGTGTATGTATTATGTGGGTGCTCTGTGTTCATGTAGAGGAGGCATGTGTTCACGTGGGAACGTTGCTTGTTTTCCTGTATATAAAGGCCAGAGGTCAACCTCAAGCATTCTTCCTCAGTAACTAGTCACGTTATTTGGGAAAAGTCTTTCTTTCTTTTTGTTTTGGTTTTGAGGTAAGGTCTCTGACAGGAACTTAATTGAGTTAGGTTGTTTGGCCAGTAAGCTCCTGGTACTCTCTGTCTCTCTGTCTCTCTGTCTCTCTGTCTCTCTGTCTCTCTGTCTCTTCTCTCCTCTCCTCTCCTCTCCTCTCTTCTCCTCTCCTCTCCTCTCCTCTCCTCTCCTCTCCTCTCCTCTCCCCTTCTCTCTCTCTCTCTCTCTCTCTCTCTCTCTCTCTCTCTCTCTCCCTCTCTCTCTCTCTGGAGTAAGTGTGCCATCAGACTTGGCTTTTGTATGTAGGCTCTGAGCCTCATTCTCAGCTCTTCGTGTTTGAACAGCAAGTACCTCACTGAATTTGGTTGCCTATTCCTGAACGAATTTAGGGGCACCATTTTTCCTTGTAGCATATTTTGGAGGTTCCTTGGTCTAAGCAATATGGTTTCATGGGGTTTCCATAGTTTTTGTTATGGCTTTAAAAGGGTGTCGGTAGGTGGTAACCCACCTTGTTCATCACCTGTATCCAAGCACATCTTAGCTACAACCTTGTCTGGTCTGGCAGGAACCTTAAAGGGCATCCAGTTAGCCCCTTATGATTTACTTCTTTGCCTCCAGGACAGTTCCCAGGCTCATACAAGCTTAGATTATACATTCTCTGCCTCTCTGGGCTTACACTGATCTTTCTGGAATGTGCTAACCCTGATTCTGGACTGAATTCTTGGACAAAGGTTGACTAGGCTTCTGCTATTCTTCAATGTGTAAGTATGAAGCAGAGAAAAGTCAGCACAAGCCCACTAATGCTGTCTCTACTCTGTAGCCATTTACCACATCCCTCTAGTCCCTCTAGATCCTTGTAGGAAGGCAGAGATCTGAAGCTGACCAATCTATCAAGTTGGAAAAAAGCCAGTCAAAGATTAAGGGAGGGTAGAGAAGCTGTAGACAGTTGCAGTAGCTGTCTCTCAGCTTCTTCTGTGGGGGGGGAGGTGGGGGCTGTTAGGAAATTGCCCTAGGCAGCTCTAATGGGACTGGAAATGGCGCAACTGTCGGCTGCTGACCTGCTTTCTCTTGGTGCACACGAGGTTAGGTCACAGCTGAGGCCTTACAAGGTCATGAGGAAAGAACAGTTACTTATTCAAGACAAAGATGGGGAGACTGAATAACCACAAAGAATATTCAGCCTGATGGAGAAAGGCTGTTTGCTCTTTGGACACTGGTTAAGAGTCCCTAGAGATACCAGCAGCTAAACAAACAACTGCTTTTGACAAGGACCCTTGAACCACAGGCAGCTTTAGGTCCCTCAGAGCTGTAGATTTGAGCTCCTAGACACACAGCCTAAAAAGAACAGCTGAATATTGTCGTTCTTGGGCATAGGCTTGTAGACAGTCTGGAGATCTAGATGCTTTGTTGGGGAATGACACTTGTCTCATGTTCATGCGAGGTGAGGTAGCTGCCAAGGAAAACACACGCAAGGAGCCAAGCATGAGCCATTCCCTGTACAGTGCCACTTGGTGACTTCTGGGATGCCCTGCTCACATCAGGACCACTTTGTGGATGCTGGGACTCCCTGCTCACATCAGCAGAGTGCAGACATCTAACTACATATTCTTACTGTACTTTGTGCCTTAGCCACGGTGAGCCTACTACTCATGTTTCTCAGTATTGAGACATCTCTCAGTATTATCTGATCTAGTTTCCTGCACAAGTTTCTTTTCCTGTTGCTATGATAAAGCACTCTGACAAAAGCAACTTAAGAGAGAAGGGTTGATTCTGGCTCACAGTTCAAGGGTATTTCAGCTCCTACCATGGCAGGCAGGTCAAGTGGCCAGAACTTGAAGCAGCTAATCACATCCCATCCATTGTCAATAAGCAGGGTGATGAAAGCTTGTTAGGCACAGTTCTTCATTTATACAGTCCCAGCTCCCAGCCAGGGAATGCTGTCCCCTACAGTGGATGGGTCTTCCCACCTAAATTAATGTAATCACAATAATTGTCCATGGGCATGCCCAGAGGCCCATCTCCCAGGCAATTATAGATGCTGTCAAGTTAATGACCACTAACAATCACAATTCCCAAAGACCAGTTTAATCTTTCTTACATTCATCACATTCCCTAATAATATTGTGTCTCTGCTGTCTCCTCTGTTTCTAAGTCATTTTTTCTCCCCCTCCTCCCCCTCCTCATCCTCCTCTTCCTCCTCTTCTGTTTCTGTGGTTCTCTCTCTCCTTTTCACACACACATACACTCACACATATACACAACACACACACACACACACACACACACACACACACACAGACTAGAAGTTTCCATAGGACCCTGTGACACACCAGCACTTTAACCGTTGTTAATGCTAGTTGAGTGGGATTATGTGAGTTTTATGTTTTTCTTTTGTTCTTATAAAAATGGAGAGCCAAGATGGCATGGTGACATGCGCCTTTAATACTAGAACTCAGGAGTCAGAGAAGGGAAGGAGTAGGGGCACAGGAAAAGCTCTGTGCTCCTGAGATAGCCAGGGGATAGACTCAGGAGGAGGAGGAAGAGGAGGAGGAAGAAGAGGAGCTACCATCACTGCCACAACTACAAGACATGCCTAGAACCTCAGCACTGCTGAGGTTGAACAGGAGAACCCATGGGTTGAAGACCAGTCTGAGCTATAGAGCAGATTACAGGCCATCTTAGGTTACATACCTTGTCTCAAATAAGGTTATGCATGCAGGTGTGTAAGTTAGTAAGCAAAATGAAAGACAACAAACAAATGGAGGGCACTCAGATTACAGTCCTGACGATATATAAATTCCAGGATTGGAAGCTGAAGGACTTGGGGGCTGCGGGTAAGGCAGAAAGAACATCGGACACAACAGCCATGGTTGTCAGTTGGGCTTCAGGGTTTCTGAAGGTCCCTTTGCCCAGGAGAGAGAGAAGAGCAAAGGACAACAGATTTGAGGAAGAAAATAAAGTTTCCAGTTTTCAACACAGTGAGTCTGAGCTGCCCCAGAGTCCTCCCTGGAGAACTATTGTCTTCAATTTAGAGAGAAGTGTGTTCCAGGGGTGAGTCTGGAAGTCGTGGAGAAAAGACTTGGTAGCTGTAAACCCGAATAAAGATAAATATGTTGGGGGAAAGAGTGAGATATGAGAGCCCAGTTGGAAATTTGGCTGAAGAAGACATCCTATGACTGTTCCATCAAAGGGAATATTGAGAAAGCGTGGAGGGGGACCATGGAAACAACAGAGAGAGGAACGGGACTTCAGGAAGCCAGAGCAAATCAGGCTTTAGGAAGGATGTGCCTTCAAGCAGAGCATCTCACAGATGTCGCTGAGGAAGTACTGGCCTTTTAGAGTGTAGACTCTGTTTTGTCTCAGGACGCTCAGGCATGTTTCCTGGGGATGGGGGTTAGGGCCGGGAAAGGGAAAAGTACTCTCTGTATCAATGTTCTCCTGAGAGAAGGCTTTTAGCCAGGAGGAGGGGAAGAGACTGAACAGAGGGACATTCCTGGCCTTATGGAGGATAATAAGTGCTTCTGTGCTTCACTTTTCCTGGAAGAACTGGAAGTAGGAGGCAGCCCTGGGAAGGACGAGGAGATGGACTGAGAGAGACAGCCCCAGGAAGGGCAAGGGGATGGACTTAATGAAACGAGCCCATTCTTCTCCTTCCTGGGTGGACGTGGAATTCCTGCAGTGCTTTCTGCAAGGATGTTGTAGAGGATGAATCCATTAGCTGCTGCCAAAAAAACAAACTGAAAGAAACAAAGAAAGAAAGAGAGCCTGGCAGGCGAGCTGGAACAGTTCCCAAGACAAGCTAGCTGCACACTGGAAAGTCTCTAACTCAGCATACTTGGCTTCCAGCTGGTTTGGAGCTGCAGATCCCACTGTCTTGGATGCTGGTGTGAGTCCGGGCACGAGATTTCTTGTAGTCTAATCATGTCTCCAATGGAACATGATTCTTAAGTCTTCTGCATCTGAGTTGCATTATACAAATAGGAATACCGATTAGAGATTTTACCACAGGTGACCATGAAGCCTGAGCCAGCCGATCATCCTGCACTCAGCCTGATAGCCTGATAGCTAATGAGTGAAATAGTAGCTGTTAAAATGATCATCATCATCACCAACACCAACACCTGCTTCTCCCTCCTCCTCTTCCTCTTTCTTCTCCTCTTTCTCCTCCTCCTCCCCTTTCTCCTTCTCCTCCTTCTTTATAATTCTGGTGATGTCTTTAGACTCTGCTGCTTTTCCAGACCCCCAGAATGAAGAAATAGTGGGAACGTAAGGAACAGTAGCAAGGCTCACCAGGGAGCTGGACAAATACATGTTGGGGCCAGAAGATCTCAGCTCACTAAGCTCTGTGGGAAAGGATGGAGCAGAGAGTCTTAAACTCAGAGACACCCACTATAGTTTTCGGTGGTGGATTTTGGAGGTTCCTTTGGCATACAAGATTTGGATTGTAAGATCTTAAGTGAGCACCTAGTTACAGGATTGAAAGGTGACTGGGGTGTGAGGAAGAGGAAGACATTCAGAAGGGAGAGTTGGAAGGTGGTGGGAGTTTCCCACGGATAGAGAGGCAGAAGTGTCAGGAGTTGTCTGGATCCAGGATATGAATCAAGGTCCACAGCACCCAGGTAAAGGCCAGGAGGATGCTAAAGCAAACTTACATTCTGTACCACCCATTATTCTGCCCCCTCTCCCCCAGTGCTCACTGGGAACCAAATAATAGCAAACGCATCGACCGCTGGCCCCGCTCCCTTCAGAGCACCCTTTGTCTTGTTCCTGATTTAACGTTCTTGATGGATGAGGCAGGCTCGTCATTCTGATTTTCCTGAGGGGATAGCTTATTGGCAGCAACGTATGACACGTAGGTTCCTGCCCAGGGCTGAGCCAAGGGTAAATATTGTGCCCACCCCCAGTAACACACTTCCTCCAATAAGGCCATACCTACTCCAATAAGGCCACACCTCTTGACAGTTTCAAATGATGTCACTCCTTATGAGTCTATGGGGGCCATTTTCACTCAAACTACCATAAATATTTTTTAATTATCTTTAATTTTATAATTTGTTAAATATTAAGTCATTCATTCACCAGTATGCCCGTGTCTACTGCTTCCTGAATGTTACTGGGCAATAGGATTGGGACTGAAACCCACCTACAGAAAATTTAACATCAGTTAAGGGGAAAAACATAAAATAGGTCATCATTACTTTGAAATGTGCTTGATGGTAGGAGTGTGTTAAGTCAAGGGGCAGCTTAGAGAGAGGAATGGTGGGCATCCTTGGAAAAGTGAGGAAATGTTCATAGTGGAACTTAGCCCACCTTTCTGGAGATGACCAATGGCTTCTTGGTAAAAGATATGGATGAAGTGATGTGGTGAAACATTCTAGTTCAGGAGAATGGTGTTTGGGGTCTGTGAGACGGCTCAGAAAGGTAAAAATTACTATTTACTATCAAACCTAGTAACTTGAGTTCAATCCACAAGACTCATGGCAGAAAGAGAAAACATCCACAAAATGTCCTTGGTCATCCACTTGTGTGACATGTCGAGTGTGACTTCACATACAGACCCTACTGACTCATGCGCACATATACAACAATCAAACCTTCATTTAAGAGTTTTGAAAGATGCTAGTTGTGAAGACGCAGTGACCCGATTGCATTATGGTTGGTAGCAGCATGGGACCTACTGTTGAGTGAAACTCTCATGACCTTTATCCAGCTGTTACATAGTTATGCCATGTTCCAGCAGGTTTACAGGGCAGATATTAAGTATGAACCCTGAAGCTGGTCCTGGTAGTTTCTAAGTCAGGGGACATGTGGACAAATGGGCTCAGAGGTGACCAGTTATCACTTTGTCTTTGCCTAGACCAGGGAGGCCCTCGTCACAATTCTCAACGACCTCCGACCCCAGGATCGCTTCAATATTATTGGGTTCTCCAACCGGATTAAAATGTGGAAGGACCACTTGATACCAGTGACTCCCGACAACATTAGGAATGGCAAGATCTACATGTACCACCTGTCACCCACTGGAGGTAAGAATGATTCCTGGTGGCCCTTCTACCCAGCTTTGGCATGACCATACAGCCATTCTCTGCAAAGAGACAAGGCTTTGGGAGTTGAAGCTGATACTAACAAAAGAAGCAATGAGAGTTTCCCAAGGTGCCTATATGTCTTCGAGTTTGTAAATTCCCATTTCCTAGGCCATAAGTTAGTCATGATAAGTAATAGTTGGAAAATCCATCCACAATGTGGATCCTGAACAAGCAAGTGGAGTTTAGCAAATCATTCTTGGTTGGGGAATAGTTTGAGGTTTATTTTTATTTTCTTGTATATGTGTATTTCTATAATTGATGCTACCTATGTGGAGGTTCCAATGGAAAACAGAAGGTGGTGTGTGATACCCTGGAGTTGGAGTTGCAAGCAGTTGTGAGCCACCTGACAGGAGCCTTGGGAACTGAACTTGGCTCTTCTGGAAAACGTATGACCATGGTGGTCATATAGTAGTCAGAGGGCATCCTTGCAGAGTTGATTCTCTTCTTCATCCTTTGTGGGTCCCAGGAACTGAATTCAGGTTGTCAGACTGACACAGCAAATGCCTTGACTTGAAGAGCCTTCTCATCAGGCCTCCCTGCCCTTTCCCAAGTGCAGCTCCACCATCTTGTTCCTGTGTCTCTTCATTCTATCACTATCTGGAAACACTGTGCCAAACACGCCAGTCAGCCTTTCCTGGTGTGAAGATCTCCATACTCATCAGTCCCCATCCAAGGCAGAGCCCCCCATTCTCCTTTTCAGACTTGTCATGCATGGCCAGCACCTTGACGCATGCTGGCATTTCCTACCAGTTATCAGAATGGTTTTATCACTGGGCATTGTAAATAAAAGGTTAGGTTTAATATTATAGTTATTATCTATTAAAGTAAAGCAGTGTCTCTTTGTAGCCCCTGAGTCCCAGCATGCTGCTTAATGCATGATGCAGGCTCCGCAACTATCTGCTGATTTAAATTCACGCTAGTGGTATCGCTTACCATTAGAATGGTGTGTCTCACAGAAGCAATAAACATCTTTAGAAAAGAGCTGATACGTAATATGTTCATTTAGAACCCAAATCTAAAAATCCCTATTATCTCTCTCTCTCTCTCTCTCTCTCTCTCTCTCTCTCTCTCTCTCTCCCTCTCCCTCTCCCTCTCCCTCTCCCTCTCCCTCTCCCTCTCCCTCTCCCTCTCCCCCTCCCCCTCCCCCTCTCTGTCTCTCTTTCTCCTCTGTCTCTTTCCTCTCCCTGGAGAGCATCAGAGGGCTCCACATTCTCAATGAAATGCTCTTTCAAGCTTGGAGCATAGCTTCTGGAGCTTGCTTTCCTGGATTTGAATCTAACTCTACCCTTTGTTAGCCATTGCCTCTTTCCTCGTCCATAGAATGAGAGGGTGACAGTAACCCAGCTCTTCGAATGCTAGAACTAACCTATTCCAAAAGCATTGAAGGACCAGAGCAGATAAGGGCTCTGTTCTCCTTAAGATCAAAGGTGCTGTTTATTTTTATCCAATGTAGTTCTCTTTCTGGTGCTGGGGCGTCCTATGAGCTCTCAGTGGAATGCTTGGACAGCTGCATAGGACTCTGCTTGTGGAGGGATCCAATGCTGGTGAGCGTACAGGAGACGACCTGCCTCAGCATAGCCTTGATTCTGAGCCCTGATGTGCCTTGGGTGCATGTGTGCATGCATGTGTGCATGCATGTGTGCAGGCATGTGTGCAGGCATGAGAGCCAAAGCTTCATTTATGTCCTGGCTCTCCTTGGCTTTAGGAGAGGAAGAGACATGGCACCATTAGTGCTGACTGAAGACAATATACATGCTTGCTACATGCTCACACCCACACACAGAGAGCTGAGATGAAATTACACCTGATAAAAAGAAGGTAAATCAATGGCTCAAAGAATGCTAGGTTCTGTTTCAGCTGCATCTTTTGCACCTGTCTGTACTCTACCCTTTAGCAACATGCACAGGTGTATCTGTCACCGGTTATCTACTTTTCTTCTTTTGTTTATCTTTTTTTCTCTTTTGAGACAGTCTCACTCTATAGCTCAGGGTGACATCAAACTTTCAGTAATCCTTCTGCCTCAGCTTCCTGAGTGCTGGGAATATACATATGCATCACTATGTCCAGCTTCTAGTCTGTTTTAAGGACAGAAAGCAATGTTGGAAATAGCTTGTTCTTTTAAACATGGTACATTTTTTCATTTCAGCACAACTCATACATTTTACTAAAAAGGGTATTTAGAATGTGAAAACATTTTGTCACATATACTTTATCGCATGACAATTATTAAACACACACACACACACACACACACACACACACACACACACAATGAGGTGGCTGGAGAGATGGCTCAGAGGTTAAGATTCCTGACTGCTCTTCTAGAGGTCCTGAGTACAATTCCCAGCAATCACATGGTGGCTCACAGCCATCTGTAATGGGATTTGGTGCCCTCTTCTGGTGAGTCTGAAGACAGCGACAGTGTATTCGTATAAATAAAATAAATCTAAAAAAAAAAAAAAAAAAAGGTTCGGTATGCATGTTTTATCTCAAGCCTCTAGAAAGAATCATCAAAAGAAACAGATGTCCAACACTACAGTAAGACCAGCATCCTCTTGATAGT
Organism: Arvicanthis niloticus; assembly: GCF_011762505.2. Classification (NCBI taxonomy): domain Eukaryota; kingdom Metazoa; phylum Chordata; class Mammalia; order Rodentia; family Muridae; genus Arvicanthis; species Arvicanthis niloticus. The sequence continues at coordinate 57,093,965 of NC_047665.1, read as the reverse complement.
GGAGTTGTGGCTGGTAAGTTGAATGGAATTTTTAAGCAATCCAGAAACACAACTACAGCAGGCTCTTTCCCCCTCAGCAAATCAAGTGCCAATTTCTCCACCCACCAAGAAAGTTGTTTAGCATCTGTTCAAGTCACTGTCTGGCTACTTTAATCAGAGTGCTGACAACAAACACTTGTGCAGGGGAGTTGCGTGTGCGTGCGTGCGCGCATATGTGTGTGTGTGTGTATACACCTCCCCATCACAGAAAAAGGTTTTTACGGTAGGATAATTTGAAATCACTTACATATAGTTAGCAAACACTTGTCAAATTTCTAGGTAGACCAGAAAGTCACCACCACTATGTCTAAGTCCTAACCAGACTCTGAATGGCCAAAGGCTAGCTGCAGCCCTGACTGTGCATTCAGAGGTAGAAGCCATGAGCTGTCCTGTGTTGATGTCCTACAGGCACAGACATCAATGGGGCCCTTCAGACTGCCATCAAACTGCTCAACAACTATGTGGCCCAGAATGACATTGAAGATCGAAGCGTGTCCCTCATCATCTTCCTCACTGATGGGAAACCCACCTTTGGGGAGACCAATACCCTCAAGATTCTCAGCAATACCAAGGAAGCCACTGGAGGTCAGATCTGCATCTTCACCGTTGGCATCGGCAATGATGTGGACTTCAAACTGTTAGAGAAACTTTCGCTGGAGAACTGCGGTCTCACGCGGCATGTTCTCGAGGAGGAGAAGGCTGGAGCACAGCTTATTGGGTCTGTTGTCCATCTTCTCATATCCAGGGGCTGAGGGTAGATGTAGTAAGAACCCAGAGCTAAGGGTACCTTTTCCTGGGCCTTTATTCTCTCATCTGCTGGAAATGAAGACAGCTCATTTCATTGAGGAATGTTACAGTGGGGTTTATTCTTATATTTAAAATTATTATTATTTTTTATTTTTTTATTTTTATTTTTTCGGTTTTTCGAGACAGGGTTTCTCTGTGTAGTCCTGGCTGTCCTGGAACTCACTTTGTAGACCAGGCTGGCCTCGAACTCAGAAATCCGCCTGCCTCTGTCTCCCAAGTGCTGGGATTAAAGGCGTGCGCCACCACTGCCCAGCCTTAAAATTATTTTTAATTATTTCTTTTTGTAGCACTGGTAATTGAGCCCAGGAGCTTGTGTATACTAAACAAATGATTCACTCACCAGTGAGCTAGCCCCTCTGTAATTTTAGTTTGAGGTATGGATCTTGCTAAATTCCCCCAAATGGCCTTGAATTTGTTACCCTGCTCCCTCTGACCCTACAGTTTTTGGTAATCCTTGTGTGTGCCACCATGCCTGGTTCTTAACTTTTTTTTTTAAACTATTCAGATTTGAGTTGAATATGTGACTTTAGGTAGGCTTTGAAGGCTGTCTGCCTCAGTTTCCTCTTCTGCCAAGATGAGGATTATAACCGATGACAGTTCAATAGGAAAACTTGTAAGGCTTCAGCACGAGTACTGCATATTAGTGGCCAGTCAAGGTTACAGTCGACATCTTGATATTTTGAATAGCTGGCAAAATGATCATACTGTAATTTGAAGTGAAATGACCGATGAAAACTTAAAAACATTTTTTTGAAGTCGTGGAAGAAGATAGAACTTTTGTCTTCTAAGACAGAATCGACTTGTGTCAGACACCATGCTGCAGCTCGTGGCGTGTGACTCTGCTGTTTGTTGAAGGAAGGACCGTCCCCAGATTCAGCACAATGTACCTCAATCTGCATTGTGCAAATATGGGAGCTATTTCAAAGGAATAGTCTGCTAGATAGATCTAGATTTCAGTTGCCACAATCAAAGAAATTTATGAATGATAAGCCCGTCTCTAAGATACACAAACACAGGTGAGTGCTATGGGACTGGCTGACATTTTTCTCTGAGGATTGTGAGGACATAGATCTGCTTCCTACCTTATAAAAAAATTATTCAAAACCAGATTCAAAGAGAGAAAACCTACTGCACCATGTAACAGAACCAGAGTTTAATCAGGAGGTGACAAAGAAGAGCTATTGCATTGAAACCCATTATCTAAACTGCCATTGTCAGAAATGCTCTCCATACCTTGCATTGCCGGAGCACTTAAAACAAGCCACGCATTTTCTATACCCATTATCTCCTATGATCCGCACACATATCTAGAAGATAAGCGTAGAAGCCAAGATGCCCCACAGACATTTAGCTGTAATGGCTTACTAAGTGGTTTATTTAAGTCTCCTTAATGGTTAATAAAGGTTAGTCTCTGCTGTACAGTCAGGGACCAACTGGGGCTCTGTGCCCCAGTCCTTAGGCATTATTCTTATCTTCAGTGTTGAAACTGAGTCACTGTCATTTCCGATCTCTAGACCCAACCAGAAGAAAAGAAACAGAAGTGAACATGGGCTGTTTTACTACAAGCACATGTCTTGGAAGACGTACATATGGCTCCTAGTCATATTGCACGGGTGAAACCATGGTCTCATGGCATAGCTGTCTGCAACAAAGGCTGCGGATTTTCCTTTGTAGGCAGATGGACACGTGCTCAGTTAGAAAACTATCATTTAAAAGGCGAGAACAGACAGAGGGAGACAGCTAGTGACTCTGAAAGACGCTCTTCACTTCTCAGGCCTATGGATGACATTTGAGGAAATGGAGCCACACATCCTAAAGCAAGGAAGTGGAGACAAACCCCCACGGCCCTCACTTTCTAGACACTTGGAAGGGAAAAGTTAATAGTAGCACCATTGCTTAGCAAGAAGCAGCCATGTAACAAACAGGCCCACAGGAAATGCTCATGGAAGCAAATACTGTATCACACAAAAGCGCTATAAGTTCAGGTGGGCTTCCCATGTTTAATGTGCTGCCCCACGTGCCTTCATAACGTATCGTTGATTTTTAAAGAACAAATTGTAAATAGAACGTTGAGAAACTTAGGTGCGTCCAGCAGAAATTTATCAGGTGTTTTGGGGAATTTTGGGATTGTATCACATGAAGACTAGTTCAAGAAAATAAGGGTCGGTTAGGCGGTGGGAGATTTTGATCGATTCTAAGGAGGCTGCTGTCTTCCTTGCTCTGCAGACATGGAAGCTCTGTAAAATGGTGAGTATTCACTCGTTAGAGGGACTTAGGTCACTGCTGTGCCGTCTGCTATTAAAACACAGAACAACTCGGTGTGGGGGAGATCACATGCACAGTCAGACCCAGACCCTCTGAGAGTCTGATTTTTTTCAGGACTGACCACCTGTAGCCCAGTCAGGCCTTGATTCTCTCTGTCCTACCTCTGCAGGTTCTACGATGAGATCCGGACCCCGCTTCTTTCTGACATCCGCATAGATTATCCTCCTGACGTAGTAGAGCATGCCACCAAAACCCTGTTCCCCAACTACTTCAATGGCTCTGAGATCGTGATCGCAGGGAAGATGGTAGACAAGAAGTTTGATCAGCTGAAGGTGGAGGTCACTGCCAGCAACAGTAAGAAATTTGTCATCCTGAAAAGAGACATCCCCGTGGAGTCCCAGAAGATGGGGAATGATGTCTCAGTCACGCCTGTCTCAGCCAGTGATGGTGGGAAGGACCTCAACCACATCGAGCGTCTCTGGAGCTACCTCACTGTGAAGGAGCTGCTGAGCTCCTGGAGGCAGAGCAACAGTGAGCAAGAGAAAGAGCAGCTGAGGCAGAAGGCCCAGGATTTAGCCTTGAACTACCACTTCCTCACCCCCTTCACCTCCATGAAGCTGAAGAAACCAGGGCTCCACACAAACCAGCTAGAGGACACCCATGGCATGTCTGCAGCCACAGGACCTGCGACAGTGGTGCAGAACCTTCGAGAGGCCAGCATGCAGCCAGGTAGCACAGCCTCAGGGGTAGCCTGCATATTAGAGCTAATTCCTTGTAAGGCCAAGGGAACCGCAGTGGAATTCTGGCTTATTTTTTTTTTATTGTATTGTAATATTATAAACAATGACCCTGCCCAAAGGGCATAGTTGCAGATGCTACCTCAAACAGCTATACTTGTTCTAAACTGTAGCTCCCAAGAGCGTGGAAAAGAATGGCAAGAAGCTGAGAAATGTTGCCCACTGAAGTCAGCTGTGAAGTTTGAGCTTAGCCTGGGCTATGTAGTAAGATCCTGTCTCAACAAAACAGAAACAAATAGTATATATTCATTTAAAACCAACATGTGCACTCTTGAAAATTTGTGATTTACACACCACTCCTTTTGATGAGAGTTGACAGAATTCTTAGTGACAGGAAAAAACATAAACTGAAGCCAAGGGCCACATCATCGGTACTACCAACATGTGGAAAGTGTGCCTGGTTTTTAATGGGTAACATCTTTATTGTTCTTGTCAAATTTCCATCTCCTAGAAAGGAGCCTGGAGTTAATCAAGCTCTCTTAGAGTCACACAAATACTGGCTAATTTATTGTCACATTAAACTCTGACAAGCGCTTACAATGGCAGAGAGAACATGAAGTTTGGCTCCACAGACCTTCCCGAGCAGCTAGGACAGACTTAGGGACCTCCCCAAGAGTATAGTCACTTGCCTGTAAGTGGGGATAATAGGAAGTTTCACGAAGGACCATTGCCAGCAGTGAATATGAAGCCAGTGTCCTTTGGCATAGAATGAGTGTTCTATTAATACTAGATGCCTCTCCCATGGGGTGTGTAGTCCTGGAGATGTATTGAGGATTTCAGGCCTTTCAGCACAGGCTGTCTCCCACCTCAGATAGATGAAGCATCTGCTGGCAAAGTTAGTGAGACTTCATCCTGGCCTACTTATATAAAACGTTATTACATTTATTTATTATGTGAGTGTGTTCCTGTGGGGAGGGGTAAAGATGGGGGGAGGGCAGTGTGCAGAATACAAGTACAAACCAGAGGACAATATGAAGGGGTTGCTTTCCCCTTCACCCTGTGGGTCTCAGGTATTGAACACAGGTTGTCAGGCTTGGTGACAAGGTGAGTGACTTTACCTGCCGAGTCATTTCCCTGGTCCTGAATCATTTTTTGAAGGATCTTTTCAGTTCTTACGTTTGGTTTTGTTTTATTATTTGATATAGGGTCGCACTCTACAGCCTGGGCTTGCCTGGAATTTGGGGTCTTTGGCTTTTTAACTCTCAGGGTTATTATAAATATATCCGAAAGTGGTTGTACATTTCTGGCCTCCACCTGCTGCTCTCTGTGCTTCTCCACACATCTTTAAACACATCTTTCAACTCTTCTTTTCTGTATCCTTTTCAGAACCCGCTCTCAAGAAACCATATGATCCAAGAATTAAAATCTCCAAAACATCAGGTGAGCGAATGTGTAATTTAGAGTAAGAAATTTGTGAGTTCTCCGAAGCCAATAAAAAGAAAACGGTAGCTCACAGAACACATCCTCCGCCCCCTGTGTTGTTCAGCAACATGAGCACTTGAACAAAAACCATCCCAAGCCATTGTATAAACACCAAGGAGATGACCCAGCCTGGCAGGAGTGCCAGGAGAGGAGGTGGAGCGTGGAGGCTCACTCTGCTCCTTACTGGGTTTTAGAGAGCTGAAGTGTGCTTCCAGCATCTGCTGTCCCAAAGTTAAAAATGGTGTTACAAAAATAAAGATATCTGGCTGTACGGGCAGGGTTTTTTTGTGTGTGTGTGTCTTGTTTTTTTGTTGTTTGTTTTTGAATCCTTGGCTTAGAAGGGAAGCACACACTGAAGAAGTAGTAAAATTTCCTTTTGGCAGCATCTTCTAAGAATGTAATATACTAAGAATATACTAATATAATGTAATATACTAAGATGAAAGGACATCCGGGCGTTATTCTCCCAACGTCTGCAACTTCCTTTGTAAGTTTTTGCTCTTTCCTTTCTGCTGATGAGCCAGACGTGTGTGTTTACAAAGCCAGGGGCATCCCAGTGATGTCCATGCCCCTATCCGAGGGAATAGAAGCAAAGAGCATCCCACAGAAGAAATGTGCTTTCTTAAGTGCATGTGAATTGTGGAATATGAGCAAATCTTTCTCCTGGACGCTGCCTGCGGTGATGACTGCTGGGCTCCTCCACACACTCTTGGAACAAGTGAATGACTTCCCTTGTATGAGGATGGGGGCGGGCGGAGTTATGTTTTCAATGTATCATTTCTTAGGTTCCTTACACATTTTATTTGAGACAGGCTCTCCCCTTGGTTTGAAACTTCACCAAGCAGGTGAGAGTTGCTGACATCAAGCTTATAGAGAGATCCACTAGATTCACCATCTCTGAGATTAAAAAGCACAGGCTACCAGACCTGGCTTTTTACATGTATTTTAGGGACTGAATGCAGATCCCTGTGATTGTGAGGCAGCTGCCTTTACTGATTGAGCCACCTCTCCAGTCCTCACCTTCTGTTTCTTTATGTTGCCATTCACACGGGGCTTGAGGCCCTTCACAGTGAGAGCTGCTGAGTTCACTCAAGGTCTTTTCTGAGAGATAGTACCAGAGTCACAGGGAAGATGTGGATTTCCCTGCAGTTTGGAAAGACTGAACTCCTTAAGACTTACAGTTCACACACGCACACACACATACACCTGCATGCACACACGCATTTTCCATCTACATATTCACACAGAGCAGAGAGGTATTCCCAGTCATCTTCTCTGTATAAGTCAGGAAGAAATGCGATCTCCCATGTAGTAAGAGAAGACTACTACATGGGTTCTCTGAGAGTCTGCTGAGGAAGAGACAATACTGCTTATCTTCAGGAGAGGTGGAAACGGGAAGAAAAAGCATAGAATAGGGCCGAGGCTTGTAGTCTCATTTGTGTGACCCAAAAGGGACACTTCCACCATCAACCCTGACTACGATACTCAGCCTTCTAGTAACTTTTATGCTTTACCCGTCACTGACTGAACGTGGACTGATCATTAGTGCCAAGGGTTACAGGCAGCTCACACTGTAAATGCTTATGAGGCTGTGTAGTGGGAGTGTCCAGCCTTTGATGTTATGACATGATGTTGCAATCTATAAAATTTACATTCTAGAACCTACAAGTAGGTTGCAAAAAGGAAAAGAAAATTCCACAATGAGTTGGGGGGGGGGTTAAGGGGGGAATGGCTTAGTAAGAGCGCTTGTTGTACAAGCATGAGGCTTGAGGACCTGAGTTCGAATCCCAGCAGCGAGATGCCACATGCACATCTGTAAGTCAGTATTATGGGGATTGCTGGCTGACAACCTAGCTCTAGATTCAGTGAATAAGGCAGAGAGTGATAGAGAGAGATACCTCATACCTTCCTTTGGCATGTGCACAGGCACAAATGCTTGTGCCACGTGTGAAAATACAGACTCTCACACATACATAGGCTCACTCAAAAACTTTCCATAATGATTTGAGTAAGTTTAAATCCTGTGTTGAACTGATTCATAGCTGTATCCTCAGGATGAGGGTTGGACACACCAGACTGTGTTGGAGAAAGGGTATTTGCCATGTAATTCTTACCATAGATAAGAAAAGATATCATTATTGTCATTATTTAAAAGAGTTATTTATTTGAGTTCACTGTAGCTGTCTTCACACACACCAGAAGAGGGCATCAGACTCCATTACAGATGGTTGTGAGCCACCATGAGGTTGTTGGGAATTGAACTTAGGACCTCTGGAAGAGCAATCAGCACTCTTAACCACTGAGCCATCTCTCCAGCACCCTCTTTTTTGTTGTTGTTGTTCTTAAGATTTATTTATTCTTATTTTATGAGCTTAATGGTTTTGCCTGCATGCATGTGTGTGTACCACTTACATGCAATGCCCAAAGAGCCCAGAGGAGGGTGTCTGACTCCCTGGAACAGGAGTTATGGATGGTTGTGAGCTTCCATGAAGGTACTAGAAACTGAAGTTGGGTTCTCTTTGGGTGGTGGGAGAGGGGAAGGCAGTGCTCTTAGTCACTGAGCCATCTCTTAAGCTCTAGGTTTTTGTCCCTTGATTAGACAGTTAAGAAACAAAGAAATTAATAGGCATGTCCACATGGAAAGTCAAACTCAGTAGTCATAGAAAATCTCCCTTCGCTTTTAATATCACCTAACCTCTCAAAGCCTAGTCTGAAGTGTGATGGAAACACCATCACATCTGAATTCAGGAGAACAGAAGTGGATGTGCCCTCACTGTGTGCTGACTGGGTAGCCCTGGGCCGTCGTTACTCTGTTGTACATTTTCTTATTTAGAATCAATATTCTTGCAATGTTATGATTATGATTAAACAAATGATCCATCTGATAACATAAAGTAGTATTTAGCCAATAAATTTCTCTCTTGCTCTTGGTAGTGGACGGTGATCCTCATTTTGTAGTGGATTTCCCCTTAAGCAAACTCACTGTCTGCTTTAACATTGATGGAGAGCCTGGGGACATCCTACGGCTGGTCTCTGATCACCTGGACTCTGGTAAGTTCTACCTTTCCTTGTGCTCCCTAGTCAAAGAAAGTGGACATTTCATACTATGTTCTGAATGCGAATGGCCAGTTATAGAAGGAAGGCATTCTCTGAATGGCCAGTTATAGAAGGGAGACATTGTCTGAATGGCCAGCTGTAGAAGGGAGACATCCTAAATGCTTCACAGGCACTGATTATTGGTAAAGGAACTGTACAAAGTTTCTGGCGATATATTCAAGCCCTTTACCTCATACTCCTAATAGGGCCTTGGATATGCACCATAGCAGCTGGATCACATTTCCATCCTGTGAAATGGAAGTAGTGATACTCTGCCTGTCTTACAAGTGGTTATGAAATATATTCAACTGCATCATGGGTAGAAACAATCAGGTCCTGTAGAAATGTATCACATATTATTGTCATTATGTCTTCCCACTCAGAAGCTGTGGTGATAGGGAGCTCATAGTCCTTGGAGACCCATATTTCAGATATTAAACACACAGCTCACAAATATATGTGAAAAGGGCTTCATCCCCCACTTGGGTCTATAAAGGGACTGAGTAAAAGAAATTAGCATAGAAAATGCTTTCTGAATGCAGGGCGGGTAACATTGCTTGGAGACAGCCACAGAGCCCAGCACTGTGAGGAACGGCTTTAGCGTGTACCCTATAATATTGCTAGGTACTAAGCAGCGTCTTAGCAAGAAGAGTTATAGATAACTCCCACGGCTGGCATTTGTGATGTAACTACATGAAGTTTAGTCCCTGATTTCCTTTACCAGATTGTTTCCGTGCAGGATACCCTAACTTCGTTTTGCTTGCTGTGCTAAAATGCCTTGCAAAAGCAACCTGGGGGAGAAAGGGCTTGTTTTATCTCATAATTACAGGTTACAGTCCATTACTGTGAGAAAATAACAGACGCAAGAACTTGAAGAAGCTAGTCATATCATGTTCACAGTCAAAAACAGAAAGAAATTCCTCTACTCTTATACAATTCAGGACATTCCCCCACTGCCTAGGGAATGGTGCTGCCCACAGTAGGCTAGGTCTTCTCACATCAGCTTAATTAAGACACCATCCTGCAGTCAGGCCCCCAGGCCAACCCAAAATAGACAATTTGTCCTTGAGACTCTTTTCTCAGGTGATTCTAGGTTATGTCAAGATGACAAGGTTCACCACCACACAGGCCTTTCGAACTTCAGAGTCAAATCTCTAATAAATAAATAAATTTATAATTTGAGAAGCATCTAGCATTGAGCCAGTGACCTACCCATATTCCTTCCTGGAGGTGCTCCTTCTTAAGAGCCCCGTAAGGTTTGAATGTGTAACATTCTTCACAGTTCATGTTTTGAGTGCTTTGTCTTCAGAGTATAACACTGTTTGAGAAGCTACAGAACTCTCAGGGTATAAAGGCTTACCTGAAGGAAGTCAGTCACTATGACTGCCTCCTTGTGGGGAGCACATATATTTTCTCTGGCTCCTTGCTGCAATGCTCTCTGCTTCCTGGTCCCCCATTAAGGCTCTGTCACACATTCCTGCTAGCACAGAGAGAACTGCCTCTACCCTGCCTTCTTTACCTAATAAACTAAAATCCCTCCAAAGCTGTGAACCAAAATAAAATTTTCCTCTCTTATTTCTGTCAGACATTTGTCATAGCAAGAACTAATGGCACCACAAGGCTCTTTTGTGGTTTCAATACTGACAAGTCTAAAACATGAAATCAGCTTCCCGATGTTAAGAGCTTTGAGGCCCAAGAACAGGGTGTCTTCTCAGGCTGGGATTTTTCCTCTCTTCACACCTTTGCTGCATCAAAGAGGCTTTTCTCCTAGGACATCTAAGACGTTTCCAAGATTTATTGAAGGTTTTCCTGAAGAAGAAATAAAAAACCACAAGAATTATGTAGCTTCTTTTTCTTAGTGAAAGTTACCTCTTTTCCTGAAAGCAAAACATACAGCATACATTACCAAATTTATGCCCAAATATTTCATATACAATGCCATCTGCTTATTGTTCAGTGGCAGACCACTGAACTCTGGGATCTGGCCCGCAGGTCTCACGGATGTCTGGAAAGTTGCAGTTGCGCTTATAAGGAAGTAAACATAGAAGGAGTTGCATTCAGTGGCTGGCACTCGATGGCTTTCACATAAGCCTCTTTCTGTGATATGCCCCCAAATTCCCTTAGGTTTTATACTCCTGGTTTTGTAAGACAAGAAACTTCAAATTAATATCTTAACTGATTTATCCAAGAGTAAACACATATTAGGTAGAAGTAGTTGGCTTTCTGAATTAAAAGCCGTTTGAAATTTGGATCCTGTTCAGTGACATCAAAGGATCTCTAAATTATGATTGTCGCCAGCTTGTAGACACAATGCCTATCATGTAGACACAATGCCACAGGAGCAGACACCTGAGTGACACCGAATGAAAGTACAAGAAGGTATTAACTGCTTTCTATGGCAGTTTGACCTAAACTCATTCCTTATTCCTATATTTGAACATGGAGGGAAGCTCATTCATGGCTCCACGCATTCACTCGCTCAGTCAGCAACGGCTCAGTGGCCCACAAGTGTAGTCTACACAACAGTCTTGGAGGTAGATACAAGGATAAGAAAGGTGGAAGGAAATTCATTAGATACTATCTATGGCGTTCTGTAAAATTTATAAAATGTGTGACATCAAAATCTTAAGGGAGAGGATTTTATTTTGGCTCCCGGTTTCAGAGTTCATAATCCTTGGCTCCATCAATTCTGGGCCCATGATGAGGGAAACAATCCTGGTGGTGGAGTATGGGACAGATAGGGATCGCCTCATGGATGGTAGGTGATAGGTCATTTATCTAACACTGGTGAAATGAGCCAATTTAAGCCATATTAGACTATACTAAAGGCAGGTTTCTTGGGAAGCTGTTCTCTGGTGAGTAAGTTCACTGGCCCCAAGAACCAAGGCCAGGGAAGTCACCATGGGCAAAAGAGGGGGAAGGGAGGGACAGAGAAAGTGAGAGAGAGTGCACAGAGAGAAGAGAGGAAGAGAGAGAGCAGCAAAAATGCCTGGACGATATAGGGAGGAGCCTCTGGGGGAAAGAGTAGCCTAGAATCTGGACTGGAAAGTTGGGGACATGGTAGGGACTGAGGGATGCTGGGAGAACCTGGAAGCCTGGTGTGCTTTGGTATGTAAAATATGCACCTCAGTCCCTTGTTTCCAGGTCTGAAACCAAACATCAGGAAGTAGGAGAAACAGTAAGGCTGCCACAAGATATCCTAGGGGCTCATCTTCCAAATGACCTGCTCCATCCACCTGCCCCTACCTTCTAACTTCCAAAACCTCTTACAACAGAACCACCACCTGAGAGATGGGCCTTTTGGAGAGACAGTTCATGCCCAAACCATAACAGATGCCCTCAGCCAGAAAATAAGCATGGTTTTCTAACCACTGTTCTCTTCTTGGCCTCTGAGGTGTGACTGTGAATGGAGAGCTTATTGGGGCTCCCGCACCTCCAAATGGTCACAAGAAACAGCGCACATACTTCCGCACAATTACCATCCTCGTCAACCGGCCAGAGAGATCTTACCTCGAGATCACACCGAACAGGGTCATTCTGGATGGCGGAGACAGGCTGGTCCTCCCCTGCAACCAGAGCATGGTGGTAGGGAGTCGAGGACTGGAGGTGTCGGTGTCTGCCAATGCCAACGTCACCGTCACCATCCAGGGCAACATTGCCTTTGTCATCCTCATTCATCTCTACAAAAAGCCAGCACCCTTCCAGAGAAACCACCTGGGCTTCTACATCGCCAACAGCAAAGGCCTTTCCGATAATTGCCATGGACTGTTAGGTAGGTGCCTGCATGCTCGGTCTGTGATCAGAGGGTAGAATTAGGTTTCCTCAAACGAAGCTCATATGGCCACAATCATGAGCTTGACAGAAATTTACAGTGAGGGTGTGGTCCTTCTAAGTTAAGTTATCCCTCTTCATCCTCTGGGGCCATAGTTTCAGGATCTCTCACAACTACTTGAATCTAGGGATGCTCAAAGTCCCTTGTAATAAAATGTGCAGAATTTACATAAAACCTGCTCACAATCTTCCCTGTTTTAAATAACTTCTGGATAACTACTTACCATACCCGAAGCAATGTCGGTGCTATGTAATTAGTTGCTGTACTGCACTACTTATGGATGACAAGAAGGAATTCTACATGTTCAGTCTCAGTGCATGTTTCCCCCCATGCATTTTCAATCCACAGTTGGCATAGATGCTGGATCTTTACACGCAGAAAGTCCAACTTCATACCTTCATTAGGGTTTTACTGTGAACAGACACCATGACCAAGGCAAGTCTTATAAGGACAACATTTAATTAGGGCTGGCTTACAGGTTCAGAGATTCAGTCCATTATCATCAAGGCAACAGCATGGCATCATCCAGGCAGGCATGGTGCAGGCAGAGCTGAGTTCTACATCTTCATCTGAAGGCTGCTATGAGGAGACTGACTTCCAGGCAGCTAGGGTGAGGGTCTTATAGCCCATACCCACAGCGACCCACCCACTCCAGCAAGACCACAACTTCTTTTAAAAAAAATTTTAATAATTATTTTTATTGGATATTTTATTTATTTAAATTTCAGATGTTATCCTCTTTTCTCCATTTCTACCCCCCATTAGTCCCCTCTCCCATCCCTCCTCCTCCTTTTGGCTTTTATACCATTTTATTTAAATGAAAGTATTAAGGTCAATTCTAGGTTGAGGAACTAGCAATACAATAAATGCAAATAGTCAAGGAACAAGCAAGGCAATAAACAAAGTTCCATGATAACTCCCATGATCACTGTTTTTAAGGGCTTATCAGGATGACCAAAATATCTGAGCCTACTTCCCTGTCCTAGCCCAAAGTCATTTTCATGTCTGAAGCCTACTTATTTGTTCTAGCCTAATATTTATATTCCTGCCTGAAATTACTTCTTTGTTCTAGACTAAGATTTAGATTCCTGCCTAAAATTACTTCTTCGTTCTAGCCTAATGTCAGACTCCTGCCAAGCAGCCCATTTCCTTGTCCTTGGCCAATGTCAGATTCTTGCCAAGCAGCCCCAAAAGCTCTCCATAACTTTCCCTTTTTTATTTCATAAACAACACTGAGCCTGTCTTAGGTCATTCTGACAAGAATAAGGCCACACCTTCTATTAGTGCCACTCCCTGGGCCGAGGATATACAAACCACCACAGAGGGGTTTTTTTTATGGGCCACTGGACCTAAGCTCGACCCTCCCTGGGGACATTCATTCATTCATTTCCCAGTCTGTGATGGAGTCCATACACTGGATTACATGAGGAGAGATGAGACTCTCTTCATCATGGTCTGCCTCTTCTATAAATTGCCCAGTTACTAATGCTGAGACAGCTAATGGAGTTAGCTTATCCTGCTAAGTTGGGAAGGCAGGCAAGTAGGAGTAGAGCCACGCCTCGCCTCTGCTCTCCTTGGTAAGAGATCCTTCCTCATCCTACACACTCCTTGTTAAGTAGAGATAAGGCAGCGGAAACGATCAGCTCGGCTCAGCTCAGCTCTGATACTCAGCCTCAGATATCATTAGCAATTAGATTACCTTTTTGTATGTGTATTGTGTTCATGTATGTGTGGGGTACATGTGCATGTTGGGGGGAGGAGGTCAAAAAACAAGCCTGAGTATTGTCCTTAAATGCTTTCACTGGTTTTTGAGGCATCTCCCCAGCCCTGAAAATCGTATTCCTGTTTCAGGAGTAGGTCTCATGCACTAGTTCTCACTAGACTTCCGAGAATTCAAATTGATGAAGAGCAGTCATCAAATGTCTGGTTTCTTGCCATTCTTCAAGAAGAAATAGATCCAGGGCAGCCCAGCATTGAGCACGAGAGGTGGATGCCTTTCCTAGGGAGTCATTGGAATTGCTGTGAGAAGCAGGCAGGCCATGCTGGCTGGCCTTCTCCAACGCATAATCTCATGTGGGCCCTTCACCCAAAAATAAAAACTGAGTCACTTTCGGAGCTCCATTTAGAAGGCAGGATTTCCTGGCACTTAAGCTTGTTGTGTTTCCTTGTGTCTGGATGCCAAGCATAAGCTCCAGCCCACAGATGCAGATCCATGTCCCCTTGGCCTGCATAATATCCTCGTTTGACCTGGGGGATGGGAGGCTGAGTGTCAGGGGTGAGCTGATTGCTTCCACCCGCCTAACCCTGCATAACACGAGTGTGTAGGATGAGGAAGGATCTCTTACCAAGGAGAGCAGAGTCGAGGCATGGCTCTGCGTCCTACTTACCTGCTACTACGTTGCCTTCCCAACTTAGTAGGACATTATGCTAACTTACTCCATATGCTGTCTCAGCATTAGCAACTGGGCAGTTTCCAGAAGAGGCAGACCACGATAAGAAAAATCTCATCTCTCCCCTCCTCACATAGTCCAGTGCATGGGCTCCATCACAGACTGGGGAATGAATGAATGAATGAATGAATGCCTTCAGAAAGGGTCCAGTGGTCCATGACAAACCCTCCTGCCCCTGACACCACCAACATTAGATTGAAGCTGTTGTCTGCATTCAACTTACATCAGTTTTCTCCCCTCTCAGGTCAGTTTCTGAACCAGGATGCCAAACTCATAGGAGCTCCAGAGGGGTACGGCAAGAATCTTAGTAATCAGCCAATTACTCCTCTGACAGAAGGGATGCCTGAGGCTATCCTGAAGGTGAAAGGGCGCAGAGTTCCAGTGGTCTGGAAACAAAGGAAGATTTACAATGGGCAAGCGCAGGTAGACTGCTGGTTTGACAGAAACAATGCCGCCAAGCTGATTGACGGGGTCTATAAGGACTACCTGGCATCTCATCCATTTGACACAGAGAATGCCCTGAGCATGAGCATGTCCAGGAAAGCTGAGACGGACAGCCCTCATGCGGAGAGCATCTAAAAGGGATGTGACATTGGGTCTACTCTGGATGCAACTCTTCTTGTTACAAGTGGCTACCTTGGCTCTTGCTATGCACTGTACTGCATAGCCTGCCCCCTGGTGGAGTGGAGGTCCAATGTCTCCTAGAGCAATGAGTCAGGACAGGAAGCTGGAATGAAAATACTACATTCTACTTCCCTTCCTGCCTTCCTCATCCCATCTATACTAGATAGAAATGGTAGCACCAAGAGCTGTAATTAAGCAAAATCGTGTAACACCTGGCTTACCCATCTTTTTCTAAGGAAGCGGGGTTGCCATGGCGTTTGTTTTCTCTGTCCGAGTTTGGCCACTCTGCTATTTGCTCTATATTAATGCTTCCTACGCTTTCTTTTTAGTTACCTTCTCCAGATGGTGCTCCCAACCTCTCCTTCCGGGGTCATTTACATTGAGGCCAGACCACCAATTATGCACACAAATAGTTTGTACATTGGATCTCTAAACAACTAGGTCTTTTCTTAGCAGAAGATATTTTTTTTCCTGCTGTGGAATCTTGCCCAGTCAATATCCCAGATACTGGTCTCTTCCCGATTGGCTGTGCAGGTCACTTGGCCTTGCTGGTGGGTGTTTTCCAATTTATTCCAATAAACCAAGTGATTTTAATAAATAGGAAAACTCCCCACGGATGTCTTTTACTGGCTTGCCTTGGTGCTGGAGAGCCAGCTAGTTGAAAAATAAACTTTCTCCTCAGAGGAGTTTAGCTTTTGCTGTAATTCCAACGCTTTTTTGTTTTTGTCTTTGGATGCCCGGAAAATAATAAATCAGACGAGAACAGTGCATATGACAGACAGATGCAGCCTAGAGTAGAGTGAGCGGCTCAGCCTACCTGTGGGAGGAATCAACTCCTACATTCTCAGAGGGAAGTGGACCCATGCCTACACACATGGCTGCTGCACCATGGCCTAGCAGAGGTTATCTGCAGAAGACAGGGCCCATCAATATTCCTTCCAGGATGGGGGAGTGATCACGAGGCCCTGCTCCTGCCTAAAAAGCTATGGGTAGTTAACAGTTGCTGGAGAAGGGGCTGGTCATATCCCTCAATTGCAAAGTCATTGCTAAGTTGCCCTTGCTTAAGGAAATAACCCCCAATTTATAGCAAGCAAGTCTAATGAATGCTGTGAGTCACATACTCATAAAGAGACACGGAGATAGGGCATGCTGGGGGTTGGGGGGTGGACTTTTTGGGGCAAAGGAAACCATAAGAGAAGATCATGGGAAGTGGGGGATGGGTGGAGGTGCGATCCAATACATTAGAGGTATGCATGAGTTTGTGAATGAATAAACCAAAGGAAAGAAACTCTGAGAAGAGATTCTCACATCTCAGATGAGCACAAGCTAGGAGATGGGCATGAGTTCTAGTTCTGGTCCTTAGAGGTGAATCCACTTAGGAGAGGGTTGCAATCCTAGGGGGCTTCTAAGATTAACAAATGTATCCCTATCATGACTCTCCTCCATCCAGCTTACCCACCCTATTCAAGGGCAAAGGAGATGGATGCAGGAAAACACAGAGCCTCCATTCTTACACTCCGTGCTCTTCTTGGCTGTGTTTGGCCTTCTCAGGGCCAGTGTGAGAGTGGCCTGCTTGGAAACAGGTGAACAGAGACTGATGGGATTGAACAACAGAGAAAAGGGGAAAACGCACTTGGGGGAAAGCAGGCATGTTTTGATGTAGACCACCAGAGTGAAGGCCTCTAGGTGTCCCCACATAAGGTTTCTTCCATCAGGTCAAGGTACCCTCTAAGAAACAGGAAGGCCACTTAACACTTGGAGACAAAGCAGCATCAAGAAAATTGTTTTCCTTCCTGTGGGAAGCATTTGAGCAGCACAATGACATCCACATGTTCCTGTCTGACCCAGCAGCCTCAAGAGCCAGTTGGGGCTGAGTGAGTCTCTTTCTCTCTGTTCCCTGAACCCACTAGGCCTCAGCCAGTCAGCTGTGCTATTTATCCAACTCCCCGTGTTCCCAGACTCATCTGTCTGTTATCAGGCCAGGAGTGCAAAGATGAGCAACCCATATGGCTGCCAGATGTCTCCATCTTTTCAGGCTTAGGGAAAGGAGGATCTCAGCCAGGCCTCACCAGGGCTGGCCCCAGGACGTGTTCCAAGGACCTTGCTATTACATAAATCGCAACTGGAGAGACAGCTCTGGAGCCAGGTGGCTCAGCCCACCAGCCCCCTGGATTGCACTCAGAACGATGATACACGTGTATTGTTCTAGATAGTGTCTTCACCACCAACAGAAGAATATCATTAGGCAAGAACAGATTCTACTTGCTGTTGTCTAGGAGCAGAAGCACATGGGAGATACCAGCAAGACGCCCATCACTCGCTGTCCTGCCTAGCATCCAAATCAACTTAAAAGTTTCAGAGATTTTACTTAGAAATCCCTTTTATCTTTAGACAGACATTCTACAAATGTAGCATCCTCTCTCCCTCAAAACCATTTACTATTTAGCTATCTAAATTATCTGATATGGCTGCAAAGTCCTACTTGGGCACCCCCAACCACACACCAACAGAAAAGTTTTCATTTGACTGGGCACATGCATTGTAGATAGAAAATTCAAATACCTGAAAGGAGAGAACTGTGTTTTTAAATGGGGAAACAGAGGCAGCTGAGCCACTTTCCCAAAGTCACCTGCAACATGTAGAGTAGGGATAGAGCCGAGCCCAAAGGATTCACATGTTAGATCTGACACTCTTTTGACCCCTGGTCAAGCATTTCTTTTCCTGCAGCGTTTTGTAAAAGATGGGGTGGGAAGTTACTAAATAAACAATTGGCTGGGCTGGAGGAAAAATGTGCAAGTTAAATGGGAAAAATCAAGTTGTTATTGCAGTAGTTAATTATAATGAATCAGTGAACTGAATTGTCGAGCAATATTGTGGCTCTGGCTTCCAGTATCGCCCCACCCCCACCCCCTTTAATAGAGAAAGGACCAGAGATGGGTCATTTTAAAGAGATGTCTCACTAAAGTTTCCTAGAAAATGCTCTAACTCCCTTCTGTCTATCCATCCATGTGTTGCTGTATTTTCTCCCATCCAGCCTTTCCATGATCTACCACTTCAAGCTGGATGCTGGGGATGTTTGGCAAGATGAAGTATAAAGACATCCTTTCTGGGCCCCAGAAGTCACTCTGATGATGCAGAGAGCTGGAAACTGGAGACAGCAGCCATGGATTTTTATCAGGAGTCACAGTCATTATTTATCTGACATTCAGAAGGCAGACACAGGCAGATCTTTGATTTTGAGGCCATCCTGGTCTACATAGTGAGTTCCAGGGCAGCCAGAGCTATGTAGAGAGGGCCATGTTGAGACCTTGTTTCAGAAAAATCCAGCGTGTGTGTATGTGTGTGTGTGTGTGTGTGTTTGTTTGTTTGTTTGTGTGTCTGTCTGTCTGTCTGTCTCCCTGTCTTTGTGTGTTATAACTTGAACCATATATCCTCACAGGTAGATTAAGAACAGGATTCTTTGGATAAATAAATGCTGTGGACTAAAATCATCCTTTCAAAACACACATGCTTAAGTCTAAATCTGCTCTGTAACGGTCCCTCCAAGTGGAATAGTTCAGAAGGGGTCAAGCCCTGAGAACAGAAGTCTTGTGGATTATTTATGATGTTCATGAGAAGAGACTTACACAGGAGGATCCGATGGAAGAGGGGGAGAGAGATGGGGGAAGAAAGAGAGAGAGAGAGAGAGAGAGAGAGAGAGAGAGAGAGAGAAAAGAAATGCTTTAGATAGAGAATTTATGTGTGAAATTTTCAACAAAAAATGTTTAGTTACTAATAATCAGGGGATTTGATTGGTAAAGCATTCTCTTGCAAGCACAAGAAACTGAGTTCAACCATTAAAACTCAAAAAAAAAAAAAAAAAAAAAAAGAGTCAGGCCTGGAGAATACACGTTCCCAATCCCAGTGCTGAGGAGGCTGAAACAGGCAGATCCCTGGGGCTTACTGACCAGTCAGGTTAGTGTACTTAGTGAATCTCTGGCCAGTGAGAATATCTGCTCAAAAGCCAAAAGAGAATGTCATGTGCGGAATGGAAACCCAGGTTATCTCCACATGTGCATGAACACTTGGACACATGTGTGCACCTACATTTATGAACACACACACAACATAAGAGACACAAGTTGCTCCTCTTTGTCATGTAAGAATATAACACAAAGGTGGCCACGCAGAAGCCAGGAGCCACACACCATATCTGTGCCTTGATCCAGGTCTTCTCAGTCTCCAGATCTGTAAGCAGTAAGCACATTTTGCTTAAACTGCCCAATTTAAAGCATCCTTCATATAACAACCCAGCCTTGCTGAGATAAAGTCTCCACAGTACAAGTTTTCGCCTTTATTCAGGCTGCCCAGAATATACAAAAAACAATGTTGTTGTTAAAATCTGAAAGAGCCCTGCAAGCCTAAGGACAAGGTCTAGCTAAAATAAACAGCAAATACAATAACACAGCTAACCAAATACTTAGAGATGCAATGCTAAATATTTATTTTAGCCCGTTTCAAATAAGTAGGTGCAGATGGTTCACATCCCAAGAGACTTTGTTTCTTAAAAGTTTGTAAAAAAAAAAAAAATATGTCTAAAAACAAACAGCACAGTGTGTTTATTTTTTAGGGGAAACTGAAATCAGGGCTACTGAGAATAAAACTTGATCATTCTAACCACAAAGCTTGTTTGTAGAAATGTCTGCATTTCCGTCCTGAAAGTATTCTTGTCTCGGTGATGTCAGTCACTGACAGATATGACAATGGTCCTGTACGGTTATAACAGAATTGAAGATTCTGTTGCCCAGTATTGTTACTCTATTTTTAATGTCTAGATCTATTCACATGAATATTTACCATTGTGTTATAGCTGCTTAAAGGGTTTATAGTCACACTATGTATGTTTATATTCTAGAAGCAATAGGATATGCCATGTAGCATTGGTGTATAATAAACTATACCATCTAGATTTGTGTCTGTATATTCTATGATGTTGACACAGAGGGATCACCATCTAATACATTTCTCAGAATGCATCTCATCATTAAGGGGTGTGCAATTGTATACAATAAGTCAGTAGTGTGGAGACATTGGAAGGGTAACATGGAGAACGGAAAATTTATAGAAAATATTCCTGTGCCCTTATTATATTTTTATTCAGGCACATGTGTGTATCTGTGCACATGCACACAAGTTATGCACAGATGCCTGCCATCAGAGGCCAGAAGAGAGCATTGGATTCTGTGGAGCTGGAGTCCAGAAAGTTGTGAGCAGATCAGTTTGGGTGCTAGGAACTGAATTTGAGTCCTCCAGAAAAGCAACAAGTACTTTTAACTGCTGAGTCACTTCCCCAATCCACCCTGTGTCCGTACACATCTGTCAAATATAGGAGAGGGTTCAGCTCCTCAGCGCATTAGCTTGTGAGCACTCTAATGTCCTGGACTTTCATCACCTCCGGGTGGGAAATTGAGTCAGGCAGTTGCTCACACTTTGCCCATCATCTGGCTCAGTGTTTCTTCCAAGCAGGTCACTTTCTTTCCATGGACACTGTTGTGGTTTGAATATGAAGTGTCCCCCTCCTTGAGTGGCTCAGGCATTTGAACATGCTGTCCCCAGATGGTGTCGCTGTTTGGGAAGGTTATACAATCTTTACGAGGTAGAGGATGCTGGAATTATGTCCATGGAGGCGGGTTTTGAGGTTTTACAGCTCAGACCTTTTTGCTGTTTCTTCCTGCTTCCTGAGCTAGATTCAATGTGTTCACCCAGCTTCTGCTCCTACCTCCATGCCTTCCTTGCCTGGTGCCATGTCTTCCCCATCATGACAGACTGTCTCCCTTCTGGAACTGCAAGCCAAAATAGTTTTTCCCCCAAGTTATTTTGCTCAGCATACTTCTAGCTTCTCGCTCTGGCACTTTTGCCTGCAGTTCTCAGAGGTCCAGTCCAATCTAGTTTAGACCTCATTGAACTGTGTTAAATTCTAAGTAAGGCAACACTTGCTTAGGATAAAAACCAACATAGAACATAATGTACCATCACTCATGGGTTGTAGAAAATAGAAAACAAGTGAAGCATATTATGTTGCCTTCTCCGGGCTTCAACTTCTGTGACTATAGAATAGAGGAACTGGGGTAGATAACATCAGGGACCCTCAGATCTTTATCTTAAAAAACAAAGCCTGTGTGTGTGTGTGTGTGTGTGTGTATACATGTATATATATACACACATCTTTGTGTTCATGCACATACATACATACATGTATGTATAATGCATGTGTACCATGATGTCCTTGCTTTCTACCACTGTGATAAACAGCAGGACCTAAAACAACTTGGGGAAGAAAGGATTCACATCATTTTACAGCTGACAATAAACCATGAAAGGACATCAGGGCAGAAACTCAAACAGGAACCAGGAGGCAAGAACTGAAGTTGAAGCCACAGAGAGAAATGCTGTTTACTGGCTTGCTTGCCAAAGCTTGCTCACCGTGACTTTCATTAAAACTTGTGGCCACCTTGCCCAGGGCTGGAACCGCCCACAGTGGGCTAGGCCTTTTTACATCATCATTAGTCAAGAAAATCCAACACACACACACACACACACACACTCTCCCACACCCCAACCCCCAGCCCCCAGACTTGCTTACAGGCTAATCTGATGGAGGTAGTTTTTAAAATTGACATTCTCTTTTCTCAAATAACTCTACTTTGTGTCAAGCTGCCAAACAGTCAAACAAACAAGACAAACAACAACAACAACAACAAAAACAAAAACAAAAAACAAACAGCAAACAAACACCCTAATCCAAACGAGTTGTTCTCAGGGAGGTCAGAGAAACACTTTCTCAGTTAACTCTCTCCTTCCACTTCATTGCTGAGAGAGCATCTCTGTGTCTGTGCTGTACTCCAGGCTAACCATCTGGAGAGCTTCAGGCAGATTCCCCTGTCTCCACTTCCTGCCTATCTCACCATAGGAGTGCATGTGCCACTGCTTTTGGCTATGTTACATGTGCTCTGGGGATCGAATCCCACCCTAGTCATCTCCCTGGCCCAGATCTGGGTCTTTTGCTTTAGGTTTCCTTCCCCTGACTCTTTCTCTTCTCAGTGCTGAGGCTCAATCTCAGGTGATGTACGGCCTAGGCAGATGCTGATCCTGTCTTCTGCCTTTAGGTGAAGAATCTTCCCAAGCAGCTCACTGGTAAATAGAAGAGTCTCTTTTAGCATCCCTGACACATTTTGAGTCCCACTGTGCCAGGCTTGAGGAATCACCAGAGAACCGTGTCCCTAGCTCAGCAGAGCTCACAGCTCAGAGAACAGGACATACAGAGTCCACAGGAGGAAGGGCAGTAGGAGCCATAACAGATGAAAACTTTGCTGAAAGCTGTTGTCTGAGCACAGAGGAAGGGCCTCTAGAAGAAGAAAGACCAGAAGTCTGTCAGGAGACTGCCCCAAGGAACAGAGAATTAAGTTGCAAGGAAGAGTGGTAAATACTGACACCAGGTGAGGTATGCTTTCCATGGTGTTAGACGATTAAGGGCATCAGCCACATAAAACAATCTTATTCCATTCAGTTTACAGCAGGACGATTTATTTGGTGGCTTTTGTGAAGTCACATGATAGAGAATGTTTAGTGTAGTCCTGGGTTCTCTGACTCTGTGTCGGATGGATCTCAGTCCATGTCCACATCACACAGTCTGCTGTTCCTGGGATTCAGAGAACACTGAGGAATCACAGAAGTCTGCTACATGTCTATTCTGAACTGCAGTCGCCCGATTTCCTTTAGTGCGACAGGCTTAAAGGCTCCTATTTTCTGACTGGCTGTTAGGTTGTAACTCTCCACAACAACCCTACTTTGGCTTTTCTGAGGAAACTGAAGAAGAAGAAGCTCCCCTTGTTTATGTCATCCTGTCTTTATTTGACCCCAACCCTCCTGCTTCCATGTGTGACTGTCCACCTTTCTTCGGGTCCCCTCTTTCTCACTTCCTTTGATGGGTTGACTCAGTTTCTCCCTCCAGATTGGTGCTCCGTTCCAAGCACTGTCCCCTTGATTTCAAACACCGAGGGATCATCTCTCCGTGTACAAGTCTCAGATTTCAGAGCTTTTCAGAGTCTAAAACGTTTGCTGGATCTTACACGTGAGTGGGCTGAAGTTTCAGATTTTGTAAACGAAGAGCCATATGCCTACCACAAAATCTCATGCTGACCCGAGACTCTTGTCCCTGACACTTGTCTTCTTCCTTTTACTTCAGCATCAGAATCGCTCTTGGGGGCTACGCTTGAATGCTCCCTCCTTCTCCACCTCCTCGACCACTGTTTGTGTCATTCAATAGATCCAAATCACTGATACCACAGTTCATTCCCGTGTCCAGCTCCAGCTGTAGTGTGGCTTAGCTAGCCATCTTAGCAGGATTTAGAACCTCTTTTTTTCCCCCTGTGATGCAGAGTCCCTTGTTTTATACCAGTATTTCTTAAATCTTTCCTAGTCTCCTCTGATGGATGTCTTTCCTCTTATCGACTGAGCACTTGCCTTGGGAATCCTCCTTGGACCCCATACCCACTCTCCTCAGTGCCTACACTTTGTCTCCCCATACATGGCTACAGAATGCACCTCTGCAGTGTGAACTCCAGACCTCAGTTCCCCGAGGTTATTCTGACCTTATCTCAAACTCAGGAACTAAAACAAACTTCCCTTTTTCAAAGTATCTGTAATTGCATGGGGCCTTGGATCAGGGAACCTGAGCCAAAAGGAAGGAAGCACTCCAGTGTTTCCCCTTTTCTGTTTTTCAGGTAGACATAAAGATAGATATGCATATTCATGAGCTGGGTACATTTCATAGGGAGCTGAGTTCTCAACTAATTGTATTATTTTTTTTTTTTAATTTTCGAAAATTTTATCTTTTAATTAGTTTACCAGGTATCAGATTTCCTCGAGGCCTTGCCTGCGATGCTAGCTTTGGCTGACTCTCCCTCCTCGTGCTCCTCTCTGTAATTACATTGTTTTCCCAAACAACAGCTGTGTTTGTGCGAGAGCAGACCCAGGGTCCACCAGCTTACTGGGAATTTTCGTTATATAAGTTGAACACCAGACTCGCTAAACTCCTTGACATGACCACAAAGTATGCATATGTATACAACACACACACACACACACACACACACACACACACACAGTGATATGTATTTCAAAAAAAGAAAAACTCAGAGCTTAGGGATATTCTAGAAGCTGAATGTTCTAGAATTTGTAAGTAATTACTTCTCCTTTGAGTTCTTTGTCTGCCTATGGGACATGACAGCATGCCTCCATGAGAACTGTGCTGTTGAAGGAAACAACCCCAAAGCTTGTACATTGTCCAATGACACTAGCCTTCTACTCTCTGTTCAAGCAATTTACCCCGGCACAGAAATTTCCTTAAAGCGCACATGTTTCCTCATCACGGATTCAGAAGGGATGCCGGGAGCACAGACTGAAAGGAGTGTGTCAGCCGGTCTTTCTGTGCAGCCCAGAGATAAACTTAATCAGTTAAGGTCACAGACAGCAGTCAGATTTACAGAGCTTCAAAGAAATAGAGGGTTAAATAAGAGGTTCAGGCAGGGGGTAGGGGTTGTTTATATCCTTAAGCAAAGAAAAAACGCTACTTCATCTAGAACAGTGGTTCTCAACCTTCCTAATGCTGCAACCCTTTAATACAGTTCCTTATGTTGTACTGACCCCAACCATCAAATTAGTATCATTGCTACTTCGTAACTGTGACTTTGATACTGTTTTGAATAATAATATAAATATTTTTGGAGGTAGAGGTCTCCACCCAGAAGCTGACAACCTCTGATCTAGACCTTACTGAACTGGTTTGGAGGGGGCAACACCCAGGAATTTCACAGATTCTTTATGAAACACCATAAAGAAAAAGGGTAATAAATTGCTTGGAAGAAGCAAAGTTGCAGAGAGAATGAAAACCTTTCTTGGATGTGGCTGGCCTGACTGTCATGAGCTTCTCTTTTTCAGGGCAAATTAAGATGAATGGAAAGCTTCACCTGTGGCCTCCCTATGTCCCTGGGACAGCGAGCTGCCACCTGTACCTTTCAGACACATGACAGGTCTGGGAGAATGGAGGGGTGGCAGGAGGTGTGTGGTTATGTGCTCAGAGCCAGTAGCTGAGTGCTCTTGTTGCCTTTGGTTTTTCCAGTGGTTTGGTGCAGCATGCCAGGTCTGATGGGTAAACATGACGCTGAGTCATTAGGATGGCAACTGTCTTCAAGTGTTTACTACTGGATGAAAAAGAGTATCTAGAAAGGACCAGTATAGAGAGTCTGGGGAGAGAGCAAAGCCTCAACCTAGCAGCTAGGCTTTTCTGCTGGACCCATGGCTGAGATATGTTTTCTCAACTTAATTCCTTAGATCCCAAGAGACCTGGATACTAGTTCCTGCAGAACTGCTGGAAGTTCATTGTTCTTGCTTTTCCTCAGGCACGCCATCCCAAGACACATCTTTTACTCTTCCAATTTTGGGAGTAAATCATTGTGAGAAGGAAAGACAGGGAAACACACCCAGGAGCTGGGAAGGGGGGTATGGAGAGCAAAGCAAGAGCTAACTGGGCAGAAATAGCGAGACAGACTCATATGCATATTGAGTGGCTTTGGAAATGTCACTTGTCTTCCTGTGAGAAGCTTAGACAATGCAGCTATCGACATGATTAATGAGAACCCTGGGCAGCGCCTGGAAGAGAGGGCATCAGGCTGAGAAGAAGAAGCAGGAGCAGCTTCCTTCCTTGCTGTCAGCCACTCTGCAGCTGTGTCTTTGGTTGAACCTTGCCCTAATTTTTTTTTTTCCGGAAGAGGTAAACAAGTCTCCAGGAGTTTTGCCTTGAGCAAAGAAGGAAGTGTGGACAGACTTGGGATGGGGTCATATGCAAATGAGCTACGTTCCTAATGGCTGCAGAGAAAGAAATGAGAAAGCCTGCCAGGGAGTACCTGGGGCCAGGTGTGGTAGCGCACACCTTTAATCCCAGCACTTGGGAAGCAGGGACTGGAGGATCATTTCAAGCTCAAGACCAAACTGGTATATATAGCAAGTTTCGGGACAGCCAGGACTACATAGAAAGACCCTGTCAAAAAAAAAAAAAAAAAAAAAAAAAAAAAAAGAGCAAAAAGAAATCATGGCAGAGGACTGGAGAGATAGTGAGCTCAGTGGACAAAGCACCTGCCTCACAAGAATGAGGACCAAAGTTTAGGTCCCCAGATCCAACCTAAATACCAGGCAGGTGTAACTGATTCCAGCACCGTGGAAGCAGCACAAGGCTGATTTGGCCAGCTAGGTTAGCTGAATTAGTGAGACTCTGACCTAATCTATGACGATTAGAGCACTTGAGAAATGTACATGATATCAACCTCTGGCCTCCACACACAGGTGCACACAGTGTACCCCTCTCCATCCATGTACCTCACACAGTGGGAGATATGAAATCAAGGGACCTGAAATACAAACAATAGCAAACTAGCTCCCAGGTAACGGATGTCTTAACATTAGGCATCCTAAAGAAGCTACCCAGAGCAGACGGTTCTTTGGTGCTTTATTCTGGGGACAACCAGACTTTGCTCTCAGACTTGCATCCCTGTCCTGTTTGAAGTCTAATCCATGCAGTATAGGTCCTCAGATAACCCTCCCTACCTCTTGTACTCCTAACTGCCCATCCCTCTCAGTGAGCACTTCTTTCAAGCATAGAACCTATGATTGTTTAGGGGATTTTGTTTCTTTTTACCTATACATCACTGGTTACCTTCCTCCACAGCACTTTAGCATTTAGGCCACCTCAGTTCCAAAGAGCTTCTTGTGAGGTCAGGGGAGGCAAGTCTACTCTTTCTAGGTCAAGGTGCAAGCTACGCCTTAGTGAGCCACTGATGACCACACAGCCAGTGCAAAGCAGAGCTGAGCTATCAGCGCCTGGCCCTGTGAGGTTAATTCTTCCCAGAGGCAAATGCCTCTGAGCCCCTCTTTGGCTGGGGTCTACTAGGATTACAGCTAAATGAGCTGGGGTGGGTGAGGAGGAAAGGGGAGAAAAAAAACTCAACAGGTTAAGTAGAGCCAAATTCTATCCCCACAAGGTAGATCCCAGCTGCTGTACTTGCCCAGCCTGCCGGTAAAGAATGGAGTTTATTATGTGGGGGCAGAAAGGGAGGTCTGGGAGGTGTTAAGCAGAGAAAACGGGTTGAAATTCAAGTCGAGGGGATGCTGGCAGTCCGGCGCCTGCTGTTCTGACAGTCTGATGAACTCTGATAAACCCAGAAGCATTTTACTGCCCCCCTGATACAGCCGGAAACTTTAGCGCCTTGGAGAGAAGAGGGGGCATTTGAGAAATAGTGAGGGGAACCAAGGTTGGTGGGGGGAACATTTGCCAGAAGGCAGCTTCACAGGCCCCACCCCACTGGGCTCTAGTAACATAATAGGACCTCCGTGGGAAGCATGCAGCCTGGAGGTAAGACCTCTGTGTAAGATGTGGCAGACCTTGTCATTTGTGGCTGCAATTATAGCCGTCCATAGATGGTTCCGCCTGCCAAACTTGCCTAAACTAACCAAAAAGAAAACCTCCCTGTGAGATGCCCATCACCCTTGTGAGTGACCCACTTTCCCCTGGTGTGGCCTGGGTGTCCTTGCAGCAGCCATCTCTGTCAGTGGAATTCAGACATAGGTGATTAATCCCAGTCCCCTGCATTCATGTCAGTGTGAATGTACTTCCACGTGGAGTGACGACTACCACATATCCATACATGTGTATCCACAGCAGAACCATTCTGATACCTAAAAGGTGGGAGATAAAGTCCATTGATAAATGAATAGACAGGCTATCATGGTGTATACACGCAGCCTTAGAAAGGAAGGGTGTTCTGATGAGCTACAACATGAATAAGCCTTGAGGACATTGTGCTAACTGAAAGGAGCCAGCCAAAGACAGACAAATACAGCTCTGACTTCGTTCATAGAAAAGGTTCTCTGGGTGGGAACAGAGACTGTAACGGTGCCTGCTAGGGATAGTGGCGGGAGGAGGGGAGGGAACCTGTTGTTGAATGGATGCAGCTTCAGTTTTGCATAATGAAGATGCTCGAGAAATTCATTTCATGACGCTGATACGTTTGCCGCTTCTAAAGTTCACTTAAAAATGGTTAAGACGGGAAATTTTTAATTGTGTCGTTTATCACTGTTCTGGTTGTATTTTTGTTGCTCTGACAAAATATCCAGACCAAAAGCTACTTAGGAGAGGAAAAAAAAAATGATTATTTCAGCTCACAATTCTAGGTTACATTCTATCGTTGTGGGGAAATCAAGGCAGGAACTTCAAACAGCTCGTCACACTACAACCACAGTCAAAAGCGGAAGGAAATTGATTCATGCATGTCTGTGCTAAGTTAAATAAGCTGAACGTCTTCACTGTTATACATCTTAGGGCCCCCGCCTCGACACCCATGGTGGGCTGGATCTTTCCACAACAGCTAACTTAATTAAGACAGTCCCCCACAGACCTGTCCACAGACGGACCCAATGTAAATAAGTCCTTGGTGCCCTCTTCCCAGGTGACTCTATGTTGTATTGAGTTGGCAGTTACACTGACCATCACAGTGCCACAGTTAAGGAAAAGAAAGAAAGAAAGAAAAAGAGAGAAAGAAAGAAGAAAAGGCTTGGGAATGGAAGACAGATGACACGACACTAAAAACGGTGAACAAAACTTACTTGTAACCAGTCATGCAAAAGTTTAATTATTGGTTGAATTCAGCTACAAGAAAACAATATTTGCATGGAAAAAAATAGTTAAAGTGTTAAACTTTATGCTGTGTATATTTTACCAGCAGCTCAAATAAAAAGCCTATGAGTCTTTTACTTCCTGTTCAGAATCCCCAGGGGCTAAGCAAGACCAGGAGTACAGAGAAGACAGCCAGGCAAGGTGTGGGGTGAACCTTGACATTGGGCTGTCTCTGAAGCCAGAGGAATCATAGTCAGACATTGCTAGAAGCACCCAGACCCTCTTTCCTCCCACTAGACAATGGGATGTGACCAAGAACTTCATCTGTTCCTGGGATGTTGGTGACTCAGGTTTTTAACCTGGTCAGGCAGTGGTGAGCAGCTGTCCAGGCTGTCTGTGAGAGAAGGCTCCTAGACTCTTCTAGTCTTTAAGAAGACGTTACAAAGTTCCTTGAAAGACAGGCCTAAAAGTAAATGCACAAATGACTTACAGAACCAGGATCCCTACAGAACCTTAGGATCTTAAGAGAAATGTGTAGCTCCTCTGAGGGCAGCTCGTCTCTCCTAAGGATGTGCTCTTATAAGTCACCTGCCCGTTGCATCTGTCCCCGTGCTTCCTGACTTGTTAAGTGTGCTGTCGAGGAAGCCCATTGCATCTCAAATGTCCTCATTCCTGCTACAGTCTGAAGGGCACCACCACTGAGCTGACACACTTCATGAAGGCAAAGCTTCTCACTGGTCTGTGTTGTTCATGTGAACAAGACACCGAGTCTCTGGGAGCATCATTTTAGCATCGGAAACTTCATAAACCTGTGACTGACTTAATGCAGAATGATTTCTGACTATGGATGGAAAACACCTTGTAATTCGAAATCATCAAACTGGAGTAGTATTTGTATAAGTATTTCAAGCAATTTTTATCTTCCCTCTTCCTTTTCTTTATCCTTCACCTTCTGTTCTCTTCCCTTCCCTCCCTCTCCTGTCCCATTCTCCCCTCCCCTCCCCTTCCCCCTCCCCCCTCATCCCTTTTCTGAAAGCTAGGAGATTTCCAAGTCCATGTGGATAGCGAAGTGAAATCCAAAGATGCTTCTACCTTCAAAGTTACTCCCAAGGTCAGACTACAGATCTCGCCTGCTTTCCATTCTAATATTTCGAGTCCTAACTCAACGGGGCTCTGTTCCCAAGCTCAACTGGCAGATGATAATGTGTGAGATGGCGCTTTGTTCGAGTTTGGGAGACACCGTGGCAGTGCTGGCGACCTCAGAGCATGGGCTGAAATGGGCACCTGAGAAATGGAATCAGAGAGTGTGTTCCGGAGACGCTGCTCTGCTCCCATTCGAAGTCGGACTGATAGTCTTCCGTTTTCAGTTACCGACAAAGCAGAGCTTGTATCTGATGGCTAAACAATACATATTCATTGTTTAAGAAAATAAGGCCTCAAAAAATACGGATGATTACAATGCATTTTTTTCTTTTTTTGAGATTTATTTATTTATTTTTAAAATCTCTTTTAGTAAACTTTCATAGGGAGTGGAGAGAAAAAGCTTTCAGAAGAGATCTGTTTCCTGATAATCTACAAGAAACAAAACAGCTTGCCTGATAGTGGGAATATGTATACTAAACAAGCAGCTACAAAATTGTTTGGAAGTGAGACTCGGGCCTGGAAACGTAACACAGTGGCTGGCCATGCAGGTCCCTGGGTTCTGTTCCTGATGCAATAAATGCATAAAAGGAGGCAGGACTCAGGGCATTTAGCCTAAATTAAGTGAGACAAAGATTTTGATCCTAATAGACCAATATTACTGGATTTTCTGTTTATTAAAGTAAGCTGGAGCCTGTCCCTCATGACCCACATAAAAGAGAAGAAAATTGTGTTGATGAGAGCATTCAATGAGAAATAAGCAACCTGCTTCTTATTCCTCCCAGAGCAGTATCTAACCTGGGAAAGGCATCTAACACATCGAAAGCATCTTCAGGTGTAAAATGAACATGTTAGGGCTGGAGAGATGGCTCAGTGGTTAAGAACACTGACCGTTCTTACAGAGGTCCTGAGCTCAACTCCCAGCAACCACATGGTGGCTCACAACCACCTGTAATGGGATCTGATGCCCTCTTCTGGTGTGTCTGAAGGCAACAACAGCGTACTCATATAAATAAAAATAAATAAATCTTCTTAAAAAAATGGACATGTTGATAACTGTGCCTCAGTAGTGGATGACAACCAATGAGCCATTGTAAGAAGAGAGCCTAACACACATCAAGTACTGAAGGAAGAAAGAATGATGGCCACCAATCAGCACAAGTTCAGCCTACATAATTTCTATTCAGGGCAGCCGAATGCACAACACAACGTGTGTCATTCAAGGATTGTGGGTTATTAGGGGACTGGTCATAGTCTACGTCTCTGAAAGTCTTGGCTATAACCTGGGAATGATCAGCTCATTCCTGGGTGGCTTTTATTATCATTACTGTTGTTGTTATTGTTGACTTGGCTTCTGTTATCATGCTCTTGTCTCTTGGGAAACTGAGGCGTGGGAGGCACAGCAGTGTGTATTGTGAGTCCATGGGTGAAACTCACTGTGTTCTTATCTTTTCGCTCTGCTGAGTGTGACTACCTGGACCATATGCCAGGAAGAGTTCAAATGTGCCTCTGCGGGGGTGGGAATGACTACGTCTCTGTCACGCAGTTTCATAGAAGATACTTTATCCCCCTACATTGTCCCAAAGGATACCGCTTGCCATCAGCAGAAACTCGGATCCAGTGACCGACGGCCTGAGCAGACCCTTTGTCTACTGATCAGCTGAGAAAAAAGCAGCACGTAGGATACACTCTAACTGGAGAGGGTGGGAGGTGGACAGGAGGGAAAGAATAACCAGAAGAACTGTACCCACCTTTGTGCCTATCCTGGGGGTCCATCTTATTTATCTTATAACTTTCTACTGCATAAATAGAGACAATCTGCCTCGGTCTTAGCTTTGTCCTTGATGTATCTAGGACACCTTGTTTCTCCTGTGTAAATCTGAGAGCTTCTGATTAACTATTCTTGCATGGTTGTGACTCGGTCTCTTTTCTGAACTTATAAAATTCATAAAGCAGTCAGCCAGAGCTTTCTATGTGACTAGTCATACACTGAAAGCATCCAACTAGGAACTCAGAGGTTTGGAATCCTGTTGTGACTACCAAAGGGAGAAATTCTTCAGCTAGCCCCATACCACAAGCCCACCAGGTCTTTTCCACTCTAGAGGGAGGACTAGTGTAGTAAAAAAAAAATGCTTTATGAAGACTGGAGAGATGGCTCAGCGGTTAAGAGCACTGACTGCTCTTTCAGAGGTCCTGAGTTCAACTCCCAGCAACCACATGGTGGCTCACAACCACCTGTAATGAGGATCCAATGCCCTCTTCTGGTGTGTCTGAAGACAGCTACAGTGTACTCATATACATATACATTAAATAAATAAATAAATAAATAAATAAATAACATGCTTTATGAACCAACTAACGTTGGTCATTGATGCCAAGCCAGGACCCCATCAGAGAAGGAGGAGAAAACACATTCTCCAGTAACTCAGAAGAATGTGTTATGACCAGGACCCTAAGAGTAAATGTCATGTTGCCTTGTCATCTCAACACAGCTGTGAAGAGGGTGCAGTAGCTCCTGTACACAGTCACTTCTG
Source organism: Arvicanthis niloticus (assembly GCF_011762505.2). Lineage (NCBI taxonomy): Eukaryota > Metazoa > Chordata > Mammalia > Rodentia > Muridae > Arvicanthis > Arvicanthis niloticus. Next base: position 57,061,254 of record NC_047665.1, on the reverse strand, counting down.
AAAAGCTGGGAGCTTAACCTCAAGAGAAAAGATATCTTTCATCACCTCCCCCTTTGAAAGAGGGAGCTGAAGGGACTGGGGAGATGGTGGCATAGATAAATCCGCTGCTGTGCAAGGGCAAGGACCGAAGTTCTGATCCCAGGACCCATGGAGAAGCGGGTGGGGACAGGTGGCTAGACTAATGGCTCAGTGGTTAAGAGCACTGCTTGCTCTTGCAGAGGTCCTGAGTTCAATTCCCAGAACACACATGGTGGCTTACAACCATCTGTAACTCCACTTCCAGAGTATCAGACAACCTGGAACCTTCTTGGGCAGCAGGCATGCGTGTGGTGCACAAATAGATGCATGCATAAAAACACCCATGCACATAGAATTATATATACTTATATGTTATAAAATAAGTAAAATTACACATATATATCCATATATGTCTGTGTGTAAAGTAAAGCTGGGTAGGTGTGGTGGCTCACCCACTATCACAGTGCTAGAGAGCCTGAAAAGGAGATGCCTAGGGTAACTGGCTAGCTAGACTAGGCAAGCCAATGAGCTCCTGGTTTGGTGAGTGACACTGTTTCAATAAATAAAAGTATAGGTCCAAGCAAGATGGCTCAATGAGCAAAGGTACTTTCCATGACAGTCTGACAATCTGAACTTGAGGAAGGAGAGCAGTGACCCCACTAAGTTGAATTCTGACTTCCACGTGTGTCAACTAACATTTCTGCCAGGCAATCTTCTCATCTGTAAAATAGAGTTTAGGCTAGCAAACAATTTGGACCATGTCTGTTTTGCTGCCCACTTATGCAAATAAAGTTTTATTAGAACACTGCCATGCTCCAGCTGTCCTCTGAGAGGTTCCACCCAGCAGCTGACTCAGACAGATGCAGATAACCACAGCCAAACTGTGGATGGGGCTTCAGGAGTCTTTTGGAAGAGTTGGAGGAAGGATTGCGAGGCCCTGAAGAGGATAGGAACTCCACAGGAAGACCAACAGAGTCAACTAGCGTGGACCCTTGGGCCTCTCAGAGTCTGAGCCACCAACCAAAGAACATACACAGGTTGAACCTAGACCTCCCTGAACATATGTAGCAGATGTGCAGTTTGACCTTCATTTGGGTCCTGAACAAATGGAAGAAAAGGCACTATCCCAAAAGTTGTTACCTGTACGTGGGATAGGTCCTTCTAGCCGGGCTACCTTGTCTGACCTCAGTGGGAGAGGATGCACCTAGCCTCGAAGAGACTTGATGTGCCAGGTTGGGGGTACATCCATGGGAGGGGGGGTCATCTGCTCAAAGGAGAAGCGGACAGGGGAATGGAGAGAAGAATTGTGATGGGGGTCATGGGGAGGGGAGCAGTGAGCAGGATGTAAAGTGGATAAGTAAAATAAATTAAAGAACATAAATACATAATAGAAAAAAATGTTCTCTGTGGAAATCATTTTCCATCTTTCCAAATCTGACAAGACAAAAAGAGAAAGCCCAGGTCCCTTTTCTGTGGCTTAGTACCTCTCAAATCTCCATGTCTATAACATCCATACCATAAAACCACAAGCTCTCGGCAACATACATCTGCAGCTGAAAGATGCTGTATCTTCAGAGACTGGTAAGATGGACCTCCTTAGTGTCACAGTTTAAATCACCTTTACAAAATGAACTTTAAAATTTAGTCAAGCCACCCTTGAGGAAAGTATTAGACAAATAATTACCAAAGTAGTATTACTTTCCATCAAGAAAAAAACAAAACAAAAACAGAAGTCACAAATTTGGAACATGCTTGAATAATAAGACATGCTTTCCTTCCCTATGGCATCTGCTGCATAGCCACCCTGGCCTACTTCTCAGGAACTGCTTACCATTTCAGACAAGTCAAGGAGTACACATTTGTAACCCTAGCTACTTAGGAAGCAAGGGCAGGGCAACCGAAAGCTTAGGGTCAGCATTTAACAAGACAGTAGCACAAAACCAAAAGAACTCAGACTAGAGGTCAAAGAGAGGCTATCCTATAGTGCTCAAGGCCCCATGTTTGGTCCCCACCACTGCAAAAACAAACAAGAATGCAAACACACATGCACACACACCAGAAGGTCAGTTTGGCATTGATTGTTTGGACACTTCTCCTAACACCTCACTTCTGCACTTTGCCCCTGGATTGACGAGACCAGCCTGTGGACCTCAGTGGAAATTCAACACCTTGGGAGGTTTCCCAGGGGCTTTCTCAATTTGCAGCGAGACTCCTGAACTGTGCCTGGCTTTAGGAACTCTTATTCATTACAAGTCACTTTCAGGCTGTGTGGGCCTCTGCCTAAGTTGCATGTGGGTAGACCAGATGTCTGGTAGGTGTTGAGGTGGGCATCATCAGCACAGAGACATATCATGGCTAAAGTGCTCAGAAAAGACTCAGAACTTCCCATTGTCCTTAACTTCCTCTCAATTTTCATTACATATAAGTGATAGGAATGCCTCTGACAGGTTACATCTTAAGTGATAATTAAAAGCATATTTCCTGGTACTTAGCCACTGTGAAATGCATCCTATTTATCCCACAGAGTAGGTCACATACTAAGTCCCAAAGTGTTGTCTTTGCACCGCCCCTAGGCCTTCTACTTCCTGGACTGTCATTCATTATTTCACTCTGATTTGCTTTATTCTAGTGAAATAGAACTTGGCATTTTCCCTATTCAACTTCACCAATCGTTATTATAAAGACCTAAGCCAGGGTACTGAGAATTCATTTTCTACCAACAGAGCCTTCAGTTTTGTTTGTGGCTGGAGTCTATAAACTATCAACTGCATCTTAGCAATTTTTAAAAGCTTACATCAATTGAAGATAGATAGTTTCTGGGGGCTTCAGGTTCTCCATGACTTGTGGCAGAATCACTCCAATGCCTGCCTCTGTCTCTACTTTCACTGTCTTTCCTGTGTGTCTCTATATTTCCCTTTATTAAAAAGACAAATCGAATACTGGATCAGGAACAAATCCTAACCCTGTATTTCAGCTTAGTAAGTCACTTATTTCACAACCCAATTTGTAGGCAAGGCCACAATCCAAAATCCTGAAGATTGGGACTTTGTGATGCTTCATTTCAACCTGTCAACTTGGCATAGTCTAGAACCACAAAAGAACAGATTCCCAATAAGGAGTGTCTATGTGAGATTGGCCTGTGGGTATGTCTGTTGCGGATTGTCTTGATTACATGACTCAATGTGGGAAGACCTAGTCCGCTGTGGGAGGCACCATTCCCTGGGTTTAGTTCTGAACTGTGTAAGAGTGTAGACAGTGAGCTGAGAACCAGTGTGCACACATTCATTTTCTGTTCTTTATGTGGATGTCATGTGACTGGCTGTGTTAAGTCTAAGCTTGCTGCTTTGACTTCCCTGTGATGATAGACTCTAACATGGAATTGTAAGCCAAAGTAAACACTTCCTTCCCTAAATTGATTTTTTGTCAAGACATTTTGTCATAGCAACAGAAATCCCCAGGACAGGGATCAGCATATTTTAGAAGATGACATAATTCAATCTATTAGATGTGTGGAAAGATTAGTCAATAATGATGACTATAGAGCTGACTAATCATTGAACTAAAGAATGAATGAATTCTTAACCTCTTACTGCCATTCTTGCTTTGAAATACCACATGGATCAATGATAGCAAGATGAAGAATTATTCAATTACTAGAATAACAGTCATTTCATGACTAGAGTTTAAAAGAACTTTACACATTTTAACTTGAATTGTCCCAATGACTCAGCTGTTACCTCCTCTTCACAGCTCAGAGAACTGAGGCACAGTGGAATTGAACAATCTTCTTGAGATTGCACAGCCAGTGAGTGCTTGGTTCTGTGGCTCAGTTTGGTTCCAGGTTGCAGCCTGAACTGCTTTTGTGTGCTTAGTTCAGTCTTGGAGGAAATTGTTCTACTGTCAAACTTCATACTTCACAGTTACTTAAAGTCTGGAAATTCTACAATGCATATAAATTGCTTTATAACTAATGAGAAAATATTACAGTCCTTCCCTTTTCTTTTCCTCAGCTGGCCTTCCACATATTGCCCAGACTTGGCAGACTTGGCAGGTCCTAATCGGACTGTTGATTTGCCCAGAATTTGCAAGTGAGGGAGCCAGTAGCTTCTACAATGATGCTTTGTATTGGAACTACATAATTATTGCTAAATCCCCCTGGAATTTTCTGTCTTCTGCAGGGCTATGCCAAGTGTCTGCCTCTGATTTGTTCAAGTAATCACTTCTGAGGACTGCAGCTTGGGCTTTTCTCTCAGTCAGTTGTCTTAAACGTTAAGGTGCCTACAATCACATGGAGAATGTGGTAGAGTGCAATTGTGGTTTGGGGTTGGAAAGGTATCTTAGCCAATGTTCTATTGTTTTAAAGAGACACCATGACCATGGCAACTCTTATGATAGAAAGCTTTTAATTGGAGCTAATTTATTATTTCAGAGGTTTAGTCTATTATCATAGTGGCAGGGAACGTGGTGGCATACAAGCAGACATGGTGCTGGAGAAGTAGCTGAGGGTTCCTACATGCAGTTCTGCAGAGTTGACTTGGGCTTTTGAAACCACAAAGCCCACGCCTAGTGACAAACATTCTCCAACAAGATCATGTCTACTTCAACAAGACCGTATCTCCTAGTACTTGTCAAGTAGTGCCATTTCCTGATGACTGATGATTCAAATACATGAGCCTATAAGGGCCATTCTTATTCAAACCACCACATTCCACTTCCTGCCTCCTATAGTCTTATAGCCATACCTTAATGCAAAATGCATTCAGCCAAACTATGAAAGCCCAACTTTCCATAGTCTATCACAGTCTGTTTAAAAGTCCAAAGTTGAAAGTCTCTTCTGAGGCTCAAGGCAATCTTTTAACTGTAATCCTCAAACAAACAGATTACATACTTCCAGCATGCAATAGCACAGAACACACATTGCCATCCCAAAAGGAAGGAAATGGATATAGTGTGGAAATACTGAACCAAAAGCAAGACTGAAAACCAGCTGGGCAAACTCCAAATTCTGCATCTCCGTGTCTGATGTCAAAGCACTTTTCAGATCTCCAACTCCTTTCAGCTTTGTTGACTGCAACACACTACTTTCTCTTGGTCTGGTTCCACACCCAGTCTGAAGCTTTCCTTGCCAGATGTCCCACAACTCTGGCATCTTCAACATCTTAGCATTTCCAAGACAATCCAGGCTTTATGTTCAGCTTCATGAAATGGCCTGTCATGGGTGTTCCATGCAGAAACACCCCTGGCATACACATGGCCATAGTGGCTTTCTTTAGCTACAGAGGGAGATTTAATAACCCCCTTTTTTTGTACCTTTGACTAGAAAGGGAGAGCCAAGTGGCTGAAGCTGCTAAGTCCTAATGCTTGCTAGACCTAGAACTTGGCCCTGTCTTTCAATTACGTCTGCATCAGCTTTCTGTTGTTGGTTTCCTTCACTGCTTAAGTCTTTCTTTAATTCCTTTCCAGAAGTTGGAAGTTTCGCTGTGTGGGGTCTCGTGTTATGCCAATGCTTCCTTTATTACATTTAGCATCAAGCTTTTCTTCAACCTTTTTATCTCCTTGAGCGCTGGTCTTAGCTCTATTACACTTTTTGGTGTTCCTTTTCTCCTCAAACTGTACGTTTTGCATTTTTCCTTGCTCACCTTGTTCCTTTTCATTATAGATCTGCATAATACTGCCCAGTAATAACCACATGACAGAGTCAATATTAGGCTGTCATGAAATCTCTTCTGCCAACACCATTAGTCTAAAACTCTTCAATTGAGCCCGAGGCAGATTTTTTGGACAAAGGCAGAAAACAGCCATATTCTTTGTCAAAATATCACAAGAATGGCTTTTGGGCCACTTATATTCTTCTCCTCTAAAAATCGGTTGAGCCAAGCCCCTGCATTCTATAGAACCCTCCACACTAGTGATTTCCATGCTCCTATTAGGATGGCCCAGTAAGCCCTGCCTAAAATGTCCAACCAACTTTCTAGCCCAAAGTTCCAAAGTCTTTCATATTCCTCCAACAAACAGCATGGTCAAGATCACCACGGCAATACCCTGCTCTCAACAACCAATTTCTGTCTTAGTCAGTGTTCTAGTGTTTTGAATAGACACCATGACCATAGAAACTCTTAAAAGGAAAGCATTTCTTTGGGTTTTCAGAGCTTTAGTCCACTGTCATCATGGCAGAGAACATGGTAGACCAAGTGCTGGAAAAGTAGCTAAGGATCCACAGGCAGAAGGGAGAGAAAAAGAAACTGGGCTTGGCTTGGGCTTTTTAAACCTCAGAGCCTGCCCCACCCCCACCCCAGTGATACACTTCCTATAACAAGGCCACATCTACTCCTTCTCAAGTAGTTGCACTCTTTGATGACTAAGCATTCAAATGTGTGAGCCTGTGGAGGCCATTCTTATTCAAACCATCCATAAAGGATAGATAAATTTGAGATTCCCCAGTTCCAAGAAGTTGTCAACTCTTCTCTGCTAATATCTTTGAATTACAATTTGAATAGCAAATGTCTAAACTTCTTTCCCCTTTGTCAGCTCTGCTCATATGTTTATAATCCCCTGGAAATCAAGATTGTATAGAACGCTAAAAACACCAAAAAGGACCAAGCTTGAATTTTTCCCATCTTTCTGAGGCTGGGAAGACATCTCAATTGGTAAAGGGCTAACCATATAAGCAGAAGGTTCTGATTTTAATCCCCATGCCTACATAAAAGTTGAGGCAGGGTAATACATGCTTGTAGACAAACTCAGTGCTTGCAATGCAGAGACAGGATTCCTGAAGCTTTCTAGACAAGGTTAGGCAAACCAGTGAGCCCCAGCCCCAGATGAGAGGCTCTAATGCAAAAATCAAAGTAGGTGGCTCCTGAGTAACTAACATACATGAGGTTGACCTGGTCGCCAAACACATGAGCACACATGTATACATGCACCTGGATACTTAACACCACACACATGCGCACACTCCCAGGTAGGAATCATACTTTCCCAAAGAGCTTTTTGAGGGGCATGTCCAGGGATACAAATACAGACAGAGTACAGAACTTTCTGACTCAACTATCTGAAATTTGACTTCAAGAAATAAACCCCCCAAAGCTTCCATGTAGGAGGCAGGTCTTGCAAAGTGGAGAAGTCTTCAAAGGCTGGATATGTATGCAGAGGGACTGAATGGCCAATGGTGATGACTCCACTCATGCTACTGGTTTGGAAATTTGGTTTTGTTTGTTCTCTTGGGGGTCATTGTCAACCATGCCATCTACTGAGCCTAAGAACTTGAACCAAACATAACTGCTAACAGAGAAAGGATCTGTGGTCTTCTAGACCTCTTTTCTTCTGGATTCCAAAAGCCCTTTATAGATTGAATATAAATTGTATGGGTGGGTGAAAACTATCACTTTCTCCTAACAAATGAGTCTAGCAACCATTCTCATGATAACCATATGAGCAAGATGGTGGTTTGGGTCCCAATAACCAAGGATCCAGGAGCAAATCTCTACTGGTGCTTATTGCTAAGTGTTCTTATTGCTAAGGCGCTTTCCCAGACCTGATATATATGAGTTGCATCAGAGAAACTAAATGGTCATAATCTAACTACCAATCTAATCTATTGTCAAAGTAAATAATGATGATAGATTCATGAATTTTTCCCCCAAATATCCTGTGAAGACTATTAGATGTCTTGAGGGGAAAATACCATGCATACATTCACCCAGATGCTTCTGTTGAGTGGATTAAAGCATCCCCCAATGGCACTGTTGCATAGTATGATGATGTTTTACTGTACATTATTCAAACAATGTTTATACTACTGAAAACTACTGAAATAGAAGTTCAGCACATGCTTAGTATTTAATCACAGAATATATTTAGGGGATATGAACGTAGGCAAGAATAGTATCTGTTTGTGTTCAAGAAACTTAGTTATTGAGCCGGGTGTGGTGGCACACACCTTTAATCCCAGCACTTGGGAAGCAGAGACAGGCAGATTTCTGAGTTCAAGGCCAGCCTGGTCTACAGAGTGAGTTCCAGGACAGCCAGGGCTACACAGAGAAACCCTGTCTCAAAAAACCAAAAAAAAGAAGAAGAAGAAAGAAAGAAAGAAACTTAGTTATCAATATAGGAGGTAGGAAAGACCAATAAACAGTTATATGATATTCTATTAACTGGGAGAGTTTGAGAAAACAGACTCAAACATGATGCCACATGTCTATAATCCCAGACCTTAGAAAACAGAGGCACAGAGGCAGAAGGGTTGAGAGTTCAAGATCAATATACTTGTCATCCAAGCACTTTGGAGGAGGAGGGTTTTGGACTAGTAGTTCAAACACAGTCTTAGCATGTAGCAAGATTGGCTGTCATAAGCTCTATGAGTTATTGCCTCAAAACAATAACAACAGTAAGATCTTGGGGATGTAAGGCAGTTAGTAGAATGTTTGCATGGAATAAATGGGCAAAGTTTCAAGTTCAATCCCCAGGACCATAGAAACCATGTGTGCTGGCTCCTTCCTACAATCCCAACACTAAGCAAGTGGAGACAGAAAGATCAGAAGTCCAAAGCTATCATTGGTTATGCAATGAGTTAGGCCAGCATGGAATATATAAGACTTTGTTTCACCAGAGAGAGGGGTGGGATGTGGTGGGAGGAAAGGAGAAAGGGAGGAAAGGGGAGGGAGGGGGAGAGAGAGAGAAAGAAAGAGAGAGAGAGAGAGAGAGAGAGAGAGAGAGAGAGAGAGATCCAGAGATCCAGAGATCCAGAGATCCAGAGATCCAGAGATCCAGAGATCCAGAGATCCAGAGATCCATCCATCTGGGCTATTCAGTAAGTTTTATTGAGCCAGCTTGAACACAATACTGAGACAAAACAAATCACACACAAAACAGCCATTCCAAAAAACATTAGATCTCTGCATCATGTTAGTAACTAGGACAGACTATGGAGTTAATCAAGATTTTTAAAAAGTCATCATGGAGAAGAAGTCATCCTCTCACCCTGAGAGTAGAGAGTGTCACCAAGACAGTAATGGCATTAGCAGCCATGGGGACCCCACAGTATCCTGGCCCAGTTCTGGGAAGGCTCCGCCTCAGCTGCAGGTGACTCTTGGTCAGCAAAATTGTTCTTCCCACTCTGGCCAAGATTCTCTTCTGGCTCTGAGGGAGGCAAAGCAGCATTCTTTGCTTTCTGGGTCTTGATCAGCATGAGCTCCCGAGGGGATGCTAAGCAAAGCTGAGCACTCTGAAAAGGGTGGACTCCTTTTGCAATAACACAAGAAAGACCAGATGGTGGGTGGCTGGCTCAGGCCAAGACACAAAAGATTTCCTTCAACTCAAGTCCACGCTGAGTTACTGAATTGCTTGGTGATAGAGAAGTTAGGAAAATTTGCAAATACTTTTCTAAACTCTTGGACCATGAAAGTTGTTTGTCCATCAGTGATGGGTTTGCTGCCCTGCATCTTCCAATGCTCTCCCTACACTCCTAGTCCATTCTCGAAGATGCATCCTGCAGCCAGAGTGCAAGGGACGTTTAACAAGAAAAGCCTTGAAAAGGGGGTGGAACATGCATAGTTCTTCCCATTTCAGATGTGAGCCGTTACTGTGTGCATGTCCGGCTTAAGCCAGAGTTCAACTTTCACACGCATAAACCAGAGTACCATTCCCAAAGGCCCCTGTTCACTTCAGCCTCATGGACATCAGGCAGTACAGACCTTCCAAGCTGGCTTGTGAGCATGTGGGAAGGCTGTGTTATGGAAACATTGCCTGGTGCCATGGCAACACACTGACAGAACCTCTGTTTTAGCAGCTGGCAGGACACATGCTCACAGGACCTGACTGTAAACAGAGAACAAGGCATATGCGTGCTGGGATTCCCTCATGCTCTCTGGACCCTGGCTGACTCTCAGATCCCAGAGGGTCACACCTATGCATATAGCTGTGATAGACAACACTAAGCAAGCGTCAGGGACATCTTCAGTTATGTCTTTACCTATACAAACAGAGTTTGGTTTCTTGGAAGAATGAAACCTGTGCTGAACTTTCTCCTTACTCTTTGAACATGGCATGGGTGAGCTTTTGCTGCCTGTGTGTTCATCGTGCTCATGGTCATGTGAAATGCCACACATTTTCCCTCTAGAAATCAACCGCTTCTGCCTTTAAATCATCTGTCTTTGAAAGTGCAAAATATTGGGCTGGTGAGATGGCTTGTCCTGATGACCTGAACTCAATCTCCAAGACCCAAATAGAGGAGAGATTCAACTCTTTTAAATTGTCCTCTGATGTTCACACATGTGCTATGACACCTGCAGCTGCCTCCTAAAATAAATGTATAAATAAATACGTGTTTTAAAAAAAGAATTTAAAGTGCAAAATATTCAATAAGGCTTCTTGTTAAGCTTCAATGATTTTTTTGTTTTGTTTTTAATATGGAGGTGGGTTGGCTCAATTGTTACAAGGACATATGGTTCTTCCAGAGGATATGAGTTTGGATCCTTGCACTTATGTCAAGTAGCTCACATATGCCTGTGGCTCTAATTCCAGGGTATCTGACACCCTCTACTGGCCTCCACAGGCACCTGCCCTCATGTGCACATACATATGCACACTTAATTAAAAACCAAATGAAATCTTACGAATATGAACAAGGACAGCGAGATGTTTCATCAGATAAAGTCTTTGTCACAAAGCCTGACAACCTGCATTCTGTGCCCAGAATGGTAGGTCAAAGAAATGACCCTCAGGGTAGAAGGTCAAAGAAATGACCCTCAGGGTAGAAGGAGAGAAATGACTCTCACAAGCTGTCCTCTGACCTCCACATGTGCCCCATCCCCTAAATACACAAATAAATACATGGATAAACAAATGCACTGTTAAATGTGTGATATAAAACTTGGAATAGGGAGTGAGGTGGTGTGTGGAGCATGCAGAAATGCAATGTTCTTACCCCTGGATTCTCACAGCTCATACTTGCCAACTAATGATCACTCAAGAAGCAACAAAAGAAAGGAGGGAAGAAGGGATAAAAGGAGGAGTATATAAGGAGGAAGGGAGGACGGTGTGAGGAGGAAAAGAGGAGGGTATAAGGAGGAAGGGAGGAGGGTGTGAGGAGGAAGGGAGGAGGGTGTGAGGAGGAAGGGAGGAGGAAATGAGGAGGAAGGGAGGAGGGTATAAGGAGAAAAGGAGGAGGGTGTAAGGGGAAAGGGAGGCGGGTGTGAGTAGGAAGGGAGGAGGGTATAAGGAGGAAGGGAGGAGGAAATGAGGAGGAAGGGAGGAGGGTATAAGGAGAAAAGGAGAGGGTGTAAAGGGAAAGGGAGGAGGGTGTGAGGAGGAAGGGAGGAGGAAATGAGGAGGAAGAGAAGAGGGTGTAAGGAGGAAGGGAGGAGGGTGTAAGGAGGAAGGAAGTAGAGTGTGAGGAGAAAGGGAGGAGGGTGTAAGGAGGAGTGGAGGAGGGTGTAAGGAGGAAGGGAGGAGGGTGCAATGAAGAAGAAAGCTGCCGTCTATGCAAATCCCTGGTGGCAATAACTGACATCTCTCCCAACCCAGCACACATCCAGGATAGATACATGTCATTGATAACAATATGCTTTAGAAAATACAAGGAAAGACTAGCATGAAATAAGCACAATTTGAGCAGGAAAGTGGCCTTGAGAGCAGCAGGTGACACAGTAAGCCCCAGAGAACTGAATTTGGATTTTCACTTATTTCGTAAGTGTTGGGCTTGCTCCGTCTCCCTACAGTTCAGGGGTTTTTGAAGTTGTCTCGAATACCTACCAACCAACCCTTCTCTGTTTATCTCCAGGAGGCCATGGATACAGAGCATGTCACATGGTCCTTTGTACTGTTCTGATTGGGAGAAGTTCTTCAGGCCCTTTGAGTTGGGGAGGGGGAGGTCTGCCATTCCTTCTGCAGAGGGAAATCCTGGAGCCTCCCAGGATCCGGGTCCTAAGACAAGTGAATAGTAAATCGTAGAACAGATACACTCTCTTCATATTGAGCTGCTTGGATTCAGGAAGACCCACAATCCTCAGTCCCTGGAGAAAACAACTTCGGTAAGTCCGTGATAATTTGCCTGTGCCAAATTGTTACATGAAACAAATCTGGGGTGTTTGTTGGAAGGACTTTTAAACGTCTCCCAAGGAAATGACCACCGAGGTTAACCCTCATTAATGTCCCATGACCACAGCCAGCAGTGACGTACTTGTCTCTACCCCCACACAGTCCCTAATGGTAGAGCAACCTGAAATAGCCATTTCCTCAGCCCACCCACCCTCTGCGTGTCTCCTACACAAAGGAAAAAAATATGAACACCATCCAACCAGGTTCCACTCATCTCGACCTTCCCAGATACATCCCTTCTCACCCACAGTGCTTTACGCTTAACTGCAAGTAGTTAGTGCTTCTATCCCCAGAGTTCTGAAGCCATGGTTGTATGAAGATCAGACAAACAAGCCAAACCGGCATTTATTTTCCTGTTTGAAGGGCAACTGAGCACCCAAATGAGATGCAGCAAGTTTACGATGGGTCAGAGGCTGTGGTTTCCCTTCATATTGGTATGTGACCCAGGGGGATAAACTCTACGATGATGTCATGAATCTGTAATCTAATCAAGAACCATTTATTGAATGGCCAGTCTGTGCTAGCACTGGGAGAGGTGCCCCGGGCTTATTATCTACACAAGAAAATTAAACTTGTAATAGAAGAAAACTTCTGTAGGGCTCAGTCGGTGATCTAGGGAGCAAAAGTTCAGAGAAGGGAAAGAATATTGTCAAGTGGCATGGGCAGGAAGAAAAGACATGGCAGGGGAGTGGAGTGAGCCTTGGAAGATTCCAGGGGAATCGAGAGAAGGCAGCTCTTCCTGGAAAAGACAGAAGGACAGCTGTCACTGAGGCATGGAGGGATGGCTCAGAAGACCTTGGTTCGTTTCCTTGTATCCGTGGTTTTGGCTCACAGCTGCCTGTAACTTCACCTCTATGGGGGTCAGGGACCAGAGCTTCTAGCTTCCAATGGTACCTACACTCATGTGCACGTATTCACACACACACACACACACACACACACACACACACACACACACACAATTAGAAATAATAAAAATAAATGTTGTTTTAAAAAGAATGTTGGCACTGAAGAAAAAGGGTTTGTTAAACATGTAAATCTTAGTATTTAATATGTGCTCCTAATAAGAAAGCAGTATAAACAAGTGCATTAAAATAGAATTTTAATGGAGTTATCCAGAGCCGACACACTTGAATTTTTATAATAAAGCAAATCTTTCTGGTTTGGTTAGAACTTCTAACAAACAAGACCATGCACCACTCTTCAGCTCTTCTGAGAACGCCTGTCGCCCCCTTGTGGAGAGCCTGGAGAAACGCTAGAACAGAGAGTCTAAATCTCAAATATATTTGAATGGAAGTGAATTCAAATGAACGTCTAATCCATTTCGCTGCCTGTTGGCACAACTTCCTGAGTGTTGCTGCGCACTAAAGGTAACAGTCGCGCAAGCGTTGGGCTCTTGAGAGCCTTTTAACCTAGAGTTGCATGAGTATCTCTGAGTTGATGGAGTCTAGGGATTTTGAGCTAAGGAATAAAAGGAATTAGAACAGAGATGAATGGGGAAAGTGCCAACAACAGTACCAAAAGCCACACAACCGAGAGGACGTGACTTACGGTATGTATGGTTCCATTTTCTTCATCTGTGGAGAAATCAGAAAGGATAAAAATCACTGCAGGCCTTGCCTGAAGGCCAAAGAATGCAACGGACACAAACTGTTTACAAACTCAAAGCACCCGCCTGGTGGGAGGAGTCAGATCTATGTGATTAGCACCTCAGGATCCCGGAGCTGTGAAGCAGAAAGACAGCAGCTTTGAGAGCTGGGCTGGTCAACTGTCTGGAAGATTCAAGGTTCTTGCTGAAGGAGAGGAAAGTCGGTTGAGATCTTGGGAAATGGTCACTTGATACATGGATTTCGGGAATGAGCATGAATGAGGAAGGAGAGCTGCGCGTTGGTTAAGAGTGATGGGAAGAACATAAAGTCATGCTTTAGGAAGACTGTGAGCAGCCGTCGGTTGGACTGCAGGGATCTTTTCTTCAGTAGTTTTCTTTCTTGGCCTTGGCCTGTGACCCTGGTTTTGCTTTCATAACCTTAAAAAGTCTTGTTTATAGTAAAGATATATCCTCCATCCAGGATATAGCTTAAGCAATGCATCCTCTGTTAAGACTGTGCAGTAAGACCAAGCATAACGGTGCATGCATACCTGTAATTTCATATATTTGAGAGGTTGAGGCAGGAGAATTTCAAATTCAAGGCCAGCCTGGGCTATATAGCAAGACATTTTTAAAAAAATCTCAAAAAAAGAATATATAATACTAAAAGAAAGCATACAACTGAGGCCCCCTGCTTGCTCTCTCTCTCTCTCTCTCTCTCTCTCTCTCTCTCTCTCTCTCTCTCTCTCTCTCTCTGTGTGTGTGTGTGTGTGTGTGTGTGTGTGTGCTCGTGCATGTGCATGAGTGTACAAGTAAATGTGCATGTGTGTACCTGAATGTGGAGAATGGAAACAACCTTGAGTGTATTGTCCATCTGGTTTTTTAAGACAAGATCTCTCACTTTGTCTTGGACCACACACGTGCAGCTGGAGTAGCCGACCAGTGAGCCTAGGTGCTTTCTGCCTCTGCATCCCCAGCCCTGGGATCATAGGCCTTTTCTACATGGATGTGGAGATCAAAATCAGGTTCTTGTGTTTGCAAGGTAAGAACTTCACCAATGGCGCCGTCTCCTCAACCTTGACAGACACAGCGATCCTCGGACATTAATCTTCAAGGTTCTGTAAATCAGCCTTTCCAGAAGAACCATTCCAAATTGCTCAGGGTTTCTCCACAGATGTTTGGCAGAGCCTGCAGACAAGCTCACACAGTCTCTATTGCAGACTCTCTGGGATCACTTCCTGTACTGTATATACTGAGTCAGTTACCCTTGAAAATAGGACTGTAATGGTCAGCTTGACCTGGCTACCACCTGGGTAGAACAAAAGTCTGATTCCTCCAAGTTAGAAAGATCGTCCTTGGCCATGAACTACGGCATCAACAGTCTGGGTCTCCACCCTGCTGAGCAACTCTAGAGACTGGATGTGCAAACCTTCCAAAGATGTATAAGCCAGTAACACTCCGTTGGTTCTGTTTCTCTGGAGCCTCTTGACTACTCTCAAGTTCTCAGTGTAACTTAGGTTCCACCAGCCAGAAGGAGCTTCTGGACTGACCTAGAGAGGTAGGCAGGGTGCATAGAGGACATCTGGAGGGCACCTGCCTCGACGAGGCATCTTCTGATGATGATGAAACTGTAGTTTCTTGGTGGCCCTTTTTTGGCAATGCAGCTTTAGGCTTGCTTCTTCAGCCCCCTCTCCCAAGCAGGAATCTGTGACTCATTTAATGGCCTGTAATGAATCCTTCTCTCTCAACTAACTGAGCACACCCCACTTTTTCAAGCAAACCCTGACCACACAGTCGAGTGGTCACCAAAGCCCCTGAAACTTCTATTGTTAGCTGAGCACAGGAAGAGTGTTGATCCAACAGAGAGTCTTCTATGGTGGCCCACCCTGTGTGACTTTCAGCCAAAGCTCTGGGCAAACAGAAGCACCACACCTCCCTCCTTTGGTGACACAGTCTAAATGTCTCCATCTGGATTTCCTTGGTGTTTCCCATCCTCTTCATGCCAGTAAAGAATAATGCCACCGAACGTTCTGCCACCCTGAGAGTAACTTGCTCCAGACAAGAGGAGGAGAATTCTCACACTGGAATCCAAGAAAAAAAAAATTAATCAAGAAGCTGAAGAACAGAGGGAACATGAGCCGCTATGAAATGCTCACAGATGTTGGCCACACACACACACACACACACACACACACACAGAAAGAGCTGCAAATATATTTTCTAGTGCGATATGTGGCTTCGTATTTATAAAGCCATTTAAAACACGCGAGGCTTGATATGTGAAGCAGGACTGCTAACAGCCACCTCATGTCATTTAAATGAGCCAATCTTTCTCCCTTTCTGTCTTTGGATAAAGAAGAGAAGTGGCAATACTTCCAAACACAGAGAAGACACGGGAGAACGGTCTATAAAAGAAAATGAATTTTAGGAGCTCACAATATTAATTTCTTCCGCCATTTCACCCCCACCGAGCCATCTTTTCACAGCTTACTGCAGAAGGATAATGCACGAGATCCCCGTTATCTTTTTGCTGTCATTGGAGGCGAGGCTTCTTCCGGAGGCTCCCACCTACTCTGTGCAATGTATTATGAAGACCAGCCCAGCAATAACTAGGTGCTGGGGCTGCCTCTCTCCTCTTAGCAAGGAAGGTGATTGTGCACTGCAGGACACTTTTCTAAGATGCCAAAGGACATTTGTTAGTCTCTTGCACAGGAGTACTCCTAGAGACATTCTTCCTTTAGCAGCTGGGAGAGGCTTCCTTGTGTTGCAAAAGAACTCTTCCCTGTGTTCCCAGGGAGTTTCCCCATGGTTCTGGGGAGGGTCTTCCATGAGTTCCCAGACAGATTTGGCTGTGTCACCCCAAGAAAGCCCTGCAGTGTGTTAGCTGCCTTATAGCCAGAGACAGCATCTGGAATCCTAGTACGTAGCCAGTCCGTCTAGTGCAATTCCAGGCCTGCCTAGATTATATCCCTGTTCCTCTTTCTTCTCTTCTGTTGCTTTAAATGATGTCTGTCCTGGTTGTTGCCTCTCATCTTTTCTCTCCTCTGATGAATAAACTCCAGGAACATGAACCAGATATGTTTTTAATCTTTGCTTTACTATTGAAACCCAGAACGGGTGCCTAACCAATAATAAACAACAAATATAGATTTGGTGCAGAAGCGAATTGCTGAATGGGTTTTTCAAAAAGAGGAGCATTACCGAATTGATTATCTTAGGGACAAACAGGGAAAGGCTCCTGCTTAGCATGTGACAACCGAGGAGGGGTTTGCACAAAGCCACAAACAGAGGGCACAGACTAATTTCTGGGTTTCAGACCTAGTATAGACTGGAATGAAACGGTAGGAACTGACCCAGGTTCTCACAGCTGAATGCTATTGTGAAATCCCGTCTCGTTTCTAATAACTCCACTGCTGCAGGTGGCTTAGAAACAAACAAAACCCCCACAGAGAAATCCGCATCCCAGAGCAAAGGTAACACACAACAGAGCTATTCTAGTCCCAATCCACTGAGCGGGTTTTCTTGACCGCTATTCGCCCAATACAAGACGAAGAAAGAAAAGCTTATCATGATTGTGTAGAATCCCGCTGCTTGAAAAGCAACATTGTGTCAAAGAATGTGTCAATTATAGATAAACGTAAGACTTCTGATTGCTACTTCAGCCATTTCCTACTGTTGTAATGAGTGAAAATTAAGTATTCATATGTATGTGTGCAGAAAATTGAACTAATTTTGGTTATATACTCCTGTTCTCCAGGGAAAGATTTTTGTCTGTCACAGTGATTCCACCGTAGAAACTAAATTGAAAGACTTGTATTTTATTTATCTTCATAGCCACGGTTGTGTGTAATAACAGCACCATTTTCTTCTGACAAAGGTAAGGAGACTGGGGTGGAAAAGCATGGTCACAAATCACAGAGCTGGATGACACTCATCTACATGAACCTATGACATCTTTCACAGTAAGCCGGCTGTTCTGGTGCAGTAGGACACTACTGTGAGCCCAGCACAGGGAGACTTCAGCAGAGGGATTTTTGAGTTCAAAGCCAACCCGAGCTACACAGAGAAACTCAGCCAAAAGAAAAAAAAAAAAAAACGAAGAGATAGAAAGAATAGAATTAATTGGCTGGAGAGATGGCTCAGCGGTTAAGAGCACTGTCTGCTCTTCCAGAGGTCCTGAGTTCAATTCCCAGCAACCACATGGTGGCGCCCAACCATCTGTAATGGGATCTGATGCCCTCTTCTGCTGTGTCTGAAGAGAGCAACAGTGTGCTCATACATAAAATAAATAAATCAATCTTTTATTTAAAAAAAAAGAGTAAAACTAGCAATAAACAGAAGTAAAAGAAAATCAGTAACAGTGTTGTGTTCTTGTAAATACTGGGTTCATCTCACTTGGCTTTCGTGTTTGCTATGTTACAAAATCAGACAACTAAGAAGAATGAACACCTCCTCCCCGTCAACCTTGTCACTCCAGACTAACAAACAGCTAAACAAGAATGTCACCGAGGAAGGAACTCTGAAGGCTAGCAGTCTTAGTCTTCACTCATGTATTGAAAGTGACCAGCCTGGCTCTCCAGGGCAGCTTTTGTCACACATTTTACTTGAAGAGAAAGAACAGGAAAACTCAGAGCCTGACCGTTATGTCCTCAGATTTATTGGCATGGGAAGTCAGAGCAGAGTGTGGAGGAGGATCAGAGCCCCTACCCTGTTCCTTTACGAAGCCCTTTTCCTTCCTCCTGCTTCTTAATCATAACCCTTTCCAGGGAAGCCTTTGAAGCAATCTCCTCTTTCTCCCCAGGGACTTTCCCCCAGCTTCCCTGGTGACTACGACTCTCTCTGCCTGTGGCCTGATCGATTTCAGTAAAAATATTTAAAGCATGTGGCATTGTAATTAAGTGGGCCCATTGTATCCACACAAGTCCACAAGACAGCAAAACTGTTGTCTGTGGGTCCCTTCCAAGGAGCATAAAGACTGAGTGGAATCAGCCTTAATTTATCAGGATTTATTTTTTGAAGTGGCTTATTTGAGTTAAAGATGGAGACCGTGGGCTATGTAAATCATGGGTGTCACTAAGATCTGAAGGAAAATTTGCTGAGGTATTTCTACTATGGTCTCCAGCTGAGTGCTTTAATTTCTGAACAAAGGGGTCCAATTTCTAGCAGTTAAACCCTCAGTCAGAATAGCTTGATCTTCCTGCAGTGGTCAGTTGACCACCGTGAATACTATTTATGTATGTATGTAATGTATGTATGTATGTATGTAATGTATGTATGTATGTATGTATGTATCTATCTATCTATCTACCACCATCTGTCTGCTTACCTATCTGCCTATCATGTCTACATATCATCTATCATTTGTTTATCTATCTATACATCAGTCTATTATCTCTCTATATGTATCTACTATCATCTACCAATCTGTTCTTTATATCTATTATCTATCTGTCATCTATCAGTTATCTATCAATCTATCTCTACCTACTTACTTTTCTACCTATCATGTCTTTTTTTTTTTTTTTTTTTTTTTTTTTTTTTTTGATAAAATGGCAATCTCAATCGTCTCCAGTGACTACTTATACCGGGGAGCTGCCCCAACTATTTCACAGCTGCTGGCTGTCTTTCCTACATCCCCACTCCCTTCCCTTTATCTTTAAACAGTGCTTTAGAGGATCTGAAGAGATGGCCCGGCAGTTAAGAGCACTTGATGCTCTTGTAAAAGACCAGAGTTTGGTTCCTAGTACCTCATGACCAGGTGACAACTGCCTATAACTCCATCTCTAGTGTATCTGATGCGTGTGTGTAAACATCAAGCATATGTACACAGACACACACACACACACACACACACACACACACACACTAACCCCTTTTTATAAGTAAAATGTAAGGGAACACTTAAAAAGGAAGAGTTTGAGAGAGAAATTTAAAAGGTGCTCTCAGAGAGCCCGGGCAGAATGACCCGGTGAAGACAGCCCATGTACAAAGGTGCCCTGAATAAATGTAAAACAGGGCAGCTGGGGGGATCTGAAGCAAGGGACGTTCCCCCCAACACTCCCCGCTCCGTGTGGGAGCCACACAGCGATGGGAAAGGTTTGCTTGAATTCTTCTCTTAAGCGCATTGGAGTCTCCTTCCCGAGGACCAGAGAGGAGGCGCCACCTTAGAACTGATGCTAACTAGAGCAGACTAGCGAAGGGGTGGTCCCGGTAGAGCTGCCGCCTGCATCTCATCAGCCTGGTGCTGGAGCGTGAGGGACTCCCTTTTTGGCCCCACTGGCCGCCTCTGCCCCCACTTCCAGGTTAAGAGCTGGTCATAGGTAATAAAGGCCTCGGCATGCTTTGGTTCACCAGGAGATAGGCTCTGCTCCCCGGGAATCTGAAATAACCATCTCCTACATATCTCCATGTGTGCTACATTTGCATTTAATAACACATTTAAATCTTAAAGGCAACGTTGAAAGTTACAAAATGGAGAGCATAAAGAGCCAGAGACGGAGCAAAGGCTGTTCCGATCGGAGGTCGCAAAACCGGAAAGGCAAGCCCCTGATGTACAGGAAGGGCAAAGGCAGAGTCGATAACTGGGATGGAAGGGCAATGACTCCAGGCTGAGCGGGAAGGTAAAGTGAAGGTCTAAACCTTCCCTTTCTCACCCAAGCTGCTGGGACACCAACCTATGCAACGCATGATTCCTGTAATAGTCAAAATCCTGGGAGCAGGGTTCTTTGAAAGAGAGGCCTTGAAACATTACTACTCGTCACAAAAGCAAACATTTCTGGAATTGGCTTTTCTGACTCCCAGAAGGCAGTCTCCCAGAGAGATGCAGTACCTAATTCTAACTCTCACCTATGGCGGGACAGAGGGGCGGGGCATAGAGAAGGCCGAGTCCTCCTCTCCTGCAAGGTAATGGATGGGAGAAAGATCATAGCTCTAAGGACTGTCTAGGTAGCACTGACACAATGACAGTTATAAAGAGAGGATGTTCCCTGGAAAGACAAATGATGGTCTATCACTCAAAAAAAAAAAAAAAAAAAAAAAAATAACTACCCAGTTACGTCACAAAAATCACACGTTTCTTCCTCCTCGAAAGCTAAACTTTACAGCTTGACACCTGAGACCTTCTGGTCTGAGACTTTCCCCTTACCCCGCATCCCCCGCGCGCTATGAACGACTTGGAGTTATTACTAATTTTTTAATGGGTAACTTATTTGTAAGGAAATCTTGCCCTCTAGCTTTCAAGTGTCAAAAGTGAATTTAACCCCGTGGAAAGGCCGCGTCAGTGGCAGATAAATGGATGGATTCTGCCATCTAGTGGACGCTTCTCATACTACACCTTTTTGTTTCCAAGTGGGTTCGTATTTATGTCATAAAACTAATTCTTCGTACGATTACTTTTTTTTCTCTCTCGCTCCTTTTCCCTGGTTCCTTTGTATTATTATTTCTCCCCAGCTATTATCTTGGGGGTTAGTATGTTCTTGTTTTTCTAAAGCCTTAACATAGGCCACTAAAATTCAAGGTCTCTCAAATTTTCTTTTCTTTCTTTTTTTTTCTCCAATTTTTAAATGTGTTTGGGTGATTTTCCTGCATGTATGCCCTTGTGACATGTGTGTAAAGTGTCTTTGAATTCCATAAGAGGCTGCTGGGCCTCTTGGGAGTGTAGTTGCAGATAGTTGTGAGTCACCAAGTAGGTGCTGGGAATTGAACCCCTGTCTTCTGAAAGAGCAGCCAGTGCTCTTAACCAGGGAGCCATGTCTTCTGGTCCATATCTCTTAAATGTTTTAAAACAGGCATATAGGACTACCGGCTTTCCTGTTAGGACTGCCTTCATTATGTTTTATATCCTTCAGTATTTGTGTCTTTGCTTACATTCAATCCTGATTGGGTTTTTGTTTTGTTGTTTTTGTTTTTTGTTGTTTTGTTTGTTTGGGTTTTTTTTTTTTTTTTTTTGCTTTTTTGTTTGTTTTCCTCAAGACTTCTTAAGTAAGCCATGCAGCATTCCATAACGAGTTTAACCTCTCTGAGTTTGTGTTCTCTCTGTGGACTCTATTGTGACTGATATTACCTTTATTCCACTGAAATCAGATGGACTACAGACCCAGTGTTTGTTGGGTCTTGCTTTGTATCCTAATACATGGCCAATTTTGGAGAAAGTTACATGGGCTGCTGGGAAGAATGTGTATTTTTTAGTGTTTTGGTGTCATGTCTATAGATTCATGTCAGGTCCATTGGTTTATGGTGTCTGGTGTCATTTACCTCCAATGTTTCTCGATGTTTTTGGC
Source organism: Arvicanthis niloticus (assembly GCF_011762505.2). Lineage (NCBI taxonomy): Eukaryota > Metazoa > Chordata > Mammalia > Rodentia > Muridae > Arvicanthis > Arvicanthis niloticus. The sequence goes on along the minus strand of NC_047665.1, from coordinate 57,039,273 downwards.
TGAATGACCTTGTCTATTGGTGAGAATGGGGTATTAAAGCCATCAGCTCTCGCCATTAATCTGCACTTTGCATCTGGTATTGTTTGTTTTGTAAAGTAGGGTGCACCTGGGTTTGCTATTCTCTGCCTGTGGACTTCTCATCCATCTGCAGCAAAGCAATCCTCATTTCCACAGCTTCTCTTCCTGGAAGAGGAGGGCTTGGCACAGCCCACTATGGCTCATTTAGATTCTATAATCTATCACCTACTGATTTTTAAAATCTATCTGTTCCCTGTGGAAGTTAAAACTGTCCTCTGGTAATTCCCACTGGTAACATAGGGGCCCAGAGATCACAGGAAGAGCACACCCCCCTGACACCAATCAAAGTTAATCAAACCATCTCAGAATCTACTGGGGCAGCAGGGACCTGAATGGACAGTTACTACAGGGGACTGTCAGGTTGCGTCAAGTGCACACAGGCTTGCAAATGCAAGCAGCTTAGCCTTGGAAAGACATTATCCTGCCTGCCACTGGTCTGGATCAGCTTTTCTTAACCATGGAACCCATGGTATTAGTTACCTTTTTTGGCTGAGTTAAGTAACAGATGAAATGTATTCCCCGTCATGAATATGCATGGAGTTGAAAAATATTTAACCTAGATGGAAACTGATATCATTTGTGTCCTCCAAAACTAGGGTTGGGGTTTAATTACTACTGCAATAAATAGTATGAGGAGCCGAAGCCTTACAGAAATTACTTATGGTCTGTTGAATGTTTGCGTACAAGCACTGGCTTCTTGTATCCCTTATGCCATGTATACAACATCACAGCAACAAAAGCTTAAAACTGCCAGGCGGTGGTGGCACACACTTTAATCCCAGCACTTGGGAGGCAGAAGCAGGCGGATTTCTGAGTTCGAGGCCAGCCTGGTCTACAGAGTGAGTTCCAGGACAGCCAAGGCTATACAGAGAAACCCTGTCTCGGAAAAAAGAAAGAAAGAAAGAAAGAAAGAAAGAAAGAAAGAAAGAAAGAAAGAAAGAAAGAAAGCAAGCTTAAAACCCACACATGAATTGGTGCTGTTGTTTTTGAGAGGAAGGCATTATAAAGCCCGTCCACTTCTTTGTGGTTTGTCCTTTAAATGAATTTGTTTGCCTTGCCACCCTTCTGCCACAGATGAAGCAGTCCACAGACCCTCGCCAGATTCGGCCCCTTCGTTTTGGGCTTTTTGGACTCTAGAACCATGAGCTAAACAATCTCAGTGCATTAAAAATGAGTCTAAGCTACAGATGGTAAGTGAGGTTGAGGAAACCCACTGGCCTATGGCCACATTCACAATCTAATGGTCTGCACCACTGTGGGACAGCCACCCCTGTGGGACAGCCGCCCCTGTGGGACAGCCGCCCCTGTGGGACAGCCGCCCCTGTGGGACAGCCACCACTGTGGGGAGGATTCTGAAAGCTGAGTATTTCACAGCAATACAAGATGCAGCTTCAAAATGCAGAATACCGCTGGCCAGTGTCAGGTACTTGGTATGATTCATTGAAAGAAAAAAGAGTGATTCCTGAACGAACATAGGGGTTGTTTAAGAGGACCGTTCTTTAGATTTAGATGTGTTGAGGATGCTGTGTAAGCCAGTGCTGGAAGCCCTGCTCATTACTTACATTAAGTGTACTCATTACTTCGATCTCTACAAACTATTCTGAATGGAGAGCCTTCTGGATATGGAGGAAGGTCAGAGTTGACAGCACTGGGTGGGGGGGATGATGCTTACAGGAGACTGCTGCTGGGCATCCTTCATCCTCTCCAGAGATACCACGTAACACAAAGCACCGGATGTGGTAGATGTTCTGTTTGGAAGAAGAGGACAGAGTGCCCTTGAGCCTAGGGAACCACCTGAATTCTTGGCATCTCTTCCCAATGATCTCCTCAATGGGGATTCTAGCCAGACTTCCTCGAATGAGTAAGCTAGGGACAAGGTTGTAAAAGAATGGATCTGTATACCAAGCCCTGTGGTTTCATCAAGGTGTGAACACAAGCCACCAAAGCTTTGTTTCTCAAGAACAGGGCTCACAGCTCCTAAGGGCTGGAATCTCTCACCTCCCGTGTTCTTCCTTTATGAGAAAAGGGAAACTAGGGTCATAGGGAAGAGACAAGAAAGGACTGACTCCAAACAGCAGAAGGTGTTTTATGCGGAAGCGAGTACCACCGACATGTTTTCCAGGAAGGCCCACCAGTGTCTGCCATTGTTAAGACCGTTTATGAAGGACACACACTTCCCGTTGGCCGTGATCCTCCCTCTAGGCTAAGGAAGTCAGTCTGAGTGTCCAAAGATCTTCCTGGATTGTGAGAGATCTAGGGGATGTAATTTACCATTTACTGCAAACTGATAGAACTCCTCTGTCGACAGCCTGGAAAATGACTCAACCCTGTGTTCTGCAAGAAGAGATCTACGTGCTCAGATTAAAGCCAATCCTTCCGCTGAAGATCTGTGCCTGAGATTAAACCCAGCAGGACTTCCTTCTTTCCTTGCGATCTTTCTTCTGAAGTCCATCTCCAGGGATAGCCTTACCCCTGCTACAAGTCCAGCAGCCGAGCAGGAATGTGTGGCAAAGCAGCAGAGGAAGGGGTGGTCCTCTGCGTGGAAGCTGTCCTGATTGTTCAGAGAGACACCTCGTTTAAAGATCACCGCCTCCGGGGCCACCAAGATGGTTCAGTGTTTACGGGTGCTGGAGTCTAATCCTCCTTGGAACTCACATGTGGAAGGAGAGGACACACTGCTGAGAGCTGTACCTGTGACCTCCATATGCATCCATCCCCCATCCTCCCACTTAATAAATACATAATAAAGGTTAAAAAAAATAACCTCCAACCTTCTCTGTCACAATTCTCAGCCGGGCAGTGGTGGCGCACGCCTTTAATCCCAGCACTTGGGAGGCAGAGGCAGGTGGATTTCTGAGTTTGAGGCCAGCCTGATCTACAGAGTGAGTTCCAGGACAGCCAGGACTACACAGGGAAACCCTGTCTTGAAAAACAAACAAACAAAAAACCAATTCTCACGATGAACTGCATAGGTCACGAAATTGGCCCAATCAATTATAGTATTCCCAACAATGACTTAGTTTACAATGTCCAAATAACTTTTATATTATTATTATTTTGGAGTCAGGGTTTCTCTGTGTAGCCCTAGTTGTCTCGGGACCCTCTCTGAAGGGCAAACTGTCCTCTAACTCAGAGATCCACCTGCCTCTACCTCCCGAGTGCTAGGATTAAAGGCATGTGCCATCTGGCCTGGACAGATAGTTATTTTTTTATCCGCACAATCTTGTGTGAGCACCATCATTTTAGAGGTGCTACAGCCTGGCGGAGGAAACAGATCTGAGGTGGAGGGACCTAGAATTGGAGTCCAGTATTCCTGCCACTACAACTCAATTTCTCACACTAGGCCTCTGTCCACAACTCCCCTTGCCTTGTTACACACACTCATTACAAAGCCACCAAGGGCATATTCAGAACTTTGGACTTGATCTGCTTGAGGATGTGCCAGGCACTGTTCTATGAAAGCACCACCACCAACAACAACAACATCCACCTTCCCATTATTCTGTGTGTGAAGTCATGGAGTTGTCTGGGCACACTGCATAGGACATGCTGGGTGCTAAACTGAAATTCAAAGACACCTCCAAGCCCCTGGAATGATAAAACCTTATGATAGAGTCAGAGAATTTGGAACAGTGCAGTGACTTTGTTTATTTAGTTTTCTTTCTGAGGCAGGATCTCATGCATCACGAGCTGGCCTCGAACTCACCATGGAGATAAGGATGTCCTTGAACTTCTGCCTTCACCTCCTAAGTGTTAAGAGTACAGTGCTATGTCACCACACCCAGTTAACGCAGTGCTAGGAATCTCACTCAGGGTAGACAAGCACTCTACCAACTGAGCTATATCCCCAACGCCAAGAAATTGATTTTTATAGCATCTTGACTATATTTGATTACACACTAACTCATCCACATAATAGTAAGAATGACCTGTGCCAACCTTCAAGACAGCCTCAGAGCCACATCGCTAATGTGTTGTTTTGGACTAAGAAATCTTTTTAGAGAGTTTGTGTAGTTTGCTTCAAATCCTAGAGATGGTAATGTGCTCGTGAGGCTGACCCGAGCCTTCTACCCAAGTGCTAACACCATTTATTCCCACATGTTCTCAAGAGGGGAGACAAAGAAAATGAGCATCTGTTGAAAAGAAAAAAACTTAGATTCACAGGCAGAGGATGAGAAAGCAAAGGTCACTGCCTACGAATCTAATTTGTAGTAAGGGGAAATCTGAGCAAAACTTCACCTCCACCTGATTGGGATAAATTCCAGGGCTATGGATGGCCCCTGGAAGTTTATTAAGTATCACTGCTTCCTGACCTGACAGCAGGTCAGCTATCGATGCTCTGCCCCCTGGCAAGCAACAGGTTGCTATCTGACGGGCGATACAGTAATTGAGTGTGGTAAAGATGACAAATAACGAAGCAAAAAGTTAATGATGTGTTGCCTTGTTAAGCCGAGCTTGCCACGCCTCATTAGATTTAAAAGAGTTATCTGAGACAGGATAATGATCAGAGACAGTAAAACTGTTGTATTAAAAGATTTTTCGAAAAGCGCTAGTATCAAAGAGAAATAATTAACTGCTTAATTGGGCATCCTCTGAGATGCGTGGTCCAGAAGTTAGGCTTGTGAGTCCGGGTCCTGGGAGCTTGTAGCTTACAGCTGGGTGCGGGTCCTCTTAAATATTAGCTGTTTTGGACCAAGCCCATGTGTGGGCATGCATGTTTATGGAAGTCAATGTCCAGCTTATTTTTTTTAAGACAGGTCTCTTACTGAACCAGGAGCTTACCCATTTTGCCCAACTGGTTGGCTAGCAAGCCCCAGGGATCCTCCTGTCTCTGCCTCCACTAATCTGTAATCTCCACTGTAATTGGGATTACAGGCAGGCATGCACTGTTGCAACCAAGTTGTTACGTAGTATGCTCCAAATTCAGTTCTGCATGGTTGGGTAGTGAGCTCTGCCTGTGGAGCCATCTCTCCATCTCCAAGACCAAGCAGATACACTAGGGTGCACTTAAACAAAATGTATTCATCCAGATGGGGGTATGTGGGTAGTGATGTTTAAATGATGCATACTGAGACCGAAGGGAGAATATCCTGCATCATCTCTGTTGATGGACACTCCCGTTGCGCAACCTCATGTACCTACTGACGACTTCCTGAGTTATGGAGGACAAAGACAGACGTTTGCTTACATGGAGGGGTCATCTCATTTGGTACGAGTAGACTTGCCAAAGCGTGAGAATAGCATTGTGGAGCTGTGATTATCACCCAAGGAATCTATCCACTAAAATGCCTTCCATGGAGGCAAAATAACAACTTGGGATGGCTCTATAAAGCCCCGGAAATACCAGGCAGCTTATGAGTCACCAGAGGTCACAAGTTAGTATAGGAAGGAAGTTTCACTTAAGTGTCCATCAGATGATGGACACACAGATGACCTTGACAGTTATTTAAATGTGTGAATCCTTATCTAGTGGTCTAGGATTCACTTTGGGTCTATTTAAAAGTGTGTGTGTGTGTGTGTGTGTGTGTGTGTGTGTGTGTGTGTGTGTGTGTGTGGTGTGTGTGTGTGTGTGTGTGTGTGTGTGGTGTGTGTGTGTGTGTGTGTGTGTGGTGTGTGTGTGTGTGTGTGTGTGTGCTGATATATGTGCCTTTTGTTTATATATGTGTTTGGGGATTAACAAATATGGAAAGAGGATCACAATAACAGAGGAAGGAAGAGGTGTTAAGTGATGTGGGAAATAGTAATGAGATATATAGAACTGGAAAGCAAAAGTTGGGGCAAAGTAGGAGCAAAAAAAAAAAAAAAAAAAAAAAAAAAAAAAAAAAAGGAATTTCTGCCAGTGGGGAGAGGTAAGGCCTTTGGGAGAGATGAATGAGAACAAGTTAGTACACATGTATTATATCATGATGAAGCTCACTGTTTGTATGTTAACCCAATAATTAACTTTAAAATGTTCAAAGGAAGTTATTGAATAATGCAGTTCAATTAAGCATAGCTGATTTTATGGGCAGTGCAAAGAGGAGGGCTTACAGGTTTATTCTTTCTCTGTAGGTTACAATATTTCTTTGAATTTTCTCAACTTCTGCCAACATTTCCTGTCGGAAGCAATATCATATGCACGCCACCTCAGCCAAAATTCAAAACTGGGAGCAGAAAAAGGGTTCATTAGCTACTTCTGCACCTTTCACCTTAACAAACTGACAGACACAACAAGGGAGGGCATATTTATTGTGGCCTGAGGTTTGACGGTTCTTAGAGGAAGGCAGAAGAGAACAGTTCCCCCCAATGGCAATGGGCCTGGGAGTTGTTCACAAGATGGTGGATAAGACACAGAGTGTGGCTGGAACCAGAGGCAGCATCCCCTCTAGGGACCCACACACTGGGGTCTATAACACCTCCTACCCACGCCTTGGCAAACTGAGGACAAAATCTTTGAAACAAGACGACCTGGAGATGTTTCCATCTCAGACCGCAAGGGAGAAGGGAGACAAACAAGAGTGTGGACATCTCTACAAAGAGCAGGAAAGAGTAGATTTGCTTACTTTCTTAAAAGAAAGAAAGAGAAAGAGAGAAAGAGAGAAAGAAAGAAAAAAAGAAAGAAAGAAAGAGAAAGGAAGGAAGGAAGGAAGGAAGGAAGGAAGGAAGGAAGGAAGAAAAAAGTTTATTTAAAAGAGATAATTACAAATGAAGTGAGTGGAGACTCCGTGCATTCAGTATCTCGTGTGAACTCATTATTCTCGGGACTAATGGGTGGTTAATGGCTTATTAACTTCCATCGAATGAGTTGAGAGGTGTTTAATAAGAAAGCTCACTGGTTAAAGTTCTGATGTACAAAGCTTGCTTTTAGGAAATTCAGGGTATTTATTTTTCAAGCCCATTGGTAAAAACTCAGTGCAGTTTAGTTAACATGATAGAGTGGGCCAGGAAGTGGTGGCTCATGCACTTAGCACTCGGGAGGCAGAGGCAGGCAGATTGACAGATTTTTGAGATCAGGGATAGCCTGGTATCCAGACTGAGAGTTCCAGGACAGCCAGGGCTACCGGGAGAACCCTGTCTCAAAAAAAAAAAAAAAAAAAAAAAAAAAAAAAAAAAAAAAAAAAAAAGAAAGAAAGAAAGAGAGAAAAAGGAAGAAAGCAAACAATGGTAGGGTAGGAAAAAAAACTGGTTCTTAATGAGTAAAATCCTACTTGGGGCAATATTCATGGTTTCCTTTAAAAATAGGATCTCTCCATATTTCTGAGGGAAAAAAAAAAGTTCTGCCCAGGTAAAAATATTACATGTATTGATTGATATACACGTGGAATCGTTTGTAACTCTATTTAGAGAACCAAAAATCTGTTTTCCGCCGTTTGTGAGGGAAAGTACGCTCCCTTAATGGAGTCCATAAGCACCAGGCTAAGAATCCTTCTTCTGGAAGTACCCCAGAAAGAGGTTGTAAAGGAATCTGTAATTTTACTCTGCTTAAAATTTACCAGCAATCTAACAGGAATAAGGCGAGGTAAGATTTTTGTTAAAAGCAAATGAAATTAAATTTCTTTGTCCCGGGGACTGGGTGCTGAATTTTCATCTTTGAGTGAATGAAAATCATTTCAGTTTTGAGTAAGAATCGATGCCTGGCATGTCTGTCTCACAGAGAGAGAAGATGGCTGGCCCACACTTAACAAGTCACCTTTAGCTTGAGAAATAAAAAGCTTGGAAACCTGGAAGCGCTTTTGCTAAAAATGAACCATCAGGGAAACGACCCCCTCCGTCTCTTCACATCTGGGAAACAAGCTAGGAAAGGTAAGCCTTACCCTGAAGGATCCCACAGACTGCCAAGTCAAACAACCCCAGAGCTGTGCTTATTAGTCAGCCCCAGGAAGCTTGCCCATGGCCATCCAGCACACATCTACTCTTCATCCTTTCAAACTGTGTGTAGAATTGTTGGACATGTACTCCACTGGCTCCCGTGTTTGACTACTCGGTCCTCAGCTTGTGATGTCTACTTCAGAGGCTGTGGAATCTCTAAAGACGTGACAGACCAGATGTGCCTTGCAGGGGATGGAGGCTGTGGCTTGGGTTATCACTTAGTGCTGGTTCAACCCTAGTTCTCCCTCCCTCCTGTGCTTCCAGGACTTCTGATTTATAAGGAAGCAACCTTACACTCCTGCCTCCACAGGCACGAGCCGGTCCTGCTTCCAAACCTTACCATGACTGATGCTCTAAAACCAGGTCTAAGATAAATCTCTGTCTCCTCAGGTTGCTTTTGTCAAGTGTTGTCACAGCCATGACATACCAACACACATTTGGTGGTGGTAGTGATGGGCATTTTACATCATTATAAATATACACCATAACCTATAAATGGCTTTCGACATGTGACTTTTTTTCAGTGACAGAAGAGAACATAACACCCCCAAAATTTTACTCCAATTTTGACATTTAACAATGAGAGTGATGAGGAATTGCCTGTTCAAGCCCTGTTTACTTAATATTTAAACTAGAACTAGAGGTGACCTAACTTTTTACAATATTTCATTACACACCAGACGAGCTTTAGAGCCATGGTAGAACAAGGAGCTTTACAGCTACCAAATATCTATTTATTTGTGCTGCAGTCTCCCCATAAAGTAAGTTAGGATCCAGACAGTAACGTAGATCACAGCAAAACCACTGCTGTTGCTTCCTGGAGAACAGTTGCAGTTTGAATTGTTGAAGTCATTCGACTGGCTTTCTTGGAAACGAGTGTCCTTCTAATGGTGTCAGTCTGGCTTACTAAGACCAGAAAAAAGCTTAGAAGCCCCCAGGAAACATGCTGTGAAAGTCACTACTCTATGTGGAATCTCTGTCTCTCCATATCAGGTGGAGAATCAACACTTGTGGGAATCGAGCCAGAAGGGGAAGGTGGGGGAGCGAGCTTTCAGCGATGAGCAGGGGGAATGCACGGTATCCCCACAACCCAGTGCCCTTACTACAACACAAGAGGTCCAGACTCGAGTCCAGGAACTTCCTTTGTTTCTCATGTTTGCTAGTGCAGCAGGCTTTACTGTGCTGACCTTTCAAACCTGTTCCTGAGCTGTCTGTGAGACACTGCAAGGCCTCAGCTAAGGGATGTGGCCAGGTTGCCCTCTGTAGAAACTGACCCTGCTGTCCTCACCCTCGGGGCCACATGCCTGCAGTACAGAGTCAGGCAGAGTCAAGCTCCCAGGAAGGGCAAAGAGCATCCCTGTGACAAACTGGGTTGAGTTGTCATTGGTTCAAGGACTGCTTTTAAATCCCCAGCGCCGTGTGTCCTTTGTCATGACTGGCTTTATGCTTAGCTTTGAAAGGAAATGAGTTGAGGGGAGAGTCATCTTCCCCACCACCTCCCCAGAGACACCAATATTGACTAAGACTAAAAACAGCAAACAGTATCAGATAACCTACTAAAATAAAGCAGAGAAAGCCATTATGCTTTTCCTCTATTGATCCCCTCCCTGTTTTCTACATGAGGGGGACAAAATAAACACAACATACATTGTTGAAGCTGAGCTCTCTAAGGCCACAACAACATGTTGTTAAAAAGCAATGCATTTATCGGCACGCGGGAAACAAGCCATTACACAGAGCTGGCCCCCTGTTGAATAGCGTAGTGATGTGCTTAACACCCAACGGACAATGCTGAGCTGGGCAGCGACATCGGCATAGTAAAAGCACATTTAAGAAATTATCGAGCAGGCCCCTTCTGAATGGATAAAGTACACGCTTTTGTTGTTTGACCTTGTGTAAGTTCTGATACATCTTTATAACAGAAACATCTTTAAATAGAATACTAATAATACAGCCTGTGCTTGTCTTCTGTATGAAGTCGATGAATGGAATCTGTTAGGATAACATTCGGTGTTGATTTGTTTAACTCTGGTTGTTGTGCAGATTGATAAATCACTACTGCCGGTAGAAGGAAAGCGCCGGGCTGCCGATGCGGCTCAGTCTTGGTTTTCGTTCATGTATCGTCAACAAGTGTTTACATCTGTTCTTCCGGTCGGTCGGTTACTGTGTAAGACCATGACACGAAGAACAGAAAAATTAGGGAAGATCTCTTTAGTCTGCTGTAGAAACCACTGCTTGTCGGTATCTCAGTCTTTTTCATGTAATGACAGGGTCAAGGCAGTACATGTGGCTACCCAGCAACACGGATGATCAAGCCCCCTTGTGGCTGGTTCTCATAAATGAAACACAGGCAAAACCTCAAAATTCTGATTGAGAATGGGTCTGATCAGGATTAGATGAAAACAAATGAAAATTAAATTATCCATTTTAATTTTGTTTCATTCTATTTAATGGAATAATGGAATTACAAGACTTCCTCTTCTACTTAATATTCTGTGATCCAATTTGTAGAAGGAGAAGTGAGAAGAGGGGAAGATATGATTTTAGTTCAATGTCATTATTACTAATTTCTTCACAGTTCCGTTTCCAAACCATTTTAAAACAACACTAGTAGCTCAAATTTAGAGTATACGGCATTGGTCACTTTCCTTGATGCTGTGACAAAAGGGAAGGAAGGAAGGGAGAGAGGGAGGGAGGGAGGAAGGGAGGGAGGGAGGGAGGGAGGGAGGAAGGAAGGAAAGGCTTCTCCCAGCTCAATGGCGCTGTGCCTGGGAGGTTATAGCACAGGAGCACAAGGTAGTTGGTCACATGACTCTAGTTAAGGAAGGGCGGGCTTCTCCCAGCTCCAGGGCGCTGTCCCTGGGAGGTTATGGTTCAGGAGCATGCGCAGCTGGACACGTGGTGTCCACAGTAAGGAATCTCTAGAGACAAAGCAGCTGCTTAACAGTCTTTCTCACCTTTTTGCTCTAAGAGCCCAGCTTGAGCAATGTTAGGGCATGACTTCTCTGTCTCAATCACCCCAGTCTAGAAAACTCCTCCTGGCGTTCCCATAGGTTTGTCTCCACATGATTCTGAATTCCAACAAATCGACAATCAAGATTAACGGGCATTATGAACATGAAAATATTAAAATGTAAAACCCGAATCAATATATTTATTAAACCGTGTTGAATCTCCTGTGGCTAATTCTCACTTGAAATTTTTTAGACTTTCTTCTTTTTATTTATTTATATTTTTACTGTCTTCTTTTTAACTACAGAATAAAGTGTCTTTCCATTAACTTGTCATTTTTCTGGGTTATTTATTTCTTCTGAGTAAGTACGGCTGTATCCAGAGAAAACTAACGCAAACATTCCTTATCCCGCATTCTTGTTTTGCTGGTTCCTAGGCAGGAGGCTTGACTCTGAGGTACTGATGAAATGGATGACCTTATTTGGTCATAGTGAGGTGTGTGAGGATGAGGGGGTGGAGGAGGAGAGAAAGGAATTACTCAGATGGCCCTTCTGGGAAGGGGGGTGGTCTTTCCTTGAGTTTTTGTTAATACCTATGGCTGCTGAAGAGGGGGAAGAAGCAGGAACCATGAGTAGATGTGGACAAGAAGTCTTAGTCAAGCTGTCTGTTTTCTGCTTAATCCTTATCTCAGGTCTGGTTCTACAGGGTTCTGCTGGCTCTGGGGACATCAGTTTTGCTTGAGGGGACAACAATCTGGCTTCATTGTGATGCAATAGATTGCCTGCAAGGCTTGAGATAATTTGAGGAGAGGTAACAAAAGCCGACCAGAGGAGCCTCAGAGTCTGGCAGGAAAATTCCTGGAGCATCCCGCAGGATGAAAAGAAGACTATTTCGAAGAACTTCCGGACACTATCTCTTCTATAGACCACCTTTAAAGCCTCTGTTATCCTATGTGTTACTGTTGCAGAATCAGAGGAACAGAGGATGGTACTGAGCACGTGGAGATGCAGGGTCCATCAGGGGCCTGAGAGGTCGTGTCAAGGGTAGGTTATGGGTCAGTTCTGCCAATAAAGAACTGTCACCAAGGGCTGGAAAAGAGTGTTTGAGGACACTGAAGCTCCTGGGGAAGCTTTACGGTAAATTGTGAAGGGTATCCCAGGAGGCAAAGCGAGGACAGAGCTCACTTTGGCACTTAAGGGTCAGCAACAGTGCACCGTAGCCCTGTGAAGATCCAGAACACATGGGGGCAGTGCACATTTAAAGACCGTCTAAGAGCTGAGAGGAAAAGACTTGCCTCAGGGCAGCTTTGCAAACACTGAACAAGAGTCCAGGGTTGTCTCAGTGCTGAGAGTATATACAGCTCTTGAGGACCAGAATTCAGTTTCTAACGCCATCTTGAAGTGGCCAAGGGATCTGCCACAATCTTTTGGCCTCCATATGTACTCATGGACACGGACACATGGGGGCGCGCGCACGCACATACACACACACACAAAGTTGAAAATAAACCTGTTTTTGTACATCTTCCAGGAGACAATTCAAACCATTTTCTCTAATTGGTTCATTGCCCGTGGACTTTATGTTTCCTCCTCTCTGGAGTCTTAAGTCCCTTTGTTGCCACTGAATTTGCTATGGGAAGAGCCAGGTAAACACAGACCCCAGAGAAAACAACCCTCAGCCGTTTGAATTAGATTGAGAAGTACCACACCGCAAGGCATTTACTTTCAAGAGAACATTCTAGCTATGAATTACAATGTCCGAACATCCAACTCAGATCCTTAAGTTTGCAATGCAAGCACTTGGCGGCCTGAGCTCCCGCTCAGCCCACAATCTGATCTGTTTATAAAAAGATAAAGAGAGAATATGTTCTATGGATGTGTAGTCAGGTATGGGGGATGGGAATTAAGAGTGTAGTGGGGGGAGAGAGAGAGGAGAGAGAGGAAAGAGAGAGAGAGAGAGAGAGAGAGAGAGAGAGAGAGAGAGAGAGAGAGAGAGAGAGAGAGCGCGAGCGAGCACGCGGCGGCCATGAGCACGTGGAGAGAGGGGGAAGGGAAAGAATGGGAAGGGAATGAGGAAGGGGAGGGGCGAGTGGACAGAGCCGGAACAAGAAGGCAAGAGATCAAGAAAATAAGAAGAGGAGGAGGGGGCAGCAGCCCATTTTACAGTGGGTTAGGCCCACCTGGCTGTTGCCAGGTAACTGTGGGGCGGAGTTTAGACAGAATGCTGATTCAGTCTTTCACTGAGTGGAAGGTTGCGATCTGCTCTGTGGTTCTTAGTGACGGCACTGGTCAAATGGCCGAACATGTGACAGTTCAAGGCGGGACTCAACAGAAAGTTTCTATGGGTCAACCCACTCTCCTATCCCCAACCACACTGTCCACACCCAATCCTTGTTTTTAAATTATATTTTGAGATGGGGTTGCTCAGTCTGTCCTCTAAACTCACAATCCTCCTACTACAGTCAGCCTCCTGGGTATCTGGGATTCCAAGCCAGTACTACCACGCCCGATTTCCGGCTTCATCTTCCATTACTAACTTGTTCTGGCTTCCAGCCTGCTACAAATCCATCTTTTCTGAAGAATCAACAGGAGTGAGTTAATTCTTAACCATTGAATCAGCTCATTCCTTCTGAGCTGTTGGGACAAAGTTACTAGCAATCTTGAAATTGCTATATCTGGGGGTCTATCAGATCACTCACCTGCTCCCTCAGCTTCCTCAGGACAATAAAAGTGACTTCTTGGTGTCTCCTTCCAAGAGTCAGCACAGATAAACTCAGTCATCACAAGGAGCACAGCGCTGGTGAAGCCTGTGGTTTTCAGTCCTATTTTTAAAATGCCAGATTTTCTTCACAACTCAGGAAATAATATGACAAACCTAGAAAAAGCACAAGACTAAGAACAAGAGATACAAATGCTCCGGACAACAGAGGCAGTCAGGTCCATTCATTTAAGTCTAAGGGCCTCATCTCCAAAAGGAAGTCACATCCCCTAATTTGGGGCTGACCCAAGGTCCAGAACCCCAACCCCACCCCAAGTCCTGTGTAGAAAAACCTCCTGGCAATGTCCCCAAACTTAGCTGGTGAATTCAAGATCCTTGATGAGAAATCGGCTTCCAAATGACCCCTTCCTCTGCTGGAGCTCACCCTGTCCATCATCACCACCTCCCTTGGATGCAAGGCAACAATGCCACTGGTCCATCTCTAACCCCCAACACACACACACACACACACACACACACACACACACACAGAGCTTACATTCACGCTCCCACCAACCCTCACTCCACCCTTACCCCTACCCCACCCCAGTCTAAATTAAAAACCAGAAATTTCCTTAACGTTTGGGGACCCGTTAGCAAATAGTCCAAGTCTCAACCTGACTCTGTTAAAGTAACAAGGTGCCCCCTCCAGGCAAGGGCAGCAAATGGAAGCTCTCTGTTTGCATATTACTGTTCTTGAATGGCTTAGAACCAGAAGTTAGTGAGCAGCCTCAGGGTAGTCTGATGGTGTCCTCGGATGCAAGCTTAGGGTGGGGTCATAGAAGGTTTTGCTCATCTGCTTGGGGGACAGGAACCAAAGAGCCTTCCATAAAGGCACAGGTGTGTAGATGGGGAATTTTTCTGGGTTTGGGAGCACTGAGACCTGTTCTCAGAGAACGGGGATATAGATTTGAAAGGGTCATGGAATTTCTTTTGTTAGCTCACATACTCAGCTAAGTAACAAGCTCTCAAGTGAGGAAATCCGAGAGGTGGGTCGTAGAGATGGGATTTATCCCACGGGACCAGGGAACCCAGAAGAAGGCTGCTTGGGCAAATTCTAAGCTCCAGACAGATCTGGGACTCCGTGATAAGGGATATTACTACTTGCTGCGTTAGAAATCTTAAACATATTTTCTGATGTCTAAGCCGGGCATTCTGTGTTGGAGATGTGTGCTCAGCAACCAGGCATCATTACTTCCTTTTCAAATCAAGGAATTAATGGAAATGCTGGGTTTATAGGACACGTACCGGAGCAAATTACAGCAAGTGTGGCACATGAGAAGCTGTAAACGTTTTTCACACAGGAAACTGACACATGATATTAAATGGGGGAAAAATAACCACAGTCTAGAATACCAAGTACACTGACAATGTTGTTAGCACAAACAAACAAACAAACAAACAAGGACACACCTCCCAATGTTCTATCAGCTGTGGTTTTTGGCACCTATAAGGCAGTTATATTCTGAATTTTCTGTGGCAAGTTACACGTATAATTGGAAAACCGTGTTTAAGCTCATTCTCATTCTATTACCGTTAGTTATTTCATCCAGAATTTTAATTTGTAAAAATTTACTTTCCATTATAAAAAAAAATACCTCTGCATATTGTAAGTCACTGTTTTTCCCTCAAGGGTTATACTGCAGTCTAGACAGACATCAAAGGATATAGATGTTTACAGGCTTGAATTATCCTTTATCTTGTGACATGTGGGTTTGAGTCATTAGTGTGACTGATGACCAAGGAACCTTGTGTAACTGCTAAAGAAAAAGTGTCGGTGGCTTCCTGTTGGTGATGTAGATCGTTTACATTTTAATGTTACTGAGGCACAAACAGCCTGAGCTTCTGGCCTGGTGGTTCTTACATAATTATGCAGCCTAAATAAGTTTCCAAATTCACCTCAAAGAATACCGTGAAATGAACCAGAAAATCCAGTTATAATTCTAGCGCTGTTGCTTCTGGTTGGTGACTCTTCTCTGTGGTAGTAATCTTCACTGAACCTTCGTTTCATTTTTTGTTCAAAGGACACTAATATTGGTATTAATGTGTATTGTTTAAAGGTCAAATGGTGTATGCGGCATGGGTCAAAAGCATTTAGCCAGCATTTTTACCTGCTTGCTTGTTGTTGAAGAACTAAGGATTGAACCTAGGGCTTTCTAAATGCCAGCTAATTACTCTATCTGACCTATCCAGTCTGTTTTGCTAACACATTTATTTACTTATTTTGGGTGTGTGCATATTCCTGTATGTAGTTTGTATATGGAGGTCAGAGGACAAATTGAGGAGGTCAGTTCTCTCCTTCTCCCATGCGGTCCAAAGGTTGTCAGATGTGGCAGCAAGCATCTTCTCTGAGCCGTCTGGTAGTGCATTGCAGTGTAAAGGCCAGAATCTGGCATGGAATCCCCTAGAACAGGAGTTGCAGATGGTTGTGAGCTGCCGTGTCTCTGCTGAACACTGAACCCAGGTCTTTTGCAAGAGCAGTCAGTGCTCTTATAAAACACTGAGCCATCCCACCCATTCCCCCCCCTTTTTTTTTTAAAGTTGCAGGTTGTGGGGCTCATCAGTTAAGAGCACTGACTGTTTTTCCAGACATCCTGAGTTCAATTCCCAGTAACCACATGGTGGCTCACAGCCGTCTGTCATGGGACCCAATGCCCTCTTCTGGTGTGTCTGAAGACAGTTATAGTGTACTCATAGAAAGAAAGAGAGAGAAAGAGAGAGGGGGGAGAGAGGGAGGAGAGAGAGGAAGAGAGTAGGCAAGCTGTGTATTCTAGAGATGGTTCCAGAATATTGTTAAGAGGCCTGGCTGCTTTTCTCTGAGGACCAGGGTTCAATTCCCATCACACACATGATGGCTCGCAACCACTGTAACTCCAATTTTAAGAAATGTCACATTCTTTCTGGCCTCTGAGGGCACCCGGGACACACATGGTTCACAAACATATACTCAGGCAAAACACTCATACACATAAAATGAAATTGAACTAAAATTAAAATTGAAAAGCCCACTAATTCAAACCAGTGCTGCTTATATGTGCACATATATGCAATATATGTATGCGGATATAAACCATCTATTAGAACACAGGTAACCTACCAATCAACAACTCCCAACCCTGCGCCACCCAAAGAAGAATCGTTCTCTCTGTCCCAGCAGTTATCGATACTCAGAGTACCCTAGTCCTAACCGTCGCTAAAGTATTTATAAAGCCCCTGAAGAATTGATAGCATTCGACTTCTGTTCTGAGCAAAGGGAGCAAGGTAATGGGGTCACTGGGAATCTTGTATTTAGAATCAACTGGAACACAAAAAACTAGCTGAACCTCACCAGCACCCTAGGCAAAAGTGATTCCTTCTAGAAGGTTTCAAAAAGCATCAGGCAAGAGAGGATGTCAGAGGATGCATATGGCCTTCCTCATGAGGACCACAGGAGCTGGCGGGAGAAAAATTCAGAGAGTTAGTTATCCTTTCTCATCATGTGACATACAAACTCATTGCAAAGGAATTCATCGCAAATTCATTGCTGACATTCACCCTGGGTTAAAAGGAAACAGGGAGCCGATCTCTTGGGTAGTTGAAATTGGGCTTGGTCACAGGCAGCAGAAATCTACAAAGTGATAGCTGCATAAGCAAGGTAAGTGTTTGCTTCCCTGTGCCATCCTTTGCTGCTGGGTAGCACAAGTAGGGAGATGATGCTCGCCCACTGACATTGTCAGTGCATATGTGGATTTTGTTTTCAAGGTCACTTCATAGTCCAAAACAGCTGCTGGCGCTCTAGACATCACATTTTAACGAAAGTAAAACGAAACAAAAACCAAAAACATACAAAAGGCAAAAAGGGGCTCTTACCTGTAGTCTACTCTTTTCAAGAAAAACGTCTTGAAAGCCCTATTCGCACAGGCATTTATATCTTACTGACCACAGCTTAATCACCTGGCCATGTTAAGCTGCAAGAGAAGCCAGGAAATGCAGTGTGTAGCACTCAGATAAACAGATAGGGTTTAAGGAGGAGGGAATAGGCTAGAGATATCTATATCTCAGTTGGTAGGGTAACCACCCAGCTTGCGGAAAAACCTTGATTCCATCCACAGCACCGCATAGAACCTGTTATTTTAGCACTGAGGGAGAGAGGCAGGAGTATAAGCTGTCTTGGGTCATCTTTGGCTACAATATTCAAGGCTACCATGGGATGCAGGAGATATTGCATAAAATGGGGGAAGAAAGGAAGGAGCAATAGAGAAAAATGCCCAAGCTTAACCTATGCCTCCATTCACACAAACACACATGAGCACACACAAACAAAATACACTCACAGGCAGACATACACACATACACCCATGCTCATACCTACACACACAAGGATGGGCTGGTATTGGCTAACTAGTGATCTTTTCTCTCTTGTCTTTCCATCTATCTATCTATCTATCTATCTATCTATCTATCTATCTATTTAAATTTAATGATTTATTTGTATTTTATGTGCATTGGTGTTTTGACTGCACGTATGTCTTTGTGGGGGTGCCAGATCTCCTGGAATTGGAGTTATTATCAACAGGAGCTGCCATGTGGGTGTTAGGACTTGAACCTGGGTCCTCTGAAAGAGCAGCCAGTGCTCTGAACCACGGAGCCATCTCTCCAGCCCCTCTCCCTTGTCTTTCTACCGTGGAGTCTGGGAAGCCCCTCAGTCTTCCACCTGTAATCTGCAGACCAGGAAACCTGCTGGGTGGCACAGTTCCACTGAGTTATGAAGACTTGAGACAAGAGAGCAATGGAATAAATCTCAGAAAGAAGTCAGCAGAAGATGAGATGAGATGTCCCACACATACACAGAATACACACTTTATGAAAATGTACTTATGAAACACAGTACTGCATACACTGGACATGTATAACGACTATTTAAAAAAAAATTAAGAAAAATCCCAGCTTCAGGCAAAATAGAGTGGCCGACACTTTCTCCTCCGATAGCTTCCTTAGAATTACATCTTTCTGGATCGGATGAGTTATTTGGATCCTTCTATACGTATTATATTTTAGCTCCTCCATGAGAATAATTGGAAATAATGGTTTGGCAGGCCCTTATTATTCCAAGCAATGATAGTGACACCTAAGTAAGAAAAAGAATACAAAAGGGAACAATACGGAACACACGGTGGACAGAATGAATTGATTCAGCTCAGGGGTTTTTATTTAAATAAATAAATAAATAAATAAATAAATAAATAAATAAATAAAAGTCTGCACATCTGCCTGAGCCTTCCCCAAAATGGAAAGGTAGCATGCTTCAAATCTCCTGCTGTAAAACCAACATAGTACAGAAGTGGACCAGACTTATCTGTTTACTACAATTATCTGATTATCTTCTCTTATTCTAAGTAATAAAATCCCTGTACACCAAGACACAGGGGAGAGTTTGCCGTGTCCACAGGTCAAAGTCTTTAATGCCAAACCCTCACGTCAAACCTGTCATTTCTATTTGTGAAAGGGAGTGAGTAGGCCCTCTGTCTTCTTAACTTCCATGTTCAAATTCTGAGTTTTCTCAAACCCATTGACCCCCTGTAAGTTGAATTTAGGGCTCACTCTGCATAGATTTGAAGACATCTTCCTGGGTAGGTTCTGTGATGTTATTAAGTCTTCATGTCTTCAATGGACATGTCCCCTGACATAGCATGACCGGAAGCTGGCAAAGTGAATCAACCAGGATCCAGGAAGTGGGAAACAGAGTCCTTCAACCAGTCAGTTCTGTTTGCCCTTCCTGTGGCCACCATGTGGAAAGACAGGGAGGCTGGAGCAAGCGCAATGTGTGGCTTTTCTCGGCTTTGCAGAAATTCCTCACTGGGAGCACTCATCAGCCTTGGGGTTTCTGTTTACTCTCAGCCTTCTCGATGAGAAGGCCAAGTTTGAGAAGACTGGTTGATTTTGCTTTTTTTTTTCTTCTTTTTCCAGATTTCTCAGAGTGGGGATTGTCCTTCAAACCACTGCTCCAATGGTTGGGGGCTTGACACACCACGTGGAAATGGTGACGTGTAATTGCCAACACTTCCTTGCTTTCTCTTGCTTTTCATCTTGCTTTCTGAGTAGACCAATTGCAAGGTGAACTTTTGATGGTTACTCTCTTCCTCTGAATAGGAGTTAAGAAATTAAGAAACAAGAATTTAAAACATTCTTACAGTGTTACAAGTTGATACATACTGTGTTTTTGTTTTTTCGAGACAGGGTTTCTGGCTGTCCTGGAACTCACTCTGTAGACCAGGCTGGCCTCGAACTCAGAAATCTGCCTGCCTCTGCCTTCCAAGTGCTGGGATTAAAGGCATGTGCCACCACCACCCGGCCATACTGTGTTTTTAACGGTAAAATCAGGCTTGGGGAGGTAAGGGTGTGGGGAGTGTGGGACGACTTGCACAGTTTTCTTTGGTATCTTGAAAATCTTCCTGGGGTTGGTTTAAATTTTCCTGTTCCTCTTCAGTTTCAAAATACTTCAACTGAGAAGGTGCTTCATAGTGTTTCATAGGTCAAGGCCACACCTTTCCTGCTATTAGGTCTGAGAGAATATTGGCCGTTTTCCCACATATTGCCTTTTAAGTCACTGTCCTGGAAATTCAGATGGTGTCATGGCCCCTTGGCTTCCTAAGCATCTACCCACTTTGCCTATTTAAGCTATGGAATCCCAGCTGTCTTGCTTCCCAAAAAGCGAACAATAAAAATATATCTTTTAAGAGTAAATCATCTCAAGATATAAAAACCACATAATCCTGAGAGAGAATTCTGCAAGGGACGCATGTGTCTTGCATCTCTTGCAACATGGCCCAAGATAATACTTGTTGGCTTCAGAATTAATATTTTTCTGTTGTGCTGGGCACTAGCCCAGGGCCTTGTGCACACTACCCACCCACATCGCTATGGGTAATAGTCCTATGACTCTTACATCGGTAGCTTTGGAAAATCATGTCACCCTGTAGGCTCAGTTTCCTCATTGTTAAAATGGTGTGTTAAGGGTCAACTTTGAAAGTTTGTTGTGTTTAGAGGTGATGTGTCTGAAGTGCAAAAAATAGATTTTTAAAAATACATGTAGTTTTTTTCCTCTCTTTTTCTGTCCTGTATGAGAACCTAGATAGATAGATAGATACATACATACATACATACATACATACATACATACATAAATAGATAGATACATAGATAGATACATAGATAGATAGATAGATAGATAGATAGATAGATAGATAGATAGATAGTTACAGACAGACAGACAGACAGACAGACAGACATAGGGGTTCAGGTACCAAAGTCAGGAACACTGGATCCCCAGGAGCTGGAATAATCTCTGAAATGGGAAACTGAACTCTGTCTGGTCTTCTGTAAGTGCAACAATCATTCTTAACCATGAAGCCATCTCCTCAGAACCCTAAACTAATTTTTAACATCGCCCCTCTATTGTTAGATATTTCTGATCATTGACTATCACCTTCACATCCACACCCCTCTGCTGTCACACAAACCTGCCACTTCTTCTTTTAGGAACCACAGAAAGCGTGTGGTCCTGAAACCAGGCACATTAATGCCTCCAGATGAAAGGAACCCAGAGTTGCTAGCTACAGTGAGCACAGAACCAGGCTGGAATTAACTGAGCAAGAGAATAAGTAAACACAAAACAACCCCCAGCACCTGATAACTCCAGGAAAACCCATAGATCCTGCAGGGAAGAGAAAGTATAGTTTACGATTTCCTCAGTGATAAATAACACGAATGTGACTATAGTTAGGCGTAAACACTGACTACACTAAGAAGAGCAGCTGACATGGAGGGAGGGAATTTCCAGAATAATAAGTCAGTGAAACAAACTCTGAAAAGCCAAGATGCAACCAGATTACCCTCTTTCTGAAAATGGCAAAACACTCCAAAGAAATAGCTGAAAAGGTTGAAAATTCTCATTCCTAAGTGGTAGGACACTCTTTAAATTGTCTGCATGTACGATTTTTAATAAAAATTTAAATGGCAGGACAAAGTAACCAACTGAGAAATATTAATTATGAGACTCTCAAGTATGTATCCTTAAAAAAAAAAATAATCCAAATTCTCTTTAAGAAAGAAATCAGGCTGAAGAGATGGCTCAGGGGTTAAGAGCACCAACTGCTCTTCCAGAGGTCCTGAGTTCAATTCCCAGATGGTGGCTCAAGAGGGGTTAAGAGCACCAACTGCTCTTCCAGAGGTCCTGAGTTCAATTCCCAGATGGTGGCTCAAGACCATCTGTAATGGGATCCCATGCTCTCATCATTAGGTAAAGAAAGAAAGAAAGGAAGGAAGGAAGGAAGGAAGGAAGGAAGGAAGGAAGGAAGGAAGAAAGAAAGAAAGAAAAAAAGAAAGAAAGAAAGAAAGAAAGAAAGAAAGAAAGAAAGAAAGAAAAGAAAAGAAAAAAAAAGCACAGACTAGGTGGTGGTGGCACACACCTTTAATCCCAGCACTCAGGAGGCAGAGGCAGGGGAATCTCTATGAGCTCAAGGTCAGTCTAGTCTACAGGTCTAGAGAATCCTAGAGAGAGAGAGAGAGAGAGAGAGAGAGAGAGAGAGAGAGAGAGAGAGAGAGAGAGAGAGAGAATATCACATCTCACTTATATGGCATGAATTTCTTGCTACTGTTTTAAAAGATAGTTTTCAATAGAAATAATGGTATTTCTAGCCCTGAAAATAATATCACACTGTGGAGATACAAACAACGGAGAGTTCCCATCATTCCTCTCTTCTCAGACTATTCCTACCTCCACTCCCAGACAACTCTTCCTATGTTGTTTCCTTATATCAGTTATATTTTAAATTTTCTAAAAAACTATTATTTTTACATCATGAGTATGGGTGTTTTGCTGCTTGCATGGGTGTGCTCCCAGAGACCAAAAATTGGCATCATATTCCCTGGCACTGGAGTTACAGATGGCCTTAAACAATCATGTGAATGCTGAGATCCAAACCCTGGCTTTCTGCAAGAGCAGCCAGAGCTCTTAACTACTGAGCCACCTCCCTGCTCCTAGACTTATTCTTTTCTGGAGTTTTATAACAAAATGGAACAGTCCGAGGCAGTTTGGAATGAGAAAAGTCCTCCAAAGTTGAGGTTTTGAAAACTTAGTCTCCAGTTGGTGATGCTGTAGGGGGTGGGGGAGGGGTGGCGTTATAGAATCTTTGGGAGGCGGGGCCTCTGGAGGAAGTGTGTCACTGGGTGGGTGGGGTTTGAAAGTCCATACAGCCTAAGCCCGTGTTCAGTTAGCCTGGTTGCTTTTTAGATGTAGTCTCTCAACCTTCTGCTCGGGCCACATAG
Organism: Arvicanthis niloticus; assembly: GCF_011762505.2. Taxonomy (NCBI): domain Eukaryota; kingdom Metazoa; phylum Chordata; class Mammalia; order Rodentia; family Muridae; genus Arvicanthis; species Arvicanthis niloticus. Next base: position 57,016,332 of record NC_047665.1, on the reverse strand, counting down.
TGACTGCTACTTTTTGCCACGCCTCCTCGCCATGATTGGCTTTTATTCCTCCGATACTTTAAGCCCAAATAAATTTCTTCTTCTGTAAATTGCTTTTGATTTTTGGCCTTTTAATCACAGCAACAGGAATGTAACTAGTATACACATAATTCTACTGTTTAATTCCTGGTATCTCACTCCGCAGTCATATATGGCTCTAAAACTCACTCTGCGGTCCTCACTGGCTCCCAACTCACAGCAGTCGTCCTGCCTCAGCCTCCTGAGAGATTTAATTACAGGAAGAAGCCACCACACATGGTATGTTTCTGGCTGCACTCTACCGTGCCTGGTTTTTGTCCTTGTTTCTGTGTCCCAGTGTATGAATATGCCAGAATTTAATATAAAAGTATTTTATTTTTAACAACTCAAGACAGTCAGTTTTTGTTGTTGTTGTTCTGCAAGTCTCTTGATTGTACTGCTCCCCTTCCACACCAGGGAAACTCTCTGTGGTCAATTATCAAAAAGGGAACACGGAACTGAGTGGAATCGGCTGCTTCTAGGTAACCCAGCTCAGTTGCTTAGCAACAAACTGAAAAACTGTATTAGTTTAGTGGGTTCTGAACAAAAAGGTAATCATCTTTTATCCCCAGATAGATAAGAGATGATGTTATTCCAAGCGAAGTGTGGGGAAAAATGAAAACCGTCGAAATAGAAAGAAAACACATTTGGTAAATAAAGGTATCGCCTGTACTCACACCTCTGGGCCCCACTAAGTGTTCTGTGAAGGCTAAAGAATCTGCATTTATTTTAAATACCATGTAAGAGCATTTAAAATTAAATGCCATGCAAGGGTCTTCAAAATCCCTTTTAAAAGACACAAAAAAAGTTGACTTGGAAAATAATTGACAATTCACGTTGGAAATAGAAAAAAAAAAAACATGTGAATCTCTGTTAATGTTATTTCTGCAGAAAATTAATAGGAGGCAGAAGGCGGGGGTGGGGAGGGGAGGGAATTTTGTCCTCTCTGTGGCTCCTTCCACATAGAAGTCAAGAATTCCAGCAGACTTTGTAATCCCACTTACCATATTGAGTAAATATCACCAAGTCCCACCATAAAGAACAACTGAGTCACATCTGTGCATGAGACTAAATGCGGTCTAAATCTGCAGAAAGCACTACAGGGCTGGGGCTCGGTTGGTGGAGAATGTGAGGACTTATACTTAGGTCTGTATCATGGCACTCACGCATAAATACACACACACACACACATGCACACGCACGTATAGTGATGCACTGTCTGTAACCTCAGGGAGAATCAAGAGGGACCCTGGGGTTCACTGGCTAGAAAGTAGCTCACTCCTGAGCCAAGTGGTGAGCTCCAGTCTAGTGAGAGGGCCTTGTCTTAGAAAACAAGGTGGGTTGCCATTGAGAAAGGCACTCACCCTTCCACAAGTACACGCACGTGTGCTAACGTGCACCCACAAGCACACAGACATGAAGCACGTACATATACCATACACAGAGAGCATTGCAGGCAATCTTGCTGACAAAGGTTTCCTAGGTTTTGTTTTTTAGCTTCCTCAGGACTTTTACCACCTGGATGCTCCCGCAGCCTCCTCATTATTGGATTCTCCTCCCAGCGCCTGACAGAATAAATCCTACCAAAATAACTCAGCCAAGAATCGTTTTTAATGAGCAAAATACCCAGAGCCATTTAATGCCAAGTGTTGAATAATCAGCGACTCCGTTCTGTTAATTTTATTGTGAGGAAGACAAAAACCCTTCTACCTTTGCTTTTCAGCTGTTCTCCAAGGGGGGGCCCTTCTTGTCAGTCCTGACTACAGATTCCTTATTTAAATCATGCCTCAAGGAAAGGACATGAAGCTACAATGGTGTGGCTTTCTGTCAGTGCTGGGCATTTGGTAAAAGGTAGTTTTGTGGTCTCAGTCCTTGTAGGGACAATGGTGATTACCAAGAAATCCAAATTATACTTTCCAACTTCCTAGGATTATAAGAATTGCTTCTTCCATCAGTGAGTCTAAATGTAGCCTTAAAAGGAAATTATGCGGCCGGGCGGTGGTGGCGCACGCCTTTAATCCCAGCACTTGGGAGGCAGAGGCAGGCGGATTTCTGAGTTCGAGGCCAGCCTGGTCTACAGAGTGAGTTCCAGGACAGCCAGGGCTACACAGAGAAACCTTGCCTCGAACCCCCCTCACCCCACCAAAAAAAAGGAAATTATGCTGAGGGACATACCTTCCTGAGAATGTATGTATGTATGTACGTAAGTATGTATGCATGCATGTTTGTATTATTCTGTCTCATTTTAAATGTTTTGGCCTTCTCTGGTTTTGAGTTGTAAAAGACACCCACTCACCTGTGGCATGAATTGAATGTGCTGTGAAAACAGCAAGGCCTATAAATAAAGAAGTTTCGAAAAGTCAAAGTACGCTCTCCCCAATTACTGCAAATGTGACTGCTACTGAGGGCTGGTAAATCCAACTGTCATCACAGATCAGAGATGTGACTCCAAAATGACAAAGATCCAGTCCCCCAACCCCACCCTACCACTGCTTGTCACCTGGTATGGCTGTGATTTCTGCTCAGGGCTACTGAAAGAACGGGCCGGGTAGAGAAGTGTGGTTTCATACATTATAACGCTCTGAGTCATAGGGGCAGACTTGCAGCAGTTTGCTGACAGCCATTCCCCTCTGAGTTCAAAAGACTAGTGACTCCCTGGCCTTGTTTGTATATTTTAATTTACACAAAAGGCGAGATATATCTCTTCTTGCTTAATTTTTTAACTGTGTGTGCCAAGGGGATAAGTAACATTAAAAGAGGAAGAAAAAAAAAAAAAACCAAAAAACTAAAGGCTTTGGTGACATTTGAAAAATGACAGAATGACACGGACAAGTGGACAAGTCAGATTCATGTCAGTCAGAAGCTAACAGTGTGGGGAAGGGGGAGGAGGAGACGGATGGGGAGAAGGAGAGTTAGAAACAGCTTTGGAGACAGCTGTAAAGCAATAGAAACTGAAAGCTGCTGTATGGGTGGACAGTGAGACAGTGAGAACAGGGGTGATAGGCTTCCCGGGCATGCATGGTGAGGCTGGTTAGCACACTGGGTTCGCTAACATCTGTCAAGCGCTTCCTGTGCTGTGTGTGAGGTATCGTGGCCACTCATGTTTAGGTGAAACTGCTCTTTCGCCGGGCAGTGGTGGCACACGCCTTTAATCCCAGCACTTGGGAGGCAGAGGCAGGCGGATTTCTGAGTTTGAGGCCAGCCTGGTCTACAGAGTGAGTTCTAGGACAGCCAGGGCTACACAGAGAAACCCTGTCTCGAAAAACCAAAAAAGAAAAAAGAAAAGGAACTGCTCTTTCAAAGACTCTTCAGGATCCTGCAACAGAGAGTTCTGTTAGCCAGAGGGTGTTCGAAAAATAAAGGACGTGGGTGCTGGTTGAGCTCAAGTGTCCTCAGTGGTCTAGCTAGAGCCCAGGACGGCACAGAGCAGAGAGAGACTGCACAGTGACCAGAGGCTGGAGAGATGGCTTTGCAGCTACTATCAGGCCCCAGTCAGGTTCCCAGCATTGACATCTTCTGGCTCACAACTACCTGCAACTCCAGATTCAGGGGTCTGACATTCCCTTCTGCCTCCAAGGGCACCTCCATACAGATATACATACATACATACAAATAGAGACAAGTCTCTCTTTAAAAAAGAAGCATGGTGACTGGAAAGGTTTTTGCACTAACTCTGAGAGTTTATGACAGTGCTCGTGAGAGCAGGCTGCCTGTGCCCTCATTGTCAGTAACACGTACAGTCTGGAAGAACTTTAAGTAGGATTATCGGTGATGATAAACAGAGAGACTGGAAGTTAAGAGAAGAGTATGTAATGGGCTGGACCTAGCTCCCCGCGCCCCCACATATGTAGCCGATGTACAGCCCGTACAGTTGTCATGTGGGTACCGAACAACTGGAGCAGGGGCATCCGGAAAGCAATCTGTTGTCCTAACTCAGCTGTCTTGTATGACCTCAGTGAGAGAAGAAGCACCTAGCCTTGGAGAGACTTGATGTACCAGGGTTGGGGTATATGGGGTGGAGGGCTCCATTCTCTCAGAGGAGAAGGGGAGAGGGAAAAGAGGAGAGGGGACATCTATTGGGATGTAAAGTGAATAAAGAAAAAGTATGTGAATAAAAAATAAATAAGCATTGTGGAACTGTAGGTAACAAGGGGTGGGGTAGGGGACTCCATCCCCCAGTTTGCAAAACTGGGATGGGAGGGAGTGGAGGAGATGCTGAAGGAGCTGCACCAGGGTGTCCTTGCCTCCAGGATATGTGTTCTGGGCTGGGTCGGTGACATAAAGAGCCAGTGGTCATTCACTTGTGATATTTTCACCTGGCTCTACCCACTCGGGCATTTCTAAAGCATTTCCTAGTGACATATCAGTTTTCTACAGTCAAAACCATTTCCAAGGACAGTCATTTCCTCCAGAGGTATCTATGAACTGAGACAGACAGTGGCTTCCCAAGTGGACAGACAGATGGCTATCAGAGCCAGAACTGCATCCCAAATATTTGTAAGCCCTCTCCACCTGCCAAGGGCTCTTAGAAAGGTCTCTCCAATCTGCAAAACTGGAAAAACCAGATCTCAGGAACACAGCTGGCTCTGGATTTAGCACAATAGCCCTGGGCTGCCCAACAGTGGATGGAGGTGTATCTCCATCTTGGCAGCAGTGGCGTTTGAATCTGGGTCCTATCTCTACCGAGGAGACTGCCCTGTGTCCTGGGAGGGTGTTGAGCCTCATGTGGGCCTCTGTCCACCAAACGTCAGTCAGTCACATACCTTCCCCTGAGTGTTGACAACCAAGAGTTCCTTGACATTGTGTCTCATTGGCAGCTGTTGCAATGTGTTCAGAAATGAAGAGAATGTTCCTTCCCCACATCCTGTAGCTGGTGTCACTAAAGCCAGAATGATGTTGCGGAGACAAGAGTGAGTACAGAGGTGACAGACAGGGGACACTAGGCTGAGTGAGTCCAAAGGCTAGCCTCAGGTTCAGGCCTGCATTGTTTTTAACTGTGCGTGCTCATGGGAGAGCGGGAAGGGAAGAGCAGCCATTCTGCTTCACCGTGGTGTTCCCTGTGTTCAGTACATTAAAATAACTTGTTTTGTGTATGTGTGTTGTATGTGAGTCTGGGTGGGGTGACACAATGAGGAGGTCAGAAGTCAAGATCAACTGTGTTCCTTAAGCAAGCTCTACTTACTCCTTGATATTTTCCAGTATGTCACTGAACCTGGACCTTGCTGATTCAGCTAGACCTCCTGCTCAGCAAGCCCCTGGAATCCTCCTTTGCCCCAGTACTTTACCTGCTGCTGTGCTCAGCTTTTCCACGCAAGCTGGGCATCGAAACTCAGGTCCTGGTGCTTGCACAGAAGGCCTTTTACCCACGGATCTTCCCAGATCCGAAGCATGACCTCTCACCTGCACATCCTTTTAATGGGAACAGGGATGCTTTAAGGCTTCAGGAAAGGAGGAAAGCAACCATCTAGAGGGCAAGAGAGTGGCTTCAAGCCCAGAGGAAGGATAGAGCTGATGTGGGGGAAATGTACCAGCACAATGGCTGTGTGAGGGAGCTTCCCACCGTCTCTTCTTCATCCCTCTTCACTTCCTCTTGCTCCTTCCTTTCCCTTCTTATCCTTTCTGATCCCCTTTCCTTCACTCAAGAGTGGCCAGGAAAGTAGCCATGATGAGCGCTTGAAGGAAAGAGAGTAAACTTGACAAGATGCCAATGTTTAGGGTTTGGGGATTTGTTCTGTTTTCTCTTTCTTTTCCTTCCTTTCTTCCTTCCTTCCTTCCTTCCTTCCTTCCTTCCTTCCTTCCTTCCTTCCTTCCTTTTCTTTTGTATTTTACAATGATTCAAAATTTTACCCAATCTACGGGGTCAGCTTCTCATGTGCACACGTGCATGTTTCCAGGAATTAGCCCAAGTGAAGTAATTCGTCCACAATACTGAAGTCTGCCTTCTGAGGTTGTTGTGGAGGGGAGGGGACACATACCACACAGATTCAAGCTTCAGATAACCTAAGAGAAAGTCACTGTAGGCATGTTCTCTTTCCTGTGAAGGTTTTATTCAAGCAGAAAACCGTCTGTCTGCAATAGTCCAAACAGGATTACATTAGCAGTTGTAAGGATCTCACATGGTAGCACACGATCCTATTTTAACCACTAATTAATAACCATTAAACAGGAAGTTATGCTTTGTATACTACTTTATAAAAGGAAGGACCTGCTTTCCCCTCCTCTGGGTGGATGATGGCCAGTGCTGTTCTGGTTAGAGCATGGTCCAAGAGGCCAGAGCCTGCAAGCATTGTGGACGTGAGGAGATGAAGATTTAGGGCAGCATTTGATCCTGACAGAGATGTCATATCCAAGGGATCATGATTTACTTTGAACACCTACATGCTGTTTATCTGCTAACATTGTTCAACCTACAGAGAAAAAGCCCACGAAAAGGGTGTGTGTGTGTGGGCGCCTGAGGGGGGTACTTCATTCAATTAAGTGCTTGGCACGCAAATGTGGAGGTATGAGTTTGACCTTGAGAACTTTAAAAAACGATGGTCAGCACAATGCTTATAATTCCAGTACTGGGTGATGGACATAAGAGGATTTCTGGGACTTGATGGCTAGCTATCGTAACCTGATTGGAGAACCCCTCATACCAGTAAGTAAACCCTTCTCATCTTAAAAAACAAAACAACCACAAAAGAATAAGGTAGACAGCTCCCAAGGGGTGACCTCTGCCAATATATATATATATATATATATATATATATATATATATATATACACACATACATATATCTTCATCTACATATGCATTCATATGCATGCTCACACAGACACACACACCAAAGTGACACTTGGGACAATAAAAAGCAAAGCAGACATTTATTAAGAGAGAAATAAACCAATACGCTGAGCCTGCTGGGAGCATTAGCAAAGCTCCACACCGGAGAGAGGAGAGCATAACCCTTTACAGACAGTTTACTGAAAAAGCTAATATTTCTCCGTTTTCAGTAATGGAAGATATTGGCTCAGCATGAGTCTTATACAACAACCACTCATAGCATTTCAACATATTTGTAGAAATTCATACAAAACTAATTAACAACCACGTCTAACTAAAGTAAAGGGCTGGTGTAAGTCCTGGTGTCTCCTAGGACTGAGGCTATGGAGCTTGCATTTTTATACTCCAGGAGAAAGTCTCGACCATATGAACATTGCCTATCGGGACTGAGGAGATATGCCAGCTGTTAGTCACTTAGTCAGTCCTAGCCCCGAGCTCAGGGTGGATTTTGATCCTTTTCAGCACCTTTACCAATCTTTGTTATTTCTGGCTGTGTTCCTTACAATGAGAACAGCCCCATAGACCCATTTATTTGAATACTTGGTCCCCAGTTGGAGGAAGTGTTTTGGGAAGGATAAGGAAGTGTGTTCTTGCTAGAGGAGGTCACTAGCAGGTGGCTTTGAGGCTTCAAAAGATTCATGTGATTCCTAGTTCTGTCTCTGTCTCTCCTCTCTCTGCCTCTCTGTCTCTGCCTCTGTCTGTCTATCTGTCTGTCTCTCTTTCTGTCTCTCTGTCTCTCTCTCTGTCTCTCTCTCTCTGTCTCTCTCTCTCTCTCTCTGTCTCTCTCTCTCTCTCTCTCTCTCACACACACACACACACACACACACACACACACACACCTCTGCTTCATGGTTGTGGATTAAGATATGAGCTCTCAGCTGCTCCTCCATGCTGCTATCATGAACTCTAGATTTCCAAAACTATAAGACAAATTGCCCACTTTCTTTTATAAGTTGCCTTGGTCATGGTGTTTTATTATAGCAATGAAAAAGTAGCCAAGACAGAACATTATATTTTTCAAATAGTAAGTGTTGCCCTGGCTCCATGTTTATGAGAAGTGGCTGGGCCTCCTGAGCTTCTGTTTCCTCATGTAAACCCATGGGTAACACCTTGTGATCAACACTAGTCCACGGTATTTGCTTAGCGGTGCGCTGGTTTCTTACTGGCACCTCCCACTCTTTTCACAGGGAACCATCCTTGGTCCCTCACTACTGAGCCTGCAGGGAACCCCCACTGCAGTCCTGCTCCTCAGGCCAGCCTCCAGACAAAGAAGTAGGCCAACACCACTGATGATTCTGTAATCAGTGGTTGCACACCTTTGTGTGCCACCAACAATTAATTCACTGTCTTCAAGAATGTTGCTCATTAAGGACCCTGTGAACAAGGTACAGCACAGTCTACTGGCTGGAGTGTTGTCTCCCATCCAAGTGATAACTATTTCCCTTAAGTCTGTTCCAACATCTTCTTTTCAGTTTTAGATCAGCTTGTTTGGTTTACAGATGATGGCTCTCTTCCCTCTCATGGTCCATTTACAGATGGCATGTTCTTTGGATTTTTACCAGTCTTAGCCCACACTCTACATGAATTTACAGTGTGAAGACCTCTGTTGTGGTCTCCGTGACTCAGTCTGGCTGTCAGTTGGCCTTGGTTGCTATGAGAAAATACCATAAACTAGGTTATACACATAGAAATTTCTTGGTCCTAGTTCTGGAGGCTGGGATGTCTGCAGTCAAGGTGCTCTATGTCTGATGAAGGCCTCCTTCCTCCTTTGCAGATAATCACTGTGATGGTTTGAATATGCTTGGTCCAGGGAGTGGCACCATTGGAAGTTGTGGCCTTGTTGGAGTAGGTGTAGCCCTGTGGGTGTGGGCTTAAGACTCTCACCCTAGCTGCCTGGAAGCACGTATTCTGCTAGCAGCCTTCAGATAAAGATGTAGAACTCTCAGTTCTGTCTGCACCATGCCTGCCTGGACACTGCCATGTTCCTGCCTTGATGACAATGGACTGAACCTCTGAATCTGTAAGCCAGCCCCAACTAAATGTTGTCCTTATAAGACTTGCCTTGGTCATGGTGTCTGATCATAGCAGTAAAACCCTAACTAAGACAATCATCTTCTGGCTATATTCCCCACTTGTTAGGAAAATAAAAGCCCTTCTCATTCTCTGTCTGTCTGTCTGTCTGTTTGTCTGTCTGTCGTCTGTCTTCCTTACTTTCTCTCTCTCTCTCTGTATGTGTGTGTTTCCTATATATTATGTGTGTGTGTGGGGGGCCGCTGGTGAATGTGCATAGTGTGTATATGTGTAGAAGTCAAAAGACTCCCTCTGGTGTTATCTATCAGATGGGGTCTATCTTTGTCTTATAGACAGGCTTTCTCATTGGCCTGGAGTTCATCAAGTAGGCAAGGTTGGCTGTCCAGCTTGCCCCTAGGTGTGGTGGTCTGAATAAGAGTGGCCCCCATAGGCTCTTGTCTTTCAATGCTTAGTCATCAGGGAATGGCACCACCTTGAGAGGATTAGGTGTGCAGGGCAGCTGTGGCGCACACCTTTAATCCCAGAACTTGTAGAGGCAGATTTCAGAGGATGCAATTGTCTGTGAGGAAATGAGGGATGAGGGATGGGGGATGGGGATGGAGGAAGCAGAGGAGATGCTCAGAACATTTCCTAATGGAACAAAATTAAAAAGATGAAGAGACACAGGAGAGGAATAGTCTACCACTGTAAACTCTGTCACTCTGGGACCATAACCCCAAATGAACTCTTTTTTTTCTGCAGCTGTTTTTGGTTATGGTATTTCACTGTAGCAACAGAAACGTAATCAAGAGTGCAGTATGGACCACAACATCCCTCCAGCCAGTGAATAGCAATCAGGAAGTCTGGGAAGCACACAGGTCACCTTAGCCCAACCTCCTTCAATTTGCCGGGACCCAGGGGGAAAAAGAAGCTCTAACATCCCATCTTTTTCTCTTTTTTTGTGACCTCTCTTCCTTGGTTTTAAGCTGCACATTTATCAGTATTCTTAGTTTACTGTGGTTTTTAATCAGTTACATTTTGGTAGGTGTTGCATAACAAAAACTTTCTCTGAGGAGACACAACATACTTATCTTCTCACACCAGATAGGGATCCCAAGACAGATCAAGGTATGGATACTACCAAAGTCAACCTTGGTGACCCAAGGAGTTTGATTGGGGTGACTTACAGAAATATGGATGAGGAGTTATATACAGGAGGAGAAAGGACTCAAAGCAGTTGCATCACCAAGCCCACCCCAGCATGGGTGACACCTCACAAAGCTGGGAACACTGGAGCACACTGCACAGCCAACAGGCAGATCAAAAAGTTGTAGAGTGTCCTTTCCAGGTGCCTTGGTTGGTCTAAACGTCTTCTAGGAAGCTCCTCTGGCTTCTGATTCTTCCAGGCAGCTGTTGTGGTAGCACCTGAACTTGTCTGACACAGACTGTCATCTTTTATTTACTCTTGAAGGGAGGGACCTAGTGAATCTGCTCAGTTTCAGGGACTTCCTGAAGCTATTTGGAGTTATTTGCTTTCCTGCTTCAGGAGCTTCTGCAGGAAGGAAAATGTTACATAACAGTAGTATAAATTGTCTAAGCATTAAATGAGAGTTCATACAGCTAATAGGGCTACACCAGGCTCAGTAAGTATTCAATAATCGTAGCTCATTCATATGTGTGTGTGAATGAGTATTTCAACAAACAGTAGAGAATGAAGAAGTGGGTTGATAATGTCATGTTGCTGCATCTGGCTGAGATGCTGCCCCCACTTCTTCACTACTATAAAATCCAGAGAGTGAGTTCTCTAAGCACTCATCCCCCAGAGCATGCCACACAAACTGGAGTATGCTACAACACACAGGGAAAGCCTCAGGGCTTCCCTGCTATCCCACAGTTGCACAGGCTCTTGGTAAGGATTCTCTCTTTCTTATTTCAGTCTCCAAAGAGACCATCAGAACATGTATATCATCTGGTTTTCATAGTTCATTAAACTCGGTTTTGCTTCTGTTTAAAACGCTTCCAGTTATAATATTTAAAACTGTTTCAAGACCAGTATGACTGCAGCTCTTGAGTTACTGGGAGAGATGGTTATTGTTAGTAATCTTGGAAGAAATTGATTTAAGCTTTAGGAGTGTCCATCATGTATGTGTGTTTGTGTGTACATGTGAACATCAATGCATGGATACACATGTATACACCAACCAAACAGACACCCCTATATGACTTGCATCACAGAGATGGCCTTTAGAGAGCCATCTACAGCATAGAGTAATGCATAGATTGCAAACTGAAGCCGGATTTTTTTTTTTTTTTTTTGGTTTTTGGTTTTTGGTTTTTGGTTTTTCGAGACAGGGTTTCTCTGTGTAGTCCTGGCTGTCCTGGAACTCACTCTGCAGACCAGGCTGGCCTCGAACTCAGAAGTCTGCCTGCCTCTGCCTCCCAAGTGCTGGGATTAAAGGTGTGTGCCACCACCGCCCGTGAAGCCAGATCTTTTAAGGGCCATGACATTGTCTTGGGGGAGAGGAGAAAAAAACCTGCCTAATCCTCCGACCAAAGAGCTTTATAGTTTTTTGCCTTTTTGTATAGGTTTTTGGACACTCTCTGGGTTGAACTTTCTAAAGGGTACAAAGTGTGGGTTCACATTTTATAATGTGTTTATAAATCTGCATTGGAGTATCTGTGTTAGAATCATTTGTTGAAAAGACCATTCTTTCCCTCCACTGAACTTCATAGCCACACATGTGAAAGAAAAATTGGCTGATCTTAAACCGACCATAAGCAGAAGTATTTGATCATTCACAACAGAGCTTGGACAATTGAACAAAACCTCTTTCCAGGACCCTGTAGAGAGAAGTAACTTGTTCTTGCCTGGCATTTCATCAGTTTGAGCGATTTAATCCAAATTGTGATGTAAAGGGAAGAGTGTTTTGGGTAAAATGTGTTGATTACTAAATGTTGCTTACTTCTACAGACCTGCCAGCTATATAAATAAAGATACAGAGACCTCACAGCTCCTAACACTAATTCTGCTTGCGTCCTGCTACAACGGGGCCAGCTCGTGTTCACAACCGTCTACTACAACTGGAACCAATCACTGAATCCTAACTCCCTATCTCCTCCACGCCACTCCCCACAACCCCCCTCGCCCCTGCGCCCCCTCGCCCCTCCGACCCGGCCGCCCCCTCTGCCCCCTCCGCCCCACACCTCCACCTCCCATCTCTATCAGGAAGTCCCACCTTCCACTTCCTGCCCAGCTATTGGCTGCTCCACTCTTTATTAAACCAATCAGAATGCCTTAGGCAAGTGAGGAAGGACAGAGAAACACTTTACAAAAAGATTGTCCCAACAAGTAAACTTGGGCCTCTCGGCCTTTCTAGTCTTCAGACATCTCTGTTTAGAGTATTCTTATGCTTTGGTTTCTATTTTTTGAACCAGACCTTTGCCACTGTAGCTATTTAATGTTACTGTATGAAAAACTGAGGCCCCGAAAACTTCAGGTCTGGGGAACCACAGACCTTGTCATCCCGGTCCTGTTCATCCTTTGCCACCACTGTCTGTTGTCATGTATACTTATGATCACATGGAACATCATGTCTAACTCATGGCTGAGGTCCTGTAACTCCTAGGAGGACATATACTTTTAAAAAGGTAAGTATTGTTCTCTTGTTTCTTCAGTGTTGTAGTATTGGATTTGAACATTTATTTCCCAACAATTAAAGCCAACCAAGAAGGTCCACCCATCAATGGCTCATTCTCTCTTGTTCAATGTGGTTCACTTTGAATGACTGTCCACTGAAAGCTGCTTCTTTTTTTTTTTTTTTTAAAGGCTTTTCTTTAGGTTTATGTCTGTGCGTATGTGTTTGTACACATTTGTGTAAGTGCCTGCAAACTGAAGTGGGCATTGGGTTACCTAATGCTGGAGTTATCAGTAGTTGTGAGCCATCTGATATGGGTTCTGGGAACTGAACTGAGGCATGCTAGAAGAACAGCGAACCCTTAGCTCCTGAGCCATCTCTCCAGAGCCCTGTGATAATCCTTATAGCTTCAAAGATGCACGTCATGGAGATTCTGGTGTTGACAAAGAAACGGATTAGTTTCTTTCTACGTGGGTTCCCTTTGTCTTTCCCTATCATAAACACCATTAAATTTTAGTTTCGAAGGGAAATGGCAGGTAACACCCAATTATATGGTAGGGTATTGTAGTTGTGCTTGGGGGCTGAGCCCACACAGCCCTAAGACATGGGGAAAATTGGATTTGTACTCCAGGTGTGGAGCAATCACTTGTAAAACAAGTTTACCAAAGATATGTTCCCCTACTTCTCCTCCAGTTAAAATATAACTCTTAAAAGTACCTTTCAGAGTCATATCTTCCCTGTGGGGCCAGCTCAGCTGGGTGACAGCTGAAATCACTGGATGCTGACCGTGCTGATAAGTGGCCATGGGATTGGGACTCTCAGGCTCTGGGGCAGCACCACCTCTCAAAGTTCTAAGGGCCCTCAAGAGGCAGCAACTGATAGGAAAACAAATCAAAAGGTTCTTGTTGGGTCATGGATGAGGAAGGGCACGTGCCACCCCATCCCTAGCTGAGGAGCTACTGAGAGTTGATGGCTGTTAAAGGAGGGAGAGTTGGTTTTCTTACGGGTGTGGTCCCTTGTAGTTTGACCATGCTCCAGTGATGGCTCCACACTGTTATCTGGACAGCAATGATTGTACTTGGGCTAACAGACAGATAGACAGACAGACAGACAGACAGACAGACAGACAGACAGACAGACGGATAGACAGACAGATGGATAGACAAACAGATATACATATATAGATATACACATATATGACATTAAGTTGGAAGGGGGATGTAAAGGAATGTATAGAAAGAGTTAAGATCTGATTGAAATATGATGCATACATTCATTGAATTCTCAAAAGACAAACAATTTGAAGAATCACTTGTATTCATCCTGAAGCAAATATGTGGCTAAAATCACAAGTTTTGACATGTATTGTGAATGAGATTATGAACCCTTCATTTATGTTCTACATGGTACTTCACGTGAAACTGTTATGAGTATTAGTTTTTTCTTTATTGGGTTTTTTTTTTTTTTTGAGACGGGGTTCTCTGTGTAGCCCTAACTCTCTTTGTAGACCAGGCTGGCTGTGGACTCACAGAAATTCACCTGTCTTTGCATCCCCCAGTGCTGGAATTAAAGGCAAAACGTGTACCACCACGTCTGACCTTACAATTAATTTTTGAACAGAGGAAGGTATGGAACGCTGGTGACACTGTGAGCCATGAGCCCTTGACCATGCCTCTGCTGAGTGGCATGATGGTGGCTTGGAGACTAGAATTGGCAGCAGAGCGAGTCTCCATGATTAAATCTGGGCTATGGTATTGTGACTTGCACTTATCCATGTTGATAAATGTGCATTGATAAAGGTGTGAATGATTCGTCAGAACGTGGTGCATGCAAAGGAGCTGCAATAGAGAGCTCACTGCTTCGATAGAAAGCCGGGTGTTTGGGGGCATCAGCTTAGGATGTAGATGTGGTTGCTATGGGTGTAAGGAAGGTCTTACATGGGGATGAAGGAAGAAAGTAGATGAAATGCAACCAGTAGCAGGGCGATGGTGGCGCACGCCTTTAATCCCAGCACCTGGGAGGCAGAGGCAGGTGGATTTCTGAGTTCAAGGCCAGCCTGGTCTACAGAGTGAGTTCCAGGACAGCCAGGGCTACACAGAGAAACCCTGTCTCGAAAAACCATAAAAAAGAAAAAGAAAAAAGAAATGCAAGCAGCAATTATCTTAGAAACCTGGCTGGTAGGATTTCTCACTCAACATTGATATGCGTGTATTTTACATGAGCGTGGTGCTGTCTATGTTACAGGTTCTATGTACATGAATGTATAGGGCAGAGGTCAATATCAGGTGTCTTTCTCGGTGGCTCTCCCCCTTATTTTTTGAGTCAGGGTTTCTTGCTGATCCTGAAACTTACAGATTCAGCTAGGCTGCTGGTCCGTGAGCTCCCGGGATCCACCCTTCCACTTCCCCACAGTTGTGCACTACTGAACTCTGCCCTTTAGTGGCTACTGGGGCTAGAACTGAGGTCCTCAGGCTTTTGCAACAAGAACTTTACTGACTGGACCATGTCCCTAACCCCTCCACATTGGTTTCTTGGTACTGCATGTTGTATCTAATTTGCGTAGTAGTAAGAAAGTAGTAGATAGATGCTTTGATGATTCCTGCATTTATCCAGTAAATATTTATTGAAGGCTTATTTTGTCAAGCATTGCTCTAAACTCAGGGTATAACAAAAGAGAAGTAAATGGAATCTCCAATCTCATGGGATTTGCTCAGTTAATACGAATTCTTCCTGACTTTGGGATATGCATCAAGTGGGCCTGGGAAAAAATAGATCCAATATTTAGATGGCACAGATGGATGGGGTCATATAGACTTACAACAAAATGCCTGTGGTGTTCGTGGAGGTCCCATGGTTCTTCCTTCATTCTGAACACTCTGAGAAATAATAACTTAGGGGAGGAATGGGTTTATTTTTACCTTACAAATTATAGTAAGTCCATCAGTGAAGGAGATCAGGGCAAGAGTTCAAACAGGAACTTGAAAGAGAACCATGGAGAAACACTGCTTGCTGGCTCGCTCAAATGCTTTTATTTTGCTGGGGTTTCTTAGCCCAAGGTATTTAATTAATTTAGTGGTTCAAGCACTAAGGCTACTTACCGATAAAATGATTATATTCACAACCTAAATGTTGTACACTATATTCTTTATTCGTTCATCTTGATTTTTCCTGCATGAGAGAAAGCAATGCTAGATTTATTCCGAATGCTCATTTGGCTCCACACAACGGTAGTGCAGTAAAGTAGGGAACTAGATGCTAGGAGTACATCTGGAGAGTGATCCCAGAAAGCTCAAGGAGTGAGTTAGGAAATCAATCGAGAAAGGAGGAGGAGGCATCAGGCTTGCACTAATGAGGAAGTAACTGCTGGGACCTCCATCTTGCTCAGAATGCAAAATAATAAGCAGAGTGTCCCTCGAAGTTGTTTCCTCACGAGGCAAATGAGCTGAGGTCTTCAGTCACCAACTTCAACTCCTGGTTCATTAAGGGTATCTTCTAGGGCCCTGGATGGTGGCACACGTCCTTAATCGAGCGCTTGGAAGGCAGAGGTGGATGGATCTCTATGAGCTCGAGGCCAGCCTGGTCTACAGAGTGAGTTACAGGATAGCCAGAGCTACACAGAGAAACCTTGTCTCAAAAAACAATCAAACAACAAAAAAAATCCAAAAAACAATAACAAGGAAGGAATAAAGGAAGGAAGGAAGGAAGGAAGGAAGGAAGGAAGGAAGGAAAGAAGGAAGGAAGGAGAAGAAAAAAATATATTTTTAAAAAGGGTCACTTTTAAAGATATCAGTTTCCTAGTATCTTTTACAGGCCACATGTTAAGATGAGCTGTCTGCTATCACTAGACAAACAACTACATTAGAGATGAGATTACATATGTACTGGGGACACAGGAGGTCTCTAAGATATCTTTAAGGGACCAATGACCAGATACACTTCTGTAACAGACCAGTAGCAGAGGTTGGCCCAGCCCAATAGCAGGGGATGCCACATGGATACACGTGCTCATACTTTCCAAAAAATCATTAATGGGTCCCCACCTGACTGCCCTAAATATTTGGAAATTTATTCTTCCCACATGTTCGAGAAGTGAAAGGTGACGTTGGCCAACATCTCATAATACTCTGTTGTGCTTTTCCTTTCCTTGTCTGGACCTGTTAGCATCTCTTAGTTCTGTTAGTGTCTAGGGTCTAGTAAAACACAGTGCTGTTTTCATAGAATGAGCTTGAGTCTGCTGCAAAGACTGTTTCAGATGCAATTGATTCTATGTAATTAATAATGAAGAATGCAGAAGAGAAGCCATTTATCCCAGCACCTTGTTCTACTGTGACGAGTGCTTTCGACGGAGTAAGAACAGCTAAGAGCCAGTGCTGGGTGTAACTTTGAGTATAGTAATATCTGGATCTGAAAAAAAAAAAAAGGTTTTCATTTAGTTAATGTTACTCCACAATTTTTCAAAACTAAGTGTCTTGCTAAGGGGAGAATACACATTTTTCTGTCTCCATGTAGAACTACCTCTAGAAAATCCTTTCCTCTCACTCAGATAATGAACTCAGAAATTCTCAAGTTCTACAGATGTGACAGCACATCTTCCTGTATCCTTCAGACCATCAGATTACTTATACCATCCAACATAACGTGAATGAATTTACTCAAGTTGACTTAGCATAGAACTTAGCATGTGGCAAATCAAAATTTTCTTTTAGGAACTTTATAGAAAATCATTTCTCAACATTTTTTTGAGACAGTCTATTGTGTCCCAGGCTGACCTTGAACTCCTGACCCTTCTGCCTCCATCAGAATACTTTTGTTGCTGCATTGGTTGAATCCACAGACAGCAAGAACTGACTGTATTGTTGTATATGTATGTATGATTATTCTGTTTTTGTATATTTTGTATATTGTCATTATATTCTATAGACACATATGTATGTAAAAAGCTCTACACAGGAAACAAGGCCATTTGGGGTTGGCCAGGCCTGGAATTTCTACTAATAAGTGCTCTCTAGTTAAACCACCGCATTTATCAATCTTCTTATCTTGTAGTCCCTCAAAGAAGTACAAGAAAGCTGTGTCTCGCTGGCTAGTCAGGCAGGCATGTGTCACCAGAATTGAGCAATTGCCATAAGCCGCGTCAGTTAAATCCCTATTCTAGGTAGACTCAGAGAAGAAACAACGCAGGTCTTGTTGCCAAATCCAAAGAAAGCATAGCCCTGTGGTCGGTCTCTCCTCGCCAACAGAGCCATAAGCACTTCTCAATGCTAATGTTTCTGGGGGCGAGAGACTCTTTGGTATTTATTATACACCAGAGGCCAGTTATGCACATGCCATTTAAAAGGCTGCATTTTCTAGCTCCCAAAACAGGCCATGGTGCTAAAGGATAGGGAAGTTATTTTTCCAGTAAGATTTTTTTTAACAGTCCACCAAATCGGTTTTGAGCTGGGGAACTAGAACTCTGTTGGCAGAGTAAACTTAAGGTCAATCCCCAGAACCCAGAGAAAGGGGTCTAGCACAGAGGCATACCCTTGTAATCTCTTCTCTGGGAAGATGGAGACAGGCACATTCCTGGGGCTTGCTAGACACACAGACAACCCAAATCAGCAAGTGAGAGACTGTCTCTAAAAACAAGGAGGCTAGAGAGTAAGAAAGACACCTGAAGTTAATCCCTGGCCACAGGTTCAGTAAAAATCAGCTCGAAGAATTATACAGAAATAAAAAGAATATTATACAGAATTGTGATGTTTTCTTAGGAAGTGCACAAACCAACAAGAGTACTAAATGGATTTCATGAAAATGTCACCATTCATTTATGAATTCATTTATTTTTTAATTCTTCAGGGATTTATCAAATGCCTGCTGTAGACCGAGATCTCCTCTTAGGCAAATGTCTGGAAAAAGCAGATTCGTTAAAAGGTGAGCACTCCACAAGCAGAGTGTGCCAGCTACTTTCCTTATGGGTGATAAATGCCTGGTAAGAATTGAAATTCAATTTAAAGAAGGAAGGTGTATTGTAACTTAAACTTTAAGTGGCTACTGCCCTTCAGAAAGGGGAAAGCATGGTGTCAGGTGTGTGGGGTGGCTTGTCACATCATATCCACAGTCAGGAAGTAGAGAATTGATTGGAGGTGGAGGTGGGGAAAGGGACCCAAGTCCTAGTGACCCACTTCCTCCACTGAGGCACTGTCTCAAGGCCTGGCACCAGCTGGTGGCCATGTGTTCAAACTCACAAGCCCATGGGACTCATTTCACATCCAACTGTAACAGGACTGGCGTTGACCTGACTGTTTCCTGTGCAACAGCTGGAAGAGTTGCACTGGACTCTTGTACCAGGATGCATTGCTTTCAGAATTAAAGCAGTAGTAATAGCAAGTAAGTTCCTATCTTCTCGCTTCTGTACTAACAAGAACTAGAATGTTCTTAAGCAGTTGTTTCCTTTAGCTGACTGTGAGGTGACGTGAGGTCTGATGAAGAAAAAGGAGCTAACACAGCTGTGGCCTGCACCCAGTGCTCTCTCAAGCAACTTAACTCTCCTTAAAGGACTATAAAATAGACACACCTTTACCACTTCGGTTTTACAGCAATAGAAGCAAGTAAGAAATATGACTTTAGCATAATGTAGTGGCACACACTTTTTAATCGCAGCACTGAGGAGACAGAGGCAGGTGGCTTTCTGAGTTTGAGGACAACTGGTCTACATGGAGAATTTTAGATCAGCCAGAGCTACATAGTGTGACCTCAATCTAAAAGGAAGAAATACAGCTTTATGTTGATTGGAGGGACCATGAAATCAATTTGTGTTGGTAGCACGATTGTCAGTAAAGTGTTTTCATGTTAGAAAAGGGGTTTATGTAAAAGAGCAGGGCTTTTTTTCTCCACTAAAAGATTGGCAATGGGAGTAATGGGGATGAGTGGGAAGGGGGTGGCTCAGCAGGCTCAGGGGGAAGCTGGCAATTCAAACGACACAGGTTCCATCCCCAAGTCTCACATGATGACGTGATGAGAGGAAAGAATTAACTCCTGCAAGTTCTACACACACACACGAAGACAGAGAGAGGGAGAGGGTACAGAGAGAGAGAGAGAGAGAGAGAGAGAGAGAGAGAGAGAGAGAGAGAGAGAGAGAGACTGTATATTCTATCTTTGTCTTAAGTAAGGAAGTCCTCTGTCTTGGACCTTAGAGTGGTATGTCCTCCAGCATGCATGAAGCAGGAACAGGTTAACTTGATGGTGTCTAGAAACGGTAAAAACCCAGTCTCTACCTGGTACTTGATGAGGCCACACATTCCTGGGAGGGGAATTCGATTCTGATCCTCCCAATGTTAAATACTATTAATATTGTATTAAATACAGTCAACTAACATCTCCTGGTCGACTTTTGCAAAGGATAAAGTATTTGGATGAAATTTTGAAGGCTAAATGGGATTTTAATAGATGGCTAAGGGAGAAAGAACATTCCAGAAGAGGGAGCAGTGTGTACAAAGGCTGAAGGCCAGGAAGCATAGAATGGGGCTTGGAATGAGAGTGGAGGCTAAGGGCCCAGGCAGAGGCCAGGACACAGGTGCACACGAGACTCACAGGGAGGTAGCATGCTCAGATTTGTGCCTCTGAAAATCCCTCGGAAACACTGAGTGTGTGGATGGACTGGAGCCTCGAATGAGCTGCCATAGGGATCAATTGGGGTTATCTCAGTGAGAGAGTGAGGCCCGAACTTTGAGGAGTCTGTCTCTCAACACCAACATTTTCATTTAATGTACAGGAGGAGAGTAGCTCTTACCCTTGAGTCACTGCAGCCTGGCCAATACTATGTTTACTTCCTAGTCTTGCCAACATTTGTAAACATTTCTCTAAGAAGTCTCTTTAAATTAAACGTGATTCTAGGCAAAGATATACTTGAATTATAGGAATAATTTCTTTTTGGTTAGTTTAAGTTAGCACATAAGACAATGGATTTTATTATGAAAGTTTTGTGTGTCCTTAATCTCTTCCTCATCTATACCCTTCTCCTGACTGCCCTCTTCTTGATGGCTCTGTTCCTGCCTCCCAGTAACACCCTGCCCCTGTCATAGCACCTGAATAACATTACCCTCTGTCTTGGCTCCCCGTCCCTTCTAGACCTCATCTTTCCCGTTTCGGTGCCTGGAAGGGTTTTATGACCTGTGTCTATCTGCACACCCAAACACCAGCCAGGAAGAGCTTATGAGAGGAAGCCTGGGTTGTTTGTTTTTCAGAGTCTCCTCTATTTCATTTAGCATGAAGACTTCCAGTACCACTCATTTTCTTGCAGAAGTCAAGCCTAACATTTCTTGACACCAAATAAAATTCTGTTGTGTGTGTGTGTGCGCACACACATTTTCTTCACCCACTCATCTGCGACAGACACCTAGGCTAGTTCGCTTCTTAGCCATATGACCAGTGCAGCAATAAACACCGGTGAGTAAGTGGTTCTGTGATAGGACTTAACACCCCTTGGCTTAACACCTGAGAGTGGTAGTGCTGGACCATCTGGTACTTATACTTTTAGCTCTGTAGGGAAATTTAATAATTGCCCATAGCGACTCTATTAGCTTTATTTTTATCGACAGCACATAAAGATTTCTTTTCCCTCACATCCTCACCAACACAGGTTGTCCTTTGTTTTCTTCATGTCAGCCATGTTGGCCAAGAAAGGAGCTCGAGTGAAGGGGGGGGGGCTCTGCTCTTGCAGAGGACCTGAGTTCGAGTCCCAGCACAGCACCCACAGCTAACAGCTACCTGGCACTAAGCTGGAAGTGGGCATCTGATCTCTCCAGCCTCTGAGGGCTCCTAACCTGTTCATGTATCCAGAACCACACAGGGACACACAAACCTAAGAATCAAAAACGAAATAAATCTAAAATAAGAAAAAAAAAAACATGTAAGATCAGAAAGGTTTTTGTTCTTAACGCTCTCAAAGTATTTTAAATTTGTGTTTTTTTTTGGGGGGGGGGGACTAAGGATGTGAATGTTTTTCCCAGGTATTACTGGTCTCTTGTTTTGGGCTTTTTTTGTTGTTGTTGTGTTTTTGTTTTTTTGAGAGCTGTTTCTTTACTTCCTTAGACACTCTGTTGACTGGAAGATTTGATTTTTGGTGTTTAATTTTTGCCATTCTTTAAACATCTAGCTGTCTTTCCCTCCTGGATGCACAAGAGCATGCGACATCCTTCCTTTGCTGCCTCTTCGTGCCGCAAATGCTCTCCCTTGGGCGGGAGCTGCTTAGCTTCACATAATCCCACTTGCCCATTCTTAGGGTTATTTCTTATGCCTTCAGAGCCCTTTACATAAAGTCTTTGCCTGTGCTTATATCTTGACACATTCCAAGACTCATGCCTTATGTTAATATCTTCAACCCTTCCTGAACTTATTTTTATCTGGGGTAAAAGACATAATCATAATTTCATCCTTCCGAATGTGAATATCTGCATCCCCTAACATCATTTATTGAAGAAGTTGTCTTTTTTTTTTCCTAATTTGGTATTTTTTGTCGAAAACTAGGCGGAAGTTGCTGGGTGGGTTTGTTTCTGGACCATCTCCTCAGTTGGTGTACATTTTTATTTTTGTGTTTCTCTCGGGGCTGTATTTGTCACTATGGCTCTGTAGTATAATTTCAGATGCTGTATGGTGGTGCCCCAGCGCTGTTCTTCCCATGTGAATCCTCCTCTCCCCACCTCCTCTTTCCTTTCCTCTTTTTAAATGATACTTGGTTGTGATGTCTACCCATGTTTTAGTTGCAGTCAGCTTGAGGACAAAACTGATACAGAGAAGAGAAAGAGTCAAAGAAACAGAGACGAGGGATCATAATTGTGCATTTAAACTACCATGTGTGTGAATGAAAGGTCATCTATCTTTAAGTCACTCAATGTTTTTAGGTGGGGGTGGTAGTAAAAGCAAAAATACTGCCTCCAAAGTAAGTGGGGGGCATGTCACCACTGCAAGGTGGCAGGCAGGGGACACCTCCTACAGTGAGTGTCTTGTAAAATCCATCTACTATTTGTGGAAAGAATCTACAGATGAATGATAACTGCCCAGGGGATAGTTAATTAAAATTGTAGCCATTTAGAAAAGCCCATTTGGCTTAGAATGCACAAGTCGGTGAGCAATTCTTTCTTGTTCCTTTCTTTGTTACATGCCTGTTTTCCCCCATTACATCTGTCCATATTACAAATTGGTCTGATCTCATCAAAGGCAACATCAGCCCTCTCTAATTGTTTACAAACTAGTGGGTAGTACTTACTGCATTCTTCCGGAAGAGAGTATGCAAAAGTTTAACTGAAAGATAGTTTGTGCGCAAGAAGGAAATGGTTTACCTAGGCACTCACAATCCCAGGAAGAGATGCGATGTTCTTTGTGTCAACTTCCCTGGGCTTCAGTACATATGTGAGCAATTAAAACACAAATTAACATTTAGAAAGTACATCTAAGCATTTAGTAGTCACAAATACAAAGTGGGAAAAATTGTAAGTGAAAAATCTCCGTCTTACAGGAATTATACACGTGGCTCTCTGGATGCAAAGCCTAGAGGTTTCCCCCTAATTTCTTGTGGCAATTTCTTATTGCAAAGTGAAAAATGAAAGCAAGTAGAGGATTTGGGAAAATATATCAGCGGCTGGACAGCCAGTGCTGGAGAAAACAGAAGAACAATGGCTTCTTATCAGGGGGAACACAGCACTAATATTCATGACCCAACAGGAACTCTGGGGACCAGAGTCTTTTTGTGCCTTCTGAGTCGGACATCTGCTGTTCCTTACTTACGATGGCCGCACTTGTAACTGTTCCTTTTGTACCTGCCCTGTCCATCTGTGTCTCTGAGAGGTGGTTTTACTGTGCTAGAATTCTGGGATGATAGCGATTTTTCCTTTCCCTCTTCAAAGTCACCATTTTGTTGTCTTCTGGTTGGCTACATTGATGAGGAGTCCGTTATCATTGAGATTGCTGACCCCGTGACTCCTGTGAGTGTTAATCTTTTCCTCCACTCTGTCCCAGCTGGGCATGTCAGCCTGTGATGTTCAAGTTTACTAATACTCTCATCTAAAACTCAAGGGACTGTTAAAGGCATCAGGCATAGTTTAAATGTTGTGTTTTAGGGTCCAGAAAGCTTTCTTCCGTCGTCTCAAATGCTTTCATCTTTCACCGTTATATCTAAAATTCCCGTACATTCTTTGAAATTATTATTATAATTGTTCTAAAATTAGTGCAGCTGATTCCAATAACTGGACCTAACTATGTGTCTGTTTCTATTGACTTATTTTTTTTATTATTGTTCTGTTGAGAATAGCCCTGCAATACCTAGCTCAGAAACTCCCTGCATTGTCTGTTTACCCAGCGGAAAGCTCATTTTAATGAGATGCAGCTCAGTAGGTCTTCATCTATTTCTGAATCTATTAAGAAAATTTGCTATTATTTGTGAAAATACAGTTATTCGCTTGATATTTTGGTGTTTTCAAGGGAAACACAAACCTTTTGTGCTGTTTTGAAGTTGACGTATGAGCCAATAATTTTAAATATCAAAATCCAAAATGTCAGTAGGAGAAAAATATAGGGGGTTTTGTTACATGGTCTTGAATTAGAGGAACTCTCTTTTTGAAACAAGACTCAACCTCAGATCTTCAAAAGCTATTGGGAAATGTTTTACTCTCCGTTCTCTCTTGTCTCTATAGATTTTCTATTTAAGATTTTCTATCTTAAATTAATACTGTGAGCTATACCAAATGACAAAGAAAATACTTGTATTGCATAAGAGTAAGGGATTTTGCTGGGGAGATGGCTCAGTGGTTAAGAGCACTGACGGCTCTTCCAGAGATCCTGAGTTCAATTCTTGCCAACCACATGGTGGCTCACAACTATCCTTTTTTTTTTTTTTTCCTTTTTATCCTTGGCTGTCCTGGAACTCACTCTGTAGACCAGGCTGGCCTCAAACTCAGAAATCTGCCTGCCTCTGCCTCCCAAGGTTGGGATTAAAGGCGTGCGCCACCACCGCCCAGCCCTCACAACTATCCTTAATGGGATCTGATGACCTTTTCTGATTTGTTTAAAGACAGCTACAGTGTACTTAAATATATAAAATAAATAAATCTTTTTTTAAAGTGGGGAATTTTATACATGTAGTGTAAAGATCAAAAGGATGGGAATTTTTTTATATAAGAAATAAAACAAAAATTGGGCAGTTGACACACACACACACAAAAACCACTATAAACAGAGTTTCACTGGAGGAGTGTTTCTCTTTTTCCATCCTTGCCAGAAGGTGCTGTCACCTGAGTTTTTTTATCTTAGCCATTCTGATTAGTGTGAGGTGGAATCTCAGGGTCCTTTTGATTTTCATTTCCCTGATGACCAATTTAAGGATGTTAAATATTCCTTTAAGTGCTTCTCAGCCATTCATGCTTAGCTCTGTATCCCATTTTTCTAATTGGGTTATTTAGGTTTTATTTATTTATTTATTTATTTTTTTGAGTCTCACTTCTTGAGTTCTTTATATATTTTGGATATTATTCCTCTATCGGAGACGAAGTTAGTGAAGATTTTTTTTTCCCCCAATACGTAGGCTGCCATTTTGTCCTTTTTTTTTTTTTTTTTTTTTTTGTTTGTTTGTTTGTTTTTTGTTTTTTGTTTTTCGAGACAGGGTTTCTCTGTGTAGCCCTGGCTGTCCTGGAACTCACTCTGTAGACCAGGCTGGCCTCGAACTCAGAAATCTGCCTGCCTCTGCCTCTGCCTCCCAAGTGCTGGGATTAAAGGCGTGCGCCACCACCGCCCGGCTGCCATTTTGTCCTATTGGCAGAGTCCTTTGCCTTAAAGAAGTTTTTCAGTTTTATGAGGTCCCATTTATCAATAGTTGATTGTAGCGCCTAAGCCATTGGTATTCTATTCAGGAAAATTTCCCCTGTGCCAATGCGTTGAGGTTATTTCCTACTTTCTCTTCTATCTGGTTTTATACAGAGGCCCTAAATCCACCTGGACTTGAACTTTGTCCAAGGTGATAAATATGGATCTATTTTCATTCTTTTACATGAAGTCCACCAGTTAAATCAGCACCTTTTGTTAAAAATGCTTTCTTTTTTTCCACTGTATGCTTTTGGCTTCTTTGTCAAAGATCAAGTGTCCATAGGTGCATAGCAATCTTTTTCATAATATGCAGAAACTTGAATCAACACAGATGTCCCTCAACTGAAGAATAGATACAGAAAATGTGGTTCATTTATATAATGGAAATCCATTCAGCTATTAAAAACGAAAACATCATGAATTTTGCAGGCAAGTGGATAGAACTAGAAAATATCCTGAGTGAGGTAACCCAGACCCAAAGGGCATGCACGGTATGTACTCACTGAGAAGTGAATATTAGCCAAAAAGTACAGAATATCCAGGATACAACCCATAGACAGTAATAAGTTTAACAAGAAGGAAGGCCCAAGTGAGGATGCTTCAATCCCTCTTGGAAGATGGAATAAAGTAATCATGGGAGGCAGAAATAGGGAGGGATCTGGGTGAGAAAGGGGAAGGAAAGGGGAAAATGGGGATGAATCAGGTATAAGGGGAGACAGGAGAGAAGCCCAGAGGGCTAAGAGAATAAATGGAAATATGCAGCTGCTGGGGGTGAAAGGTTGGGGGGGGGGAACTTCTAAAAAGTCCCAGAGACCTGGGTTGTGAGAGACTCCCAGGAATCAATGGGGGGTGGGTGACCTTAGCCGGCATGCTCAACAGTGGGGAGACCTGAAGAGGCCACCACCTCAAGTAGATAGACAAGGCCACCAGGGGAGGGATAAAGTCACCAATTCACCTTCAAAATTTTTGAGCCAGAATTACTCCTGCCTAAAAGAATGCAGGGACAAAATGGAGCAGAGGCTGAAGGAAAGGCCATCTAGTGACCGGCCCACCTTGGGATCCATCCTACGGACAGGCACCAAACCCTGACACTATTACTGACTGATGCCACGTTGTGCTTGTCAACAGGAGCCTAGCATGGCTGTCCTCTGAGAGGCTCTACCAGCAAGCAGCTGACTGAGACAGATGCAGATACCCACAGTCAACCATTGAACAGAGATCAGGGCCCCTATGGAAGAGTTAGGGGAAGGATTGAAGGAGCTGAAGGAGATTGCAACCTCACAGGAAGAGCAACAGTGTCAACTAACCTGGACCCTTGGGAGCTCCCAGAGACTAAGCCGCCAACCACATAGGTCACAGTTCAAGTACAAACTGGCATCGTGCTCCTAGATGCACTTGTTTTGTTTTATCTTAGAGTGTTTGGTGATGTCAATTAAAACTCTACAATTATTGCATGCTTTGTTCAAGCAAGTTTTTTTTTTTTTTTTTTTTTTTTTTTTTTTTTTTTTTTTTTTTTTTTTTTTTATAAACGTGTATCGTGAGTGCACTGGAAATGTATATAAAGATTTGTACAAACACATAGCTATCATTTCCCAGAGCAAAAACTGAAAATAATCCCAATAGCTAGGGTGCAGGCCAGAGTAAGGATGTGGACTGTATTTCCTCTGCGGAATATGCTATAGAAGAAGATGGGGGACTATACATGCAGACATAGGAAGACTAGGGCTGGTGAGGCACCTCAGAAGGGAAAGTTTGCTGTGTAAGCAGAAGGATCAGGCTTGATCCTCAGAACGCCCATCAAAGCCAGGCATGACCCCACAAATCTACGACCCTAGCACCAAGGAGATGAAGACGAATACTAGCAGCTCACTGGCCAGCCAGGCTAGGCAAAGTGACAAGCTCCAGGTTCAGTAACAGACCTTGTCTAAAACAAACAAACAAACAAACAAACAAACAAACAAACAACATGTCTGGGGTCAGCAAGACGGCTCACGCTCTTCAGGCAAAAGTTCTTGCTGCACAAACCTGATGACCCAAGTCCAATCAGTGGAACCCACAATTGAGGAGTACCAATTCCCGACAGCTGACCTTTGACCTCCACATGCATGCCATGGCACACGTACAATCACACTCCAGAGCACACTTATATACACATTCACATACAATAATAACATATTTCAAAACCAAGTTAGACAGTGATGGGAGGAAGACCCCACAGTTGACCTCTAACCTCCCTAAGTACCAGCATAGGCAAAGGTGCCCCTTACGTCCATGCACACACACAGAGCCACATAAAAGAAACCTTACCAAGCACTATTGCCAGTTACGAGAATCAGGTCACAGAATGACTTAATTTGTACCTGTTTCCTTGTATAAAATCATGGAGGTGACTTCATAGGGATAACGTTAGTTAGAAGCATGCAAGAAACTGCTGGTGCATGCCTCTAGGAGGCTGGCCTGAGAAAGGGATGATTTTTTTTAAAAAAAAAAATCCTATCATCATTTGATATTTTTAAAATTAAAGACCAAGTTATTTTTCTCAGCACTGAAATTGGAATCGATATAGAAAGGTCCTGAGTGAGGGTTAGTGTGTGTGTGTGTGTGTGTGCAATGCTCCTTGTTGAACAGCCTTGAGCCTGTTAGAATAATCAGCATAGGAAAAGGCAATGTGGGGATCAATGCGCAGATGAAAGTGCGAATTTACTGCCTGCTTCTGTGAGTTACATCACTAAGGAGAATTTTCTGATAATGTCCAAGGGCCCCTTGGCATACTGAGCCCCACTCCCAGCACTGGCCACACACTAACTGATTTTGCTGATTTGAGGGTGGACTTCTGCTTTGGGGCGAGCTGAGCAGATATTTCAGAGGAAATGGGTGTCTTGTTTTGCATGAATTGTGACATTTTGGAAATGAAGGAACTTTGTTCTGGGAATTGATAGTGTTGTCTTAGCCTGGCTACTGCTTAGCATGGAGACTTCTTTTTCTTTTCTTTCTAGACCTCCTTTGTAAAATACTGGCTGATGACTATTTATCTCTCTAAAATCATGCACTTAGAAGAAAGGAAACAGCAAAAGAAAACAGAATGAGCACAACTTTCCACATTAAAAAATGTATTAACATCTGTTTCTGAATAATAGTTCCAGTGATAGATGACTTGCCAAGAGAGGCCCTGCCCAGTAGTGGCTAGGACTTTGGCTTCTCTAAGCTTGGATTTGGATCATCTGGGAAATTCTTTGCTTTCTGAACTTTGACTTCTTCCATGACTAGTGTTACATGAGTTCAGAAACACCTGGGGAAAGAGATGGCTCAGTTGGTAAGGCGCTTGCAGCACAAGCATGGGGACCTGAGTTCAAGCCCCAGAACCCCAAGAACCTACACTAAAAACCAGGCAAGGCAGTATACACTAGGAATCCAAGCACTGGGAGGCAGGTGGGTCCCTAGGACTTACTGGCCAGCCATTTCAGCCTAAAGCTTGAGCCTCCAGACTAGTGCAAAACCCCTGCCTCAAAAACAAGATAGAACAGGACTGAGGTTTATACCTAACTGCACACATGCACACCCACATATACATGAACATGTATGCATGTGTGAGCATGTGCTTATACATACACACATGCACATACACATAGAGAGAGATACTCACACGTAATGCATTCAATATGTTTTTGGCTTGCCATGCTATCTCTGGATATGGTAGGTATGTACTTATTTTGTGACGAAGTTCATCTTATTCATTTAGATAGAGAGAGCAATGGTCACCCAGTGATGCCAAAAATATCCAGCTTTAAACTGAACTTTAGCAAGAAGCCACACTATGACCTGACTATTTTTATTAAAATCTCCGACAACGTTCCCAAGCAAGCGTGGGGAGGCCACGACCTTGTCAGAAAAGCCACAGCATATTGGTGTTTCTGATGCTCCAGTATTTACCTGCTGGACATGGCTAACTTGTTTTGATATACATCAGTTATTTGCAGCACAGAGTCCTGGGCTGGGAACACTGTTCAGGAGAGCAAGAGGCTCATCCAAGGGTTAGTGTAGCCTGATACGTAGACAAAGACCGTTTATTACTGGGGGAAACAAAGCTGTCTTGGCACAGCCAACAGGACTTCAATTAGGCCAAAACAAATGAAGAAAGAGGAAGTGAAGATGCCCTGCATTGTCTTCTTAGAAACACATATGCAAAGCAAAGCCATTTCAGACCCCACAGGTCTGTCCCCAGCCCTGTCCTACAGATACACAGGGAGGAACAGAACCAGTTAGCCAAGGAGGCGCCCTCTGCTGTAGATGATGAGCTGGGGGCCACATGGCAGGGTGTAATATATTTAGGACAGAGACAGTGAGGCTCCCTGGGGCGGGAGTTCTGGATCTGTTTACTTGACTGGGTTGTGTGTTCGTCTGGCAACGTATATGAAGAAGAAGTTGCTCTTTGAGACCTGAGCACTGTTTTTATGAAGTCCTCTTTCCTCTGTGCTAGATCAATGCTTTTTAATCATAGATTTTTTGATTAAATTAAAAAAGGAAGGTATGTGATTTCTGACCAAGTTCTGACCTTACTCTGTTTCTTCATCATTTCCCTTTTCTTGGAACATTTATAATATAATATGTTTATATTTATATTTATAATATAATAATATATTTATAATATAATATGCCAGTACAATAGCACATGGTTCTAGTCCACAATTAAAGAAATAAGCACACAGCCGGGCAGTGGTGGCGCACGCCTTTAATCCCAGCACTTGGGAGGCAGAGGCAGGCAGATTTCTGAGTTCGAGGCCAGCCTGGTCTACAGAGTGAGTTCCAGGACAGCCAGGACTACACAGAGAAACCCTGTCTCGAAAAACAAAACAAAACAAAACAAAACAAAACAAAACAAAACAAAACAAAACAAAACAGAAATAAGCACGCAGTAATATCTTCAGCTATGCTGTAATAGACAACTCTGAAGCCGGCCCTTTTAGTATCCAAATCATGGGTTCGTCCATGTTCCTATTTTAAGGAGTGATGTGGAGAGTCAAGGAAACCCAGATACTCTGATGAAATGTCTCCAGAGCTCGGTTAAGTGCCCTGAAGTGTTTCTATTGGAAAATTTAACAAGTAGACACAACAAAATAAAGAGTTTGGATCTGGTGAGATGGCTCAGTGGGTAAAGAGGCCTGCTGCCAAGCCTGAGGACCTGAGTTCAATTCTTAGGACCCATGTGGTTGGAAGCAGAGACCAGATTATTGCAAGTTGTCCTCTGAACTCCACACTATGCTTTTGCACATGCAGCATACCTTTCCCTTTGCACGGGTTTATGTACGCGCACACACACACACACACACACACACACACACAGAGAGAGAGAGAGAGAGAGAGAGAGAGAGAGAGAGAGAGAAAGGTACTTTAAAAAAAAAGCACAAAAATATGAAATTTGGGAGAGTAGAAATATTTAAAACAAATTGCCACTATGAACAATTAAAGTAAGCACAGGATTTAAAATAACTCACTTTCTAGTCCAGGTAACTGAATGGGTTATTTGTAAAATTACTCTACTCTTCTACTCCTGCCACGGTCACTGTTCTCTTTCCAGTGTGATAAATACATTTGCTTTCTTTCTATTAAAAACTCATTGTTAATCCAGGGCTGGAGAGATGGCTCAGTGGTAAAGAGCACCGACTGCTCTTCCAGAGGTCCTGAGTTCAATTCCTAGCAACCACATGGTGTATCACAATCATCTGTAAAAACTCACTGTTTTAAAACGTTACTTACACAGAGAAACCCTGTCTTGAAAAACAAAACAAAAAAAAAAAAAAAAAAAAAAAAAAAAAAAAAGTTACTTACAATCTTTAGTACGGAAAGGTCCTGAAACTGACAATTCTGATTCTTTCAACATGATGTGGGAAGCGCTTAGAGGGTTTAGTCTACAGATGCTTGGCTGGAGTTTGTCCAGCCCCTGGATCCTCGTTAGTCTTGCATTTATCTCACTTACAAGTCATCTGACTTGTTTGTTGAAGGGAGTATTCGTCTTCTGAATTTTCCCTCAGGCTATGGAAGAAAATAAAGAATGAGACACGGAAGCCACGAAACCTGCATTGTGTGATTGCGCATTGTAGAGTCCTGGTTTCTCTGTGTCTCCACTGAAGCTTCAATGTTGACACGAGGGCTGGGGAGATGACTCAGTTGGCAAAGCGTTTGCCGTGCAAGCATAAGGACCTGAGTTTTAACTTCAGTAATCAAGTAATGATATAGAGATGATGGTGCCCAAGTGTAATTCTAGCACGGGTGGGTAGAGACTTGGTGGCTCCTTGGAGCTCATTGGTTAGCCAGCTTTTCAATCTTCAAGCTCCTAGGTTGCAAGACAAGAACCAGTCTCAAAAATAAGATAGATCACTCCCAAGGAACACCACCTGAAGCTGACTGGCATCTGTGTGCACCCATATACCTGAACACATGCATGAAGGTGGGGACACACAGAGTTCCTTTCTATTTTGTTCTCTTGGGGAATCATGATACCTGGCTCATCTCCAGATTGATAATTGTGATGAATATTGGCCATGTCTACTTGTGGAACTTGAGTCTCGGGCTCCTGTCTCTGTATGTGATAAGGTGATACCTCTCCCCTTCTTCTCACCTCTCCTCCTCTACCTCACAAATCTCAGGGCTGCAAAACCTACCAAGAATGTCAAGGAAAGTGTCGTTGCAAGAGCACTGGGTGGGAAGACAGCACCCTAACTTCTAAACTTGGGCTAATGTTTCTTTTTAAGAAGCTGAATAGACAAAGCTTGAATCACTACCAGGCCTGCAGATTTGGGTACAAAGCACAATCAACTGTCGAAAAATCAAATCTCTGTTTTTGAAACTGAACACAAAGTTTTCAACTGGAAGGCAGCATTGTCCACAGTGAGGTGGCTCTGACCACACTACTACACCACAGAGTAGGAAGAGGGGCTGACTGACTGCCATGTAACCCTTAACCAGACAGGGACCAGATTGACAATTCAAGCTTACCTGCCACTTCTTACATTTTGATTGTAATTCTTCTCCATGATTTTCTAGCAGACAGGAGACTGATGGATTGTACCCAGTTGAGGTCATATTTCATTCCCAGTTTATGACATATTAGTATCTTACATATTACAGGGATTCAGTCTGAAGAAAGTTTTGGTAGGTTGTTTGTAGACTGTGGGTCAAAAAATATTAAATGCAGATACCTGAAGGAGAGAATATTTTTTGTGATTTTTGAATTTGCTTTGAAGTGAAAATACATGTGTGTCTGTGTGTGTGAGCGAGTGTGTGCATGCGTGTTTCAGTGTTGACACACCTGTGTGCATATGGAGGCCAAAGGTTGTCATCAGGTGTCTTCCTTAATCTCTCTCCATCTTATATGTTGAAATAGGCTCTCCCACTGGATCTGGAGCTCACTGTAGGCTGGCTATCCAAATGAGCCCCAGGGAGCTGCCTGTCTCTGCTTCCTTGGTGCTGGGATCACAGATGCACACCATGCAGCCTGCCTTTCTATGTGCATGCTGGGATTCTGAACTCAGCTCACGTGTGTGGCAGGCACTTTACTACCTGAGACGTGCTCTCCAGCCCCGGCTTTCACGTTTAGCCTACCCATTTAAACCACACTTTGCCTTTTTCGTTCCTCAAATGGTGCCGACCTTGGACAGACCACTGTACATGGATCTCAGTTTGTGTAAGTGTTCCAAGAAGCATGGGTGAGCCAGTACACCACAGGTGATGTCAAAGAAGAGACGACGTGGGAATCAAAAGAAGATGTTGTGGGTTCCTTCAGCTGTGGTTTTTTGTTTTTGTTTTTATTTTTGTTTTTCCTTCCCTGCAGTCTTTTCACTTTCTGGGGATGCTGCTTAGGGCAGGGACAGTAAACAGCATTGG
The DNA here is from genome assembly GCF_011762505.2 of Arvicanthis niloticus. Lineage (NCBI taxonomy): Eukaryota > Metazoa > Chordata > Mammalia > Rodentia > Muridae > Arvicanthis > Arvicanthis niloticus. Next base: position 56,983,089 of record NC_047665.1, on the reverse strand, counting down.
TTAAACCTGATGAATTACTTCAGAACCAGGGGCAAATGGAAGGAGTGGCCCTGCGGTCTCCTCTGGAAATTCTAGTCTAATTTCGTGTTTGCCTCATTTTACAACTCTCCCGTCACCTCCTACCTCCAAGTATTTTCTATACTTGGAGTGAGTGCTTTTCCAAAAAACATGGGCAGGAAATATGTTTGGAGGGTAACATAGAGGTCTGAGAGTTGTTAGGGGTACAGACAGTTCCAGGATTGTGTGAACTGTTTCTAAGTTCATTGCAGAAAGTTTGCCTAAAGGGGCTTTATTGCTTATTTCTTTAAAGAAGAGGAGGAAGAGGAGAAGGAGAGGAAGAAAATGGAGAAGAAGAGAAGGAGGGGGAAGAAGAGGAGGAAGAAAAGGAGGAGGAGGAGGAGGAGAAAGAGGAGGAGTTTTGGATCTATGTCTGTACATATGATCTCTCTGAGTGTATATCTGTACATCTGTATACCCCGTGTGTGTGTGTGTGTGTGTGTGTGTGTGTGTGTGTGTGTGTTATGCACATGCCGCAGCAAGGATGTAGAAGTCAGAGGGACAGCCTTTGGTCTTAGTCCTCACCTTCCAGGTTTAAATGAAGTTCTTTGTTGTTTTTCCGCTGTACACTAGGATATCTGGTCCCCAACCTTTGAGAATTTTCCTGTCTCCATCTCCCATATCTTTGTAGAAGCACCTGGTTAGAGAGACCTAGGTTGCTGCACTTGACTTTTACATGGGCTCTGGGGATTTGAACTTCAGTTCTCACACTTTATCTGGGGAGCTAACTCATAGTTCTATAGCCTGTCTTTATTGTTATTGCTTGTTTTGCCTTTCCTAGTTAGCTAATTGCCAAGTATGACTATCATTCCGAACGGCAATAGCCAGACCCCCAAATTCACTGGATTGAGCTGTCAGTCCCGGCTGCATTATGTAGTACCAGGCAAATCATGAGGCTTTTCTGAGTCTTGGAATTTTGCTTGCTAATATGAAAATGAGAAGTAATCACAGTACTGTTAAGAATGTCTGGTGTAGCCGGGTAGTGCTGGCAAGCGCCTTTAATCCTAGCACTCTACAATGAATTTGAGGCCAGCCTGGTCTACCAAGTGAGTTCCAGGACAGCCAGAGCTAGACAGAGAAACCCTGTCTTGATAAACAAACAAACAAACAAACAAAAACCAACCAAACAAAAACCAAAATTAACTCCTCACAACATGTGCTGCTCCAGTAGCCAAATTCATCTTTCGGGCTGCAACATCAAGATTTGAAGAGCAGATGTGTCCATCTGCAAGATTCTTGGAGTCTAAGAAATATGACATGGTTTGAACATCTTCCTTCTCAGCTCTCCTGTGTGCTCAGTAGAAAGAGGTGCAAGCAAATTAACAAATAAACTCTTACTTTCTTGGCTATTATTACAGCCCTTGCCAATATTTCAAGCCAAACAAGAAGGAGGGGGAGGAGGAGGAGAAGTAGAGGGAGAGAGAGAGGGAGAGAGGGAGAGAAAGAAAAAGAGGAGGAGGGAGGGAGGGAGGGAGGGAGGGAGGGAGGGAGAGAGAGAGAGAGAGAGAGAGAGAGAGAGAGAGAGAGGTGGGCAGGGGCAAGAGGAGAACATTTATGCACACCTGCCAAGCTCTATAAAAACTGTACAGTAATCATAGAAAATTTCCAAGCAAGAAATTTCCCCATAAGCCATATAATTTGTCAGGGATTTTTTTTTTTTAAAGAGAAAATATGTTCTTTACTTGAACCAGTTGCCATGTTAAACGCCGGCCTTCCTCGCTCACTTTTATTACCAGGCTAAATACACTCTGTTTCAATGAAGGCCTTTTACAGCATATAATAAAATGGGCTCATTACTCATTTTCCTCTTATTATCCTTCAATTGCTCTAGCTCTTGGTACTGCTGAGAGTGGACGTTAGGCCCCAGTAGCCAGAACCTTACAGAGTGCAATTGATGATGACACTTAACACTCTAAAGCACACAGACCTGCAAACGCTTTTCCCTGATCCCTCAACCTGTGTTGAGCTCTGGTCACTAACTCCATTTTATTTTCTCCTGTAAAACAGGGACTTCCCCTCTTCTCTTCCATATAGCATCTCCCTCCCATTCTGTAATAGTCACAGGCCCTATTCAGTTAGCTTAAATAATTTTCCCTACACACAGAGAGGTGGGGGTGGGTGGGTAAGGGAGGAAGGGAGAGTTTATGGACCTAAGTATAATATTGCTAGAAATAACTGGACAGTTACTAAAAAAATTCACTCAGAGATGGACTTCAGATGCTACGTATAGGCGCGTTTTTCGATGAGTGTCAATAGTTATATTAAAATCTAATCCAAAGAAAAGTGGCTGACAGCCCCAGACCATGTTTATTTATCGCATGGATTATGACCTTTTAACAACTGACTCCCTCCAGGTAGATTACAGCCCCCTCATTGTAACATTATGTCTTGATCCCTTGATGCAGCACATGAAAGTTAGGACCCTTAGGTTCCAGAAAACTTGCCCTAGGGAATAAACAACACTGTCTTCGGTAATTTAAGTTAATGTCACTTCATTCATTCATAAGTTAAAAAAATAAATCTTCATTTACAAGAAGCATAGGGCTTTCTCTGAAACAGAAAGCTATTTATAAATCGCATGAACCCGATGGGTTGGTAATGCTCACATTCCGACCACAAGTGGAATCCCCATCCCTGAGTAACTCATGTAAGTTCTTTGCGGTACCACATCCATGTTGGCTAAATGAGTAGATTTCTAGTTTTCCACATTGTTGAATACCCACAAGATACTCACGAAAGGATTGTATTAGATACTCATAAAGATCAGATTTTATGGCTATACTCACTGTTGTATGACATGCACTTTTTAAAATTTATTTTTTTTTTTTTTGATGCCAGGATTAAATCCTGGGTACCTTGCACATGCTATGTGCATGCTCTATCATTGTGGCACACGCCCAGCCCCATGATGGGTGCTTTGTTTTACTAACAACATTGATCCTTACAACATGATGAAGTCAGTCATGGTGTTATTATTGTCCCAAGTCTACATGGGAAAACCGGTGAAAAGAAGTAACTACCGTCTTCCACATCTGCCCGTCAAACCCATGTCGGGTCTTCCTAGTATAACTTGCTTCGTGTGAGAGTCCAAATTCTGAGAGAGGCGTGAGAAGGGCCGGGGAGGCATTGTACCTCGATTTGTTCCCTGTCTTGTTGCTGTGAACAATGACCTGACAAAAGCAAGGTGAGGAAGCAAGGCTTTATTTCAATCTGTAGTTTTACAATCCTATCCATTATGGCGAAGAAGTCAAGGCAGCCAGAGCATAAAGCTGCTGGTCACGCTTCGTCTGTAGTTGGGGAGCAGAGAGGGACTCCTGGTACTCAGCGTACTTTCTTCTTTTGGTCAGTCCATGACCACAGCCCAAAGCATGGTACCACCCACAGTTAGGGCCTCAGTTTTCCTTCCTCGGTTAATCCAGTCTAGAACCCACCTCCCAAGAAGCATGCTTGTCTCCTAGGTGTATCTAGATCCTGTCAGATTGATACTGAGTATTAACCATCCCAGCACAAAAGCTGTTCATACTGCTGTGGCTGTTAGGCCAGCAAAGGCATTCCTTTACCCCAACCTGGCCCATGAAGGGCAGAGCTCTCCCATTGTGTCTTTTGGTTGCCTGGCCTTATGGTAGAAGCCCATTCATGGTGAGCTGTTTCTTAGTGGTTGAGTGAATAAGAAACTTGGTGTTTGGTTCTAACTGTCCCATTCTGGGTGATTGATTAATACTAGAGGTAGGCAAGGGGTAGATTCACAGCAAAAGGCCCTTCCTATGGCATTGCTGTAGATGATCACATGTAATTGTGGGGGAAAAAGGAACAAGAAATATAACTGGGGTCCACCTTAGTCTTCCAACTGAATTTGGCATTTTTGTGATTAAAGCTGGGCTTCATAAAAATGTGGTCAGGATTTAAAATGATTGCGACACCACTTCTTCAGAAAGTTGGCTTCCTGGGTCAAAAAGTTAACCTAGATCTGATTTTCATCCTTGGAAAAATTACCATGGAAGAGACTGCTTCTAGAAATGAGCGTAGATGAGCATCAGGGGCTCTGCATAGACATCTGGAGGCCTTAGGATTTTGAGCATCTTATAGAAACATCACCAACTTAAGGAGCCGTCATTTTAAAGCAATTCAGTTGGGTCCTGTGGATTTTTAGCAGACCTGACAGCAACTGTTGTGGGAAGCAGAAAAGGGAAGAAGAAATAGGAGAGTTGTCAGGAGAGTTGGTCATGTGCTCTAAGTGAGACTCCTCCCATTACCTCCATCCATTTTCCTGACCACTTAATCTGCTCACATCCCTCTAGGCCACGACAGACCCCAGCAATAGTACGCTCTGCTCTGTTCTTATTTCTCTACCTCCGTCTGTCTTTTGAAATCTGTCTGTCCCTTGGGTCTCATAAACACGACTGCCTTGTTGGCCCAATCAGACGACACACACTTCTACTGTTTCAAGTTTGATCCCTCAGGTGACATGTTAGCTTTACTGCACCAGCCAATCTGCTTCTCACCAGAACCTGCAGGGCCCAGTTTGACCTGCTTGTTCTTATCTTGATCAGGATTGGGATGGCAACTCCACAGTGAGGACAAGCTAGCCCAGAGAAGGTGTTAAGAGCTGCTCAAGACCACATAGATAGCTGGGGACCAGAGTTTTCGTCTTTTTTTTTTTCTTTGTTTTGTTTCTTTGTTTTTTTTTTTTTGTTTTTTTTTGTTTTTTTTTTTTTGTTTTTTTGTTTTTTTGTTTTGATTTTTCGAGACAGGGTTTCTCTGTGTAGTCCTGGCTGTCCTGGAACTCACTCTGTAGACCAGGCTGGCCTCGAACTCAGAAATCCGCCTGCCTCTGCCTCCCAAGTGCTGGGATTAAAGGTGTGCGCCACCACCGCCTGGCAGGACCAGAGTTTTCTAACTTCTAGGTTATGTATTTGGTTTAATTTTCATTCAAGTATACATTATACCGTCTGCTGCCAACTCATTCTTACTTCTCTCTACACTGTCAGTCCCTCCTTTTCACTTCAACATTCAAGCCTCTACTTCCACTACTGTAGGTTTCCATAGAAAACCTAGGGAGCACAAAGGAGAGAAGCCATGATGTTTCTCTTACTGAGACTGCATTTATTTGCCTAATAGGATTATCTCCAGTTGAATCCATAAAAATGACATGACTCCATTCTTCTTTGTGGGGAGCCAGAATTTGATTATTAAACTCTTGTATTCTACTAGTTAGCAACCTGATGCACACCTGAATCAAAAATTCAGAGGCTTAAAACTAGACTCCACTCAACACAGAAACATATACTGGTTAAATCCTTGCTCAAGGTACCTACCTCATTAACTCTCTGTGTTGGGTTTTGATGGTGCAAGCAACTTAGCTCATGGGGATGGGATACAATTATGCTGGTGTTGCTATGACTTGCAGCTAGGGGAAAAATGCTTCTATGAACAAATATATAACAAACCCAAAACACACAAATAATTAAGAATTGGAAAAAAGATTCTGACCTCCAAGAACCCTTACACTCTGAAGCAAAACAAGGACTCTAAATCCCTCTACCCACCATTCCTATGTCTGCATCCCTCACATCTGTATTCTTGCTTCCAAGTTAATAAATATCATCCTTCGATTGAGGGAGGTAATTTTCTTGACACTTCTATTTAGCCAGCTTGTCTTCCTGAGAAAATGGGAGGGATCAGGATGATACTAGCTTAGCCAATAAATATTAACTAACAGTCTTAAGAGAACATTGGTTAACTGGAATAGTGTGTGTGTGTGTGTGTGTGTGTTATTGGGCTGGCTAATGTCATGTTACTGCTGGGTAACTTGACATTTCCCTTTGCATCTTTAATGTTAGCATCTCCACCGAGTAGGGGAATATGTGGCCATGTATGCTGCGGCTTTCATTCATGGTTGGGTTTGAAAACATTATGACCCTTTGTCATCAAGAAGATGAGTGCTCCGGTAGCACAGGCTTGGATGAGGTGTGCTGCTTTGGGTAAATGACTAAATCCCTCTCGCTGTGTTTCTAGAACCAGATAAATGAAGATAACGTCTACCTTCCCTGCTTTGGAGGAGAAAGTAATTAAAGAATGATTATTATACCTCCTAGCCTCCACAAGCAGACAAGAACAGTGTAGTAGTTTTTTTTTTTTGTTTTTTTTTTTTTAACCATGTTTTAGGCTTTTTTCTTTCAAAATCCAACAAAGGAGAAATAAATGTTTACTAAGCCCCAAACGTAAATACATGCCAAAAAAAAAAAAAAAAAAGTTCGGAGCCATCTCACAACATCGTGCAGACCAAAGTATAGCCATCCAGAACCAGCCCACTAGCTCACTCCGCAAGGGAACCTTGGAGATGGAGGTGGAGCAGTTTTTCTTTGTGATATTCTAAGCAAAGGAGCTCACAGAAAAGAGATGAATACATTTTTTTTTTTCTTGAGCATTACTGGGGATGTGGGAACAAAACAGAATGGATAGGAAGTCAAAAGAAACTGCCAACAGTCAGATTACAAACCTGCTGGATTTAGAATTTTCAAATTCACGAACCAAAATATTTTTCAGAATTGCTTGCTTCATTTGCGAAAGAGAAGTTTTTGTGAAACACTTTGGACCTGTTTCTACCATAGCAAGACTAAGCTTCCAACACTCCATTTGGCCCTGGTGTTTCCATGATGGCTGTTGGATACTTTCAATGGGGAAAGCATTTGTCCTCTGCCCAAACAGACATTTCTGCCTCCTCGCAGGACCCCCTGTGCTCCCCTCACTGACTTCCCCGGTTTCTCTTTGTTTATGCTAATGTAATAACCTGTCCCCTGGGAGCGCCACTAAACATAACCTTAACTAGTCAACAACATAATCAATTATTTTCACTGGTGGGGAATGGCTTGTTTACTTAATCTCTCTTTTAAAAACAGTCATTTCTAGAAAGGCATTTAATACCTTAGTTATTTTGACAGCATCAGGAAACTCCATTGTTAATCAGACGCATGTTAAATCAAACAGACATACATAAAAGCAACAGCAGAGATCTGTCAGCTGGATTGACTTTTACAGCATAAAGCTGTAAAAACATTTTATAAGAGGGACAGGCCATTTAGGGTCTGGGAAAGTCACACTGAATGACAAAGCTTAGTTCAGAGAGTCCAAAGGCAGAAGCACACATTAAAATACTCAAATTTGTTTTTAATACACACTTTTTGTAGAAAGAAATTTCATAATGAACGAATTTGTCGAAACAATAAAATGGTGAGTTCTGAATCATGAAGTGTATTCGGTTGATTTATTTTGACAGGTGCCATTTAGTTTTAATGATTCAAATAACACTTTGTGAGGATCCTAAAAGAGCATGCCGCGTGTGATTTATGTGTGCAGTAATAAAATCCTGGCTGTATGAATTTTATTGTGTCTTAGTGGTTAAATTGTCATTAAGGACTTGCTCTTTAGGTATGTATATCGAGAAAATGATGCAATGCCTTGTCTCCTCTACCCAAAGGTCAGAGGTTTTAAAAATGACATTTATTTCGTGTGTGTTTGCATGTATGTGCATGAATATGTGTCATGGTACATGTGCAGAAGTCAGAGGAGAACTTATTAGAGTCAATTCGGCTTCTGCCATGTTCAGCAAGTTTGTCAGCAAAGGGCCATCTCACTGGCCCCGACTTGAGATTTCTTTTAATTACATCATTTATTTCAGTTTCTTTTTGAATAGGGAACACTAAGAATTTACGAAATGTGCAATTATTCAAGTTCCGGTGCCTTTTTTTTTTTTTTTTTTTTTCGTGACTGTCACAGCCACAGAGCCTTCTTACATCGGTTGTTTTCCCTAAACTGAAACATAAAGACAACATCTGGAAGGAACTTTAAGATCTCCTTCTAAAAGAACTCTTCTTGAGAGACAGAGATATGCCTTGTGAGATAGAGCAGACTGTAGATTTCAAGTACTATAAAAGGTCCTGAAAACTGGGGGGGGGGGGGGGGGAAGCAAAGGGATAGGATATAATTATCTCCAGAAAGACACATATACTAGATAGACTGTAATACAGTGATTTTTTTAAAAGTAGTGAAAAGACACTGGGTAAAGCAGTGCGGGGTTAGGGCTACCTAATTGGCTTTGATTGTTCAACTGAGAAGAAAGCCTCAATTGAGAAACTGCCTAGATCATGTTGGCTCATTGGTATGCCTGTGGCAGACTGTCTTGATTATTAATTGATGTTGGAGAGTCTATCCTACTGTAGGCAGTACCATCCCTAGGCAGGGAGTCCTGGATTGTGCTAGAGAGACAGCTAAGCACGAGGCTGTGAGCCTGCCAGAGAGCAACCCAGCAAGCAACATTCCTCCTTGAAGGTTCTGCTTCAAGCTTCTGCGTGAGTTCATGCCCTGAGTTCCCTCAGTGGTGTACTGTGACCTGGAAGTGTAAGCCACATAAACCTTCTCTTCCCCTAAGTTGCTCTTGTTCATAGTATTTAGCACAGCAATGGAAAGCAAACCAGGATGGGGCCCATGCCATCGGTGTAGCACCATATTGGAAAACTCCAAATCAAACATGATCCTGACAACCAAATAAGAGCAGCCCCAGTAAGTTAACACTTAGATTGCAAGGACCCTGGCAATCACTACAACTTTTCGGGAAACTCACATTGTCCTCTTGCCTCTGATGCCACTTCTACATAACGTTCCTGGTGCTTACTTGATTCTCAATTCAGAGTACCCTGTTCTAGCCTCACTTACAGGTCTGTGCAGCCGGGCAGTTGAGCAATGTCTGTGAATTCCTTTCTCCATCAACTCCCCTATCTTTGGTTAGCAGAGAAGTACTCCACCTGCTTCATCTACAAAAAAACCGTTCCATTTCCACAGAACCTATTTTCCTTGACATCAGTTGTGTTTGGTTAAGTCTTGCTCACAAAATGACAGGGCAGTTCTAGAAACCCACATCTTTACAACCCACTTAGTGAAGAAATACCTTCCTGAAGGTATTGGGCAATATTGTGCTTCGAGCTACACAAGAACAGTAACGAAAGCCAAGTGATTGAGTTGGTCTGTTCTTCATCTCTGTGATAAAATGTCTGACAGAAAAGGCTTAGCGTTACGAGGGCTCTATTGTGGTCCATTAAGAAAAATCTCTTTCCTTCCGGTCAAAAGAATAGATGGAGATAGGACTGGATTAGTTCACACTGTCTTCTCTCTTAAGGGTTACTTTCTCTGGGCCTGTCAATCACTTGACCAGGAAAGCTGACTCACCTAAAGCCACGTGAGAGAGATGGGAAGAATAATTATGTTCTTAGTTACATAACGTTTTTCCTTCTAAGAAATGGTGCAGTAGATTATGAAGCTGACGTCGACGTCATGCAGTTAAGTCTGCCCACCTCTCTGGGTCCTGAAGCACAATCTGCCTTTGGCTCCTTCTCCATCTTTTTCTTTTGATTACTTATTTCCCAAAGCTCCAGCATGTTTTCTCCAAACTTTGGGCTTTCTCATTCTTTTTTTTTAAAGCCACTCCACTTTTATCATGTGACTGCTTGCTGCCCTCCATTGGTGAGCAGGACAGCCTAACTGGACCAGCAAGGCTTTCCCTTGATCCCCCTCCTCCAGGCAGTGTTTGGAGTTGCTGCTTTCAGGACTTATGTTCTTCTTGCCATCCCTGGTACAAATGTCCCTGAACTTTTTCTGAATCTGTTTTATTTTTTCCTCCTAAAACATTATCTTTTTTTTGTATGTGAGTGTTTTGCCTGAATGTATTTATGTGCACCCTGTGTACCTTGTACAGTGCCTGCAGAGGCCAGAAGGTGTCAGATTCCCAGAACCTCGGTTACAGTGTGTGGGTCCTTGGCAAGAGCGAGCTACAAGTGTTCTTAACTGCTGAACTAACTATCCAGCCCCGCCCCAAGGTTGTTTTTAAATCGTTTCATTATAAATTTAAAACTTGCCAGTCAGTGGTGGAGCACTCCTTTAATCCTAGCGCGTGGGAGGCAGAGGCAGGCGGATTTCTGAGTTCAAGGCCAGCCTGGTCTACAAAGTGAGTTCCAGGAAAAAAGAAGGAAAGAAAGAAAGAAATGTAAAACTCACAGTCAATTCAGCAGGTGAACACTGACAGAGTAATCGGTAGGAGGGCGTGAGAAGGAAAGCTCCAAAAACAGGTTACATCTTTTGCACAGGAGTGTGCTAAAAAAGAGACTCATCCATATTGCTATACTTGGTGGGAAATTTAAGATTCTCTGGTGTAATCCTCATACAAATTCAGGCTATTGGAAGTAGGTATTATCTGTGGGTGCTGTTTTCTTCAAACTCTTCCTTCATTTAAATGAACCAATGCCTCAGTTTTTAGTTCAGCTATTGTACGCTTTAACTGCCTTTTGGTATTCAAGAAAAGATTTCCATTTTAATCTGCTTCTAAATACTAAATAATCATTAGCCCCTCCTAAGACTTTAAGATTGAGATCAGAAAAGTTGTTAGAATCTGTGGTTGCTAACTTTCCCCCACAGATTCAGACATAAATGCTTTTTCCCCCCCAAAAAAAAATAAAAAGAAAAAAAAAACTTCTAATAAATACCTGGCTGATTTGAAAGTGTTTAGAAAAAAATCAATTGAGAAATTAAAATGATGGATAATCACACTGTGGAGCTAAGATGTTACATTAACATTCATATTTTTAGAAGAGGATTGCATTTTAAATATGGCAATAATTATCATATCATAAAGAAGACAGCCTATATTCTTTTAATTGAGGTTGCACCTGAGGACTTCAGGGGAGGGGAACCCCGACGCTGAGAAAATTATCCCCCGTGAGGGACTATACATGTTGTCCAAGTAAGACTGTGTTTTTAGGGGTCAGGACATCCCAGCAGCAGCCTTAGCTTCTCCTAACAACCACAGAGCTAGCACACCCAGCGTCCAGCGTCCAGCGTCCAGCGTCCAGCTCATAGTCCGAAACAGTATCATATCGGTCCATGCCTAGTCTTCCGTTTAGATTTTGTATTACTATCTGTATGAAAAAGAAAAAAAAATCCAGATGTACTTTTTACAAATTTTTAACAACCCTGTACGTTTGGTTCTTTCAAAACACTAGGTTTTATTCCTACCTATAAAACAGGAATTGAAGTGGAACACCGGTTCTTAAGATCTAGCTTGCATACGTGCCTCCCTGGGATCTTGTTAAAGCTGCAGGTCTGAGTTCAGGAGGTCTGTGAGGTCAGCTTTCCCACTTTGCTCTGAAGCTTGTGGTGCTGACGTGAGGGAGGCCTGCATTTGGGGCAATGGCGGGTTGTGTATTTCCTTTTATCTCTGTAAGGAACGTCTTCAGATGACCCAACAATTTCTGTTCCCATCATGCACTGCTTTGTCTGCAGAGCTTAGAGCATTACTTCTCATTGTGCTTTTTCTCATCTCCCTGGGAAAGGTTCGGCTTAGGCTTTGTTTTTAAAAACCTCTTTACAGTGAACGTTAGAGCTAATGAATAGACAGCATCGTCAAGTTTTAATAAAAGCCACAGGCATAGAAAAATATTAATTCTGAACCAGTGACTTATGTCAGTGGGTAACGAAATTTGTCGTACAAGCCCGGCAGCCAGAGTTTGATCCCTGGAATTCACATAAAGGTGGAAGGAAAGAAAGTGCCTCCTCAAAGTTAAAAAAAAAAAAAAAGAGGATTCTGACCTCCATGTGTACGATATTCCCTGCCCACGCATTGCACACATGCCCACAGTAATACTGAGTAAAAAGAAATAAAAGAAAGGAATCAAGGAATGAATGAATAAAAATAAATAATATTCACTTTAGGTGAAGATCACAGACTCAGATTTTTTTTCAGATTTATCTCCAGCCATGGTTCTTGTGATGCATTCTGTCTGTCTGTCTCTGTGTGTATCTGTGTGTGTGCTTGTGTGCGTATTCATGTGTACATGTTTGTGGGGATGCCAAAGAACAACCTTAGACACAGTCCTCATAAATCCTTAAGGAAAAAAAACCCTTTAAATTTTATTACATTTTTTAGAGACTGAGTCTCTCTCTTCCTTGAGATTCAAAGAAGCGGGCTATCTGGTTGGGATTATAATTAAACAAATATCACCTCCCCCACAAATATACATATTTGCATATATGTATATCATAGGTTCTAAGGATTAAACTCAGGACCTTATGATTGCAAGGGGAGTACTGAGGCATCTCCTCAGTCTCCCTGTAATGCTTTTTATTGTATTAAATATTTTGTGAACACTCCGTTAATGAGAAATATTCACTGTATTTCCTTCCAGCCTCCTGGACTGCTAGATGGCCAGAGAAAAGGCTGAGATCTGGCACTTTAAGCTCATCAGAAGATGTTCAGATAACTGAAGTGCAGCCTCAGTAAAAGAGTAAAGTGCTATGTTTGCTCTCATTTATCTATCCCAAAGTACTCAAGTTCAAATTCCGGAGTAAGGGACACAGGAGTGTCCTGACCAGGCAACCCCCTGGTCTTCAAGTTACTTGTTCTGTCTGTGCTCTGGTTTCCTTGTCTGTCAAGGAGATTAAGTGACATCACTCCAGTCAACTGTTGAGACCTGGGGCACAGTGAGTGGGTAGCATGTGAGCACCTGCATTACATTGCTGTTCAAGTGACAACCTCTAGATCTCGTTTCAGACTGTGTATGCACTTATCTATCTTATCTATCTATCTATCTATCTATCTATCATATTCATAATTCCTGCTTTCTGTATATAAAGTACATTTTGCAGCCATAACCCCTAACATCAATAAAACCATACTTTTTATAAAATTTGGTAACTTATACATATTAAAAATTTTAAAAGTTATTACAGAGCCTATAGACATTATGGAGAACACAAGATTGTGTTGTATCAATTTGTCATAAAAAATATATTGTTGCCAGGCGGTGGTTGGCACACGCCTTTAATCCCAGCACTCAGGAGGCGGAGGCAGGGGAATCTCTAAGAGCTCAAGGTCAGCCTGGTCTACAGAGTGATTTCCAGGATAGGCAGAGCTACACAGAGAAACCTTGTCTCGAAAAACTATATATATATGCATGTATTTTGTCTAGGGCTGTGGTGGAGTGCTTCTCAGGATATTCAATGCCCTAAGTTTGATCCTCAGCTTCGAAGAAGAAAGGGGGAAGAAGAAAGATGAGGAGTTGGAGGAGGGGGCACCTTGGCACAGTAGCACATGCCTGTAATTCCAGCACTTGGAAATTAGAGTCAAGAGAATCAGGAGGAAGTTCAAAGCCACACTGAGGCAGGCCAGGCTGATGAGAGAAAGGATTTGTTCTTATATAAATAAGTGTGTGTTTTATGTCATGGCTTGTAATTGTAATCCCAGAACTCAGGAGGTAGAGACTAGATGATCATGAGTTTGAGACTAACCTGGGCTACATACTAAGTTCCAGTTCAGTCTAGGATACCTAGGTAGGGCCTGTCTCAAAACAAACAAACAATTGAACATATGAATGGGCAGAATTTAATAATGAGACTATTAATTCACAGAATTGATAACGTATAAATACTTTCCCCTACTGTATGGTACAACAAATAAGAAAATTCAAGTCAGGGAATTACTGCTTTTGTTTTTTTCATTTCCGTTAACTTCTAAAGACTGAATCTTAATCTTGCCAAAATTATTCTTTTCAACGTGGCCTAGTGTTATTGTTTTTCTGATTACAAAAGTAATGTGGATAGGCAGAGCCTACCTCAGGGAGATCAAGGCACACAGGATTGTCATCAGAGCCTACCTCAGGGAGCAACAATCACCTTCTGGGATAGATCCTGGGAGAAGGGATCACTCCTTTCCATTTTGAATGAATGCAAATATTTACTGAATTAAGTATTCTTTTGCTTGTTTTTTTTTTTGTTGTTGTTGTTTTGTTTTTGTTTTTTTGTTTTGTTTTTGTTTTTTTATTTTTTTTTCGAGACAGGGTTTCTCTGTGTAGCTCTGGCTGTCCTGGAACTCACTGTGTAGACCAGGCTGGCCTCGAACTCAGAAATCCGCCTGCCTCTGCCTCCCAAGTGCTGGGATTAAAGGCGTGCGACACCACTGCCCGGCGAATTAAGTATTCTACAGACAAGATGTATCTTATACATTAAATAGTAGAGAAAGTTAAAATATATAAAGGATAGAAAGTGAAATTATTCATTTTTCTATCATTCAATTATTATTATTGTGCTTCCAATTTCTATGAGAATCTTCGACTCCAGGCAAAAATATAATTTTTTTAAAACTGAGATCATAGGATGCATGCTATTTAAATATATTTTCATGCCAAACTAGATAAATTGAGAACATAACGTCTGTTTTGTTCTTTGCCTGTACCTCATTGATTCAGTCAGCTCTCTAGCACTTTCAAGAGTTGTGTGATAAATACATGTGTGCTTCTGGCATTGCTCTTTTCTTAAACTAGCTTCCTAGATGCCCAAGTGATGTTATACGTGTGAGGCTGAGACTTGCTGGGCCCAAATGATGGCCCAAAAGACACCCGAGTTCAATACCTGACTCCTACATGGAAAAAGGCCAGGGCTCACAGGATGACAGGTGGGAATAAACTCCTTCAAGGTGTTCTCTGACCTTCACTTACACACCTTGGCATGTGCATGCCCACATATACATGCCTGCACATACGCTAAATAAATAAATACAATTAAACAGTTTTTTTAAGTTGAATTTTTTTTTTAATTTTTATTTTTTCCTTCGAGAGACAGGGTTTTTGTAACAGTTCTAGCTGTCTTGGAATTCACTCTGTAGACCAGGCTGGCCTCAAAGTCACAGAGATCCACCTGCCTCTGCCTCCTGAGTGCTGGGATTAAAGGCGTGCACCTCTGCCGCTGCCGCTGCCGCTGCCGCTGCCGCTGCCACCACCCTGCTTAAAGCTAAGATTTAAAATCGCAGGAGTAAAGAATTGCTGAGTTTTGTTCTCCTGCAATTCTTCCAAACTGGAAGAGACATGTTGTGGTTCAAAGACAGGGGCAGAAGGAATTGACCTGTTCTTCGAGTGGACAGTGTTCCTGTGTGCCAGGTAGGAAAACTCTAGGGGCAAAGTTGAGTATTAGACATCCTCGGTTGGATTTTGCGTTTGTTCCTCTGCTTTCCAAAAGGAAATCCCAGGTTTAACCTTTGAAGCAGTTTAGAGTTATCTTTGCTTACAGTTTCATGATGAATTCCTGTGACTGTAGTTACTGTTAATTTAATGACAAGAGGTAGAATTTTCAGGGGATCCAAGACAGCCCTTACAATCTAGACAACACCAACACAAGTAGGGGAGAGATATGGATAGGTAAGTGTAGGCAAGTTTGGCCTTTTCCCCTCTTTTCAACTGGAGGATATTTAGACTGAAAGCGATAAATCATTTGTCCAAGATAGAAGCAGAATGTGGAATCGACGCTAAACTGTGGTTGGGGATTATTTGTATCACATCAAGCAGGTCCAGTGTCTGACAGGGAGGAACTTCTGAAGACTGGGAGCTAGCTGGCAGAGTGTTTGCTCCTTACTTCTATTACTGTATTTAGGAGTCCAGTTGGTGGGACAGTCGATGCTCCTGCTTTTTTCCTTTGAGTAGGCTCACCCACAAAATCAGAGGAGCAGAGTTTGGCTACGACAGGGTTGAGATGCACAGCGAGATATTTACATCTGAACGGAATGGGAGGCAGGTGTCTTACTCATTCAGTCTGCAGGTGGCAGAAGTGCCTGCTGTGGCAGTGTGGTGGCCTCTAACAGAGCCACAGTGGAGCCCAGGGAAGATCTAGAAGGCAGGCATCCACCTCTTCGCCACCAACCCCCTGCTGCTTCTGGAAGTCCTAATGGAGCCCAGTGGCCTCTTAAAGATCTGCAAGTCACTCTACAAGTGACAGCCACTAAGTAAAGCATTATAATCTGGGAGGTAACAGATGCAAGTTTGAAAATTGCCTACAGTATAACTGAAAACCTGCCAGAGAGAGAAAGAGAGGAAGGGAGGGAGGGAGGAAGGAAGGGAGGGAGAAGAGATATAGGGGATGGAGGGAAGAGGCAGAGGGAGTGTGGAAGAGGAGAAGGGAGGGAAAAGGAGAGAGAGGAGGGAGGGAAGGAAGAAATAAGGAAGAAAGAAGGAAAATTTGTGAACACAAAGAACTTTAAGGATTTATTTGGAAGTATTGAGGCTTCCAGAAACACACACACACACACACACACACACACACACACAAGCAATTTGAAACTCTAGTCTCAAGTCTTCTTAAGGAAATCAAACATAAGAGTGCGTTTCTTTTTTTCACAAGGCCAATGGTTCATTTTCCCCTGCACTTGTGTTCAGCCCTGCTGAACCTGAAGTCACGGCTCTCACTGTGAAGACCCCAGAAGGTGGCCGAGCTTAAATATGATTCTGCTTCACGCACATAGCAGATCCTCACAGTCTGTACAACTGATGTGAAATGTGTTCACCCGGGCTGTGCTTGGGTCACTTTCATTTGCTAAGTATTTACTACTAAGCACCTGCCACCTGCGTTCTAGGGCTGTGTGTGAAGGCAGGGACTGCGTACATCAGTAGGGTTCTAGAAGATGAAGATACAGCTATCAAGATGATGAACTTTCTGCTCTTTCACTGCGATCAGAGCCCATAAGAAATAGCAGTACCATACTAATGATGGCTAAGTACTGTGAGGGAAAGCAGTGCATTGTGGGGCTCTGGGGGACACAGTGTTTTATTACGAAGCATAATCTAAAAGCAAGACACTGGAGAGAAATAAAGGAAGAAATGTGCTGGTATCTATCTGAGTGAGAGTATTCCAGAGATGGCAGGAGATGCAGAACCCTGAGACACAGATGTGTCTTAGCTGACACACAAGGTTACTATGAGAGTGCTCAACACGTAAGGGCTGTGCTCTCATGCTTTTGCAAAGAGAGAAGGCAAAAGCGTAGGACTACTAATGTTGCTTTATTTGTATCCTGCATTTGGTCAATTTTAATTGTCAACGTGATACAACCTAGATTCTCCTGAAATGAGAGGTTCAGTGAGACAGTCTAGATCAGGTTGGCCAGTGGATGTGTTTATGGGGAGTTGTCTTAACTACAATTAATTATGTGAGAAGACTCAGCCTGAGAAGGCAGCCATATTCCCTGAGTTTGGGGCCCCGAACTGTGTGAGAGAATGAGCTGAACACTGAGCATGCATGCATTTATTCTCAGTTTGTTCTCTGCTCTCTATTGTGGTTGTGATATTGTGATATGATTAGCAGTCACAAAATCCTGACTCTGTGACTCTTTTGCAGGAATGTACTATGACCAGGAATGGTAAACGAAAAGAAACCCTTTCTCCAGCTAGCCGCTTTTTATCGGGTATTTTATCACTCGATAAATCTTTCAGTGGTAGAAATGAAATAAGGACTGACCCTGAGTCAGTGATGTGAACACCCAGGTAGCTTTCTCCCACGAGAAATTATAGGACCTTCTCTTTTTACTTCCCACTGTTGCAGCGGATGACTTTCTACAGTAAGATACTGAGAGCAGACCATTACATCACAGGACAGGTCAAAAGTAAAGAGTCACCAATAAAAGTCATGAAAATGGGAGTGAAAAATGCACCTCATGGAGCAAGTAAGTTGGGGAGGAGAGTCTGTACCTTGGAATGGTTTGTTTCTCTTTAGTGGGCCTGGCCCGATATCCACTCTATCTATGATGTTATCTTATGATGTCACTATCAAGGCTGCTTTGAAATGGAGCTGCTGCTGAGCCAGCAGGATCCTTACAACAGGCTTCCAGGACCAAGGCTCAGTGTAAAGTAACAAGGATACTGTTGAGAGCGGCCCAGGGCAGGGCAGGAGAGCCACAGGTCGCTAATCCTCAGTTACCCAGAACCAGAATCAAAGCAGGGTGATTCTTAGTTCTAGGTCATTCTGAGTTGAGAGTCATTCTGAGCAACTTAGTGGGATTGATCTCAAGATTAAAAAAAAAAAAAAGTAAGGCTTGGATAAGTGGCTTAGTGTGTGAGATGCCTGCCTACCATACAGAAAGCCTGGGTTCCCCTAGCACATGCGTTTATCCCTAGCACTGGGAAGCAGAGCCAGGTAGAGCTCTGAGTCTGAAGCTATCCTGGTATCCTGGTCTACACAGAGACACTGTCTCAAAACAAAACACAAAACAGTAAACAGTGAAATAAAGGGGACAGGGGATATACTTCAGTGGTAGAAAGCTAACAAAAGCTCCTTGCTTCAATTTCCAGAATAGTAGTAGTATATGATGATAATAATAATAACAAACAACAAGGAAAACAATTGTGCCAAACTGTATTGTTCTTTGTAGCTTCGAGGGAAGAAAGCTTCCCTGAGGAAGACCTATGACCTTTACTTCCAAGCCTTGTTCTATCCTGAGAGTATCACTGAGGCCTCTGCATCTTCCAGATTGCTATGTTGGTTGCTGACATTTAGTTGATAAAGCAGCACTCTTAGGAAAGGCACCAGCATCCCACTGCTGTCACCTCCCTGTTGGTAGGATCCACCCTTTCCTCCTCTACTGACACAACACTAAGTCACTTCAAATATAAACCGTGCATTTTTGGGGCCCTTGGGTCACTCGGAAGCTGTGTAAATAAACTTTGCTTTCAAAATCCCAAAACTGATCTGCGTGCTTCCTTCCAAGAAGCTATGGGAACACACCGGACTGAACAGTCTCCATCCAGCCTTCTCAGAAGTGATAACACTACCCTTGTTTACAGACAGTAGGAGGAGGTATCAGTCTACAGACATTCAGATCAAGGCCAAAGCCTCCACCTTACATTGCAAAGGTTTGCCAGGTCTTTTTGAGGAACAGATTACCAAGGTAAACATTAGGCTCAAGCTGTGATCTTTAGATGTGTGGGTTTCACTACTAAAAATTTGGCTAGGCAATGGGGATATGATTCAGCAGGTACAAGCACCTGAAACACAAGCATGAGAACCTGAGTTCGAATTCCCAGCACCAGCCTAAAGAATCTGTAATCCCAGCACTGAGAGAAGTGGGGGAGGGGACAGGACGCTATCTCTCAAGGATTTACTTGTTTACCTACCCTGTGAGAGATCCCGACTCAAGGGAATCAGGGGAGAGCGATGGATCAAGTCTGCTTCGGGACCACACACACACACACACACACACACACACACTCACAAGCTGAAAATTCCAAGGCAGCTTGAAATACGGAAGAAATATGCAAGTGAGTGGTATCTCCCTAAACAATATGAAGTTTTGAAAATAACTTCAGAGCAAACTTTATAATGCTCCTGAGATATGAAAGAGTGGAGCTATCAATCTCTAGGTGTCATTTTTCTCAAGGACCAGCTAAGGGAAAAACAGATTGTTTGCTCATATTTATAGGACCCAATATTACATTTCAAATTGGTGGGTTTTATTAGACTCTTCCACTTCTGGATCCCATGATAACATGTTTCTATAGTGTTCTTTGGTTCTTGATAATTTAGTCAATTATCAAGCTAAAAAGGGAGAGCAATTCAGTTGCTTATTGTGCAGGAAACCATAGGTTCAATCCCCAACACAGTATAAAACAGATGTGCACATCCACATCTGGAATCCTAGCATTTGTAAGGTTCGGGAGGTCGGGGATATCTTTGGCTATGTAATACGTTCTCATCTTTGGTTGCGTTAAGATCCAGGCTCAAAAACAAATATGACAACAACAAAACAAACAAACACAAGAAGGAAGGGTTGAAGGAGAAGGGACAGGAGCAATATGTGGTTTCTCATCTGGATTCTAAACACAGTGCTTTGTAGTACAGCCGCTTTTCAGCGTATTCCCGACTAACTTACAAATAAATGAAATTCAGACTATGGTTACTTTATTTGGTTTTGACAATTACCAGAGGGGTCACCTCTAATCGACTCTTTTAACTGCTGGTCTGGCTACCTCCCCAGCGGTGTACCCCAGATACTTGCTGTTTTTCCTGGCCATGTGCTCATGGTTCCTCTCCCCTAATGGCGGCTTCCTCCTCCTCTCTCCCATGTTCTCCCTCTTTCGCTCCCGGTCTCTCCTTCTCCAATCAGGTAACTCCAAACCCACCTACCTCTAATCCCTTCGGTGATTGGCTGTAGCCAATTTTATTTAACCAATAGTTTTAAAACAATTAGAACAAGGCTTGCACAACCAAAGCTTATAACCGTAAGAAGCCATGTGTAGCGCCAGACCTCCCCCCACCCCTGCTCCCCACCCCCCACTCCCGCACAAAACTTTTCGTATTAATACATGGCAATAGACTAAACCTCAACATTGCTTAATTCAGCTGGTAAAGTTAACAGTTTATGCTCATATACTTGAACAAATACCATCCAATTTTTATATAATTCTTCTTTTCAGAAACAGTCAAGACACAGCCCCGGGGCATCTGCGGCCACGGCTCCTACCGCACTTTGTCCCAGATTTCACTTCCGGAGCCTTCTCCCATATTAAATGCCATGTCCCTTTCTGTCATTTCCGCTTTCTTTGCTTTTCTCTTTTTCATTTTGTGAACCTCAAAGTGGCATCTTGTGGGGTTGCTTACCGTTGCTTTTCCCTTAATGGAATGTAAGTAGACACAGAGCAATCTCTAGTACATCGGAGGTTTTCAGTAAGTGCTGTGTATGGGCTGAGTGGGTCTGAGTGCAGGCTGCTGCTGGCTGTTTGTGGTACTGGGACCCGAGCCCTGGGCCTGGTGCATGCTAGGTGATTCTCCTATTGCAGAGTCACGAACGGAGCCTTGTTTTCAGTTTTCAGTACTTCACGTTTTCTAGACCTCGCTATAAACATTTACCTCTTTAATAAATTATCTTAGGAAGACTTTGGAAAAGTTCCTTCCTTTCAACGTATGAACATAAGGCTGGCACCTCCAACATGATAGTCAATTCACAGTTACTTATAAATATTTAAAAAGAAATCCAAAAATCCTCTTAAATGGGTGATAAAATAGTACTTCCTCAAAGAACTAGTTTAAACGATTCATTTTGAAAATTGGAAGCAATTTTACTTTTCAAAGAACATCCAAGTACTTTCTATGCTTAACACTTAAAAGGATGCATGATTTGATAGAATTATTTCAGCTTCTGTATGCACAGAACTGTTGACCCACTATCTTATATTAAACCTAGTCAGGATCCACATCTTCCCTTACTACTGATGCCTGTACTTGCCAATGTTCTTTCTATTACAAACAAACAAACAAACAAACAAACAAACAATAACAAAAAGACTATCTTTAAAATTTCTAAGGCAAGTCAGTATTTGCTTCCAGTAGATGGCACTGCAGAGCAAGCCTTTGTAGATCCAGTAACTTGTCCCCTTGATTAAGAAAATCATTATTTATTCTGTTATGAGGTCATATAAAGAGACTTACACAGTGACAACAAACACGTAAGGGACTTTGTAGTGTGTTCTGTCATTGACATCTCCATAGCTGGGCACTTGCTAATATAGTGGGTTCCCTGTCACTGAAGTGACCCACCATGTATATGCATGAAACCACTTTTTGTTGTTGGGTTTTGCCTGTTTTGTTTTAATTTGCTTGGCTTATTTTATGTTATATGTTCAGTGGGACTATATACATTTTCATGGTGACAAATCTGATCTCATTCAGGCCTGCTAACATACACAGGGGAAGGATTGTTCTAGAGTCAGAAGCCATATCCCTGACCTGTATGTGTGTGTGTATATAGGGATCCGTGAGCATGCACATGTGTGCACAGTCGTATGCCCCAATACCTTTGACCATTAAAATGTTGGGTTAAAAAATGCTAGTGGTTCCAGAAAATGCTATCTCCTAATTAAACACACACACACACACACACACACACACACACACACACACAGTGTTTCAGGTACAGTGACACTGAGTTGGAATTCAGATTGCTTATCAAGGAAAATATTAACAATATTTCTTAAAATTATTTAAAAGGAATGTTATACATGACATCAGGTAGGCTAGCAGTTATTAAATGCTATCATATATAAAAAACATACCTAGAAGAGTGTCTGGGGTAAATTAGGTGTGAAATACCCTGCTTGGAGCTGGGGGTATGGCTTAGTTGGTACTTTGCTTGCCTAAGATGCAGAAGACCCTGGGTTTGATGCCAAGGACCTCATTAAAAACAGATGTGGTGATGCTTACCAGCACTGATCATCCCCTGGTGTATAAGTTGAGTTAAAGGCTATCCCGGACTATAAGAAATCCTATCACAAAGCACCCCTCCCCCTTTTTTTCTCTTCAGATTGTAGAGGAATACAAAGGGCCAGAAGCAGAAAGCAAGCATCTATTCTACAACTCTTTCCACTTAATAGTACTTACCAAATAATCTTAATAATCTTTCTGGATTCCAGCTCTCAAAAATGGCTGAGGCTTCAGGACAGCAAAGGAGTTTACCAAGAGAAAACATCATAAAGTATGGTGTGTCACTGTCTTTTCTGGGTGTTCAAGCCAATAGCTGTGATAGTTCTAAGTGATTTTTGTCCAAAGGATTTTTCTCAGTGGAGAAAGAAGCTGTTAATTCAGACTGCCACTCTATAAGCAAGCTCTTAGCTTTTTCAGCAAGTGTCTCATGACTTTCTAGGAACCATGCACTTTTAAAACCTTCTGCTTATGCTCTTCTTTCTTTTATTTTTTACTCTTGCCAAAGGAAACAGAAATGTCTTGAAATTATATAAGTAGCCACATCAATAAGGAGTCTCTAAAATTTCTACAAATATATGGGATTATATACAAATATATGAGGTGGTGATATTTTTGTGGACACTACTATAGTTCACACATTAATAATTCTTTATCTATGTAAGGATGCCCTCTTTCTCCAGGTATTTTTCAAAATCACCTTCATGACTGGGCTTCTCACCTCAGCCCTGGACATTGCTAGAGGCAAAATAAAACTCACACAGTAATGGTGATAATAGGCGGGAGGTCCAGAAAGGAAGACATATGATCCAAAGAATACCTTCCCAGGACAATCAGGTGAAGACGACCCTATAGTAGGTCTGTATATTTGATTTTTCTTTTCTCTTTGTGACCCCAGAGTTTATGCTTTGCCCTGTGTGGACCTGGTAGAGATAGTGTCAGAATATTACAGAAAGCAATTTGTGGCTATGGGGTAAAGCACATCACTAGATAATCTTTGGAGTCATAAAAGGCTTTTATGGACCATCCAATGCGGTGCGTTTAACTACTGGGGGGAATGCAGTAGAGAGGGAAGCCTCTGGACTCCCAGAGGTGACACAGATAAGTAATGATAAAGCAGGGACCAAGGTCACTTGATTCCTGGTACTTTGGCCGAGTACTGTAATGCTGATAAAGTATTTAAAAAGGAGAGAGAGAAAGAGAGAGAGAGAAAGAGAGAGAGAGAGAGAGAGAGAGAGAGAGAGAGAGAGAGAGAGGAAGGAGAGAATTTAGACTTGGCGAGTTAGGAGGCTATTAGAAAATGTTCTTTTATGTGATCTAAGAGGAAACAAGTTTTGGGGTAAAGGTCCTAGGAAAGAAAAGATTGCACACATTTGTCAAATATTGGTTTTGGCTGTTAGCTCTCCTGCTTGTATGTGAGCTTCCATGACCTGCATCTTAAAAAAAATATTTACATACAAAGAGTCTCTGGAAAGTTGTTCCTTTTTTTTTTCCTTTGAAGGAAATGATCATGTAAAGACAGCATGTGGCTCAGCAAATAAGCAGCATTTATTTATTATTTATAATGCAACAAGATTTAAACCACTACATGCCTCTAATACAAATATAAACACAGTTTTCTTTGTAACTCTGCAAGTTCTCATGACGAGATTTTTAGGAATTTACAGAACGTGAAGGAGAAACTTTTTGTCTGTGAACTTTTCTAATTTTTTTTTCCGTGTAATCAGAGAAATAGAGGAGCATATACGTATCTTACAGTTAACAAAACTAATTTAATTACTTGAACACAGTGATGAAATGCATGGCTTAGTCAGAATTTAGGAATGCAAGAGCATCTATTGTCAGTGCTATCAGAGACTTATTTGAAGGGGGATTTTTTTCAGTAAGTGTTAATTAGTTATTAATGAATCAATTAGTAGTAGTAATTGTGAGATGTAACATGACTTCTGTGAGTTGGAGTGCAATTTGCCTTTACTTTGGAAAGGCAGTCTCTGTTTTCTCTACTTCTTTATTCTTGGCCATGGTCACTATTTTATTGATTTGGAGTACATCCCGCATTTGGATTCCCACATTCCTAAAGGGTCTGGTTGTGAAATGAAAGTGGAAATTAGACGGTATTGGAATAGGATGAAGGAGTACCTTTGATTGCTGGAGGGAAGCTGCTGGCCACTTTTCATTGCCTTTTGGGTGTCCTGGGATAAAAGGAATAGTGGGAGGTGGTTTGAAAGGAAACAAAAAAACAAAAACAGTAGCAGCAGCAACAACAACAACAACAAAGAAAAGCCAAAGGACATTAGAAAAGTCATGTGCAAAGAATGAATTAAAAATAAAGGAAATTGAACTTGGAGACAGTTTGTTGTAGATATCATTGAAGTTATTTGTGTAAATAATGCGGCCACTGTATGCTGTGGCAGAGCATTGGTTTTTTATTTCTTAATCTTGACAGGTAGATAGATAAATAAACAAATGAATGAATGAATGGAACTCCGCGCCATTTGTTTTAGATCCTTGGGCAGAGTTACATAATGTGGGTCTGAATATCTGCCATATAAAGAGATTGCTCAATTTACCTTGTCGAATCAGGTAAGATAATCAGGTGTGTGTTTTAAAATTTTGATGGAGCAACGTTCGGTAGGCAATCGTAACTTAAAACCAGGAAATAGACCCGCCACCCTTACCGCATTGGTTGGTTACAACTCAAGCCTCGTGGCTCGTGGACTGATAAAATTCGATTTCCTTCCAAAGGGGAGCTGCCCGGAAGTCCTGTGGGGAAGCTGGGAGCTAGGTGGGCGGTCTGGGACGCACAAAGGAGTTCTGCTGCCTAGGGCGTCCAGCGCAACCACAACCTGGGTCTTTGGAGAGTTGGGTTGGACAACCTAGTGTGAGCTGCGAGCCATTCCGGTCTAAGAGTGCTTTACGCTTGGTTATTGGGGGGAGGAGGGAGGGAAGGGGATGGACAGGACCCTGACCACTCCCCTGGACGGAAACGCAGGTTGGGTCTTGTGGGTCTAAGTCTCTAAAGGTGACTTTGAGTCTCTTTCCCACCTCTTTCTGAAGGGTCTACTGCGAGTTGAAGGAGAGAGAAGAGGTAAGTTGGGATTTTGAGTCCTAAACTGGGCAAACACTCTGGAATCCTCGGATTCTTCACCTGGGACCACCATGGGTTGATAAAAGGAGGCAGTTGCGAGTGTAGGTGGGATGTTCAGTTATTTTGAGGAGTCTTCGCCGCAGTCAAAGGAGTCTCCGACCTTAAGGAGGATGAGCTTAAAACTACGTTGGTGTTCCTAAGACTTGGACACCGGGAAGCTTCGGGAGTGGCAAACTCGGGCTAGCGATAAAAGTGTGAACCTCAGAGAGTACTGATAAGAGAATGACTGGGGCCTTCAGGGTCTTAGATGGCTCTAATACTGAACAGAGGTGTATGGGCAGGGTGAGACGCTTTAGATCTAAAGAATTCTCTTAAAATGTGAAAGAAACAGATATTCCCAGACTGGTAGGGCTCGGTCTCTTGTAACTTCTACCATGCTCTCCGAATCTCTGACCTTCGCCCACCATACCCCCCCCGCCCCCAGGCCCAATAATGGGGAGAGTCATTTCTGGGCGCATCCCTTCTAGATTCTTCCAGATGACCTAAAGCGTTAGTTGGTGATCTTTCCCACTCAAAGTTAGCCTCTGGCCCCTTCACTATTGGCGGTTCCTAGCCCTCACCACTCCCTAGGGAACCACGTGTGAGGATATCGATGGGATGTTAGGATCAGGGAGGGTGACCAAAAATCCCAGGATGTAGTTATTTTTTAGGAGAGTGATGTAAAGGATAGATGGGCAATAGAAAACTATGGAGTGGAAGATTTTTTTTTTTTAAACTCGGGGTTGTGAAGGCAAAGACCTTGAGCAAGTGTGTCTCTTCTGTTTCCTAGTCGCGATGACCAGCTCTATTCGCACATAGTTTCTGCTTCCCAGCTTCATAAACTGTGGGTTTTGTCTACCTGGGCATCGCTAGCTTTTCTATATAGGGGACATTTCGTTTGTGTTCCGTCTAGCTGTTGCGCCCAAGGCCCGGGAAGCTCTTTAGCCCTTGCGCCACGCCCGTGAAAAAGTGCGGGTTGACCCCGCAGACCAGGTTGGGCGGATCTTCCGCTCCATTCCTATAGATCATGAAGGACCTGTTTTTTCTTGATCTGGGCTAGGGAAACCCCACCCTACAGGAACCTATCCTGTCCAGGTGTCCCACGAGAAGCCTGGCGAGCTTCGTCATTCGCATTCCTGTAGATTGCAGCTGGTAGATCCCTGTCAGTCCATACTTTAGTCCCAGCTTTTTGGGCGTGGTACGGGCCCAAAGAAAACCCCTTCTGCGCTTCCCCAAGGGCAGATTTTTGAGTCTTCATAGAAAAGCACAATTAAAGCACAGAGTGGGGTAGACAGGGCGGGACCTTTGATTTTGTTTTTTGGGGTCCCCCATTCTTTCCACTTCAAAAGCTCTTGGACGGGTAAAGCACGAGTTTATGCTCTAGGTAGACCAGGGGATTGTAAACCCAGAAAACAAACAACAGTAGAGAAATTGGGGCGTTAGTCCAGTTGTCGGGGCAAATGGGTGTTCGGGTACACTTGCGGTGTGAACTTTTTACGGATCACTTATGGAGGGAGTTGAAGGAAGGGAGGGAAGGGAACCCGCCCCAGGGGTCCTCGTGGCGAAGTCTGTGCTTGCTGGGGGAGGTGTCTACCTATGCCTGGGCGGGGGGGGGGGGGAGGGAGGGGGAAGGGGCGGGGGGAGGGTGTCACGTAGTGGGCGGGAAAAGAGTCTACCAGGAACAGCAGGCTAATTGGCTCGAGACATTTTGCGAGCATTGGAAAAAGGTCGTTGAAGGAGTTCGCTGTACAGAGAAAGAGAGAAATCTTAAAAAAGAGTGCCGGGCATGCGCATAGAGAGGATGCCATATTGGAATGAGGCTGTAGTGGGAGCTGGAGGACCCGAGCGGGCGCGCTAGGGAGGCGGCGGGTAGAGAGCGAGTGAGCAAGAGAGGGAGGGTGAGGCGGACCGGCTCCCACTCCGGTCGCCCCCAGGGGCCAGGCTCCACCATTCCTGGCGGGACAAACTTAATCAGGTAGGACGCCGCCCCAGACACTGTCCCCTCGTCCAACCCGGCCCGCGAGCAGATCTCTGGCCCGCAGGTTGAGTGTGCCGAAAGGCGTCTTTTTTTTTTTTTTTCCAGTTTAGTTTTTTTTTTTTTTTTAAAGAAGGAAGCTCGAACCAGTCTGGGTGGAGGTGGGGGGGGCGGGGGGTTGGGGAGGAAGGAGGAGAAAAACCGAAGAGCAGGGGCTGGAGAGGAAATGAGAAGCACTTGAGCGAAGCCTCTAACTCCTCTCTGCGCTCTGGGTTGTCATTTTTTCTCTTCCCCCACCCCCTTCCCCCTGACTCCCGGTTCTGAAAAGCCAGGCCTTGCGGGAGTCTGTCCGGAGTTGCAAAGTGACCTCGTCCTCCTCCGGGTGCAGTCTGTTCCCTCCCCGCCGCCCACCTTCCTCGTTTGTGCACTCGTTTTAGCGACGCAGCCTCCTCTGCCACCTACCCCGGGTTCCCGCGTCTCCTCGGAGCGGGGGTCTCCCTCTTTTGGTGTGTATTTGGGGGGTCAGGGGGTTGGAGAGAAGAAAGTGATGGCGTGGGGGGGGGTTGGAAAACAGCAAGGGTGGGGTAGGGGCTGTTCCCAAAATCGCGCAGACGTTTGGAATCGCCGGATTGGAAACATTTGCCTTGTGCAGCGGAATTGAAATTGTCAATAGTAGTTTCGGAGCGAGCTTTAGCAAGGACGATCTTTTTGTTCATTTTATCACCCTTTGAAGTAATATCCTGTCACTTGGGGCTTTCTTGTGTGCACTCATCCTGCCCCTTTTCAGAATTTCTAACAGGATCGAGCCGTGGAGTTTATTTATTTATTTTTATGTGCGTATGTCTTGCTGAAATCCTCTTTAAAAAAAGCAACGGCAGGAACTGCTGGATGTGTTTTTTTAAATTTTTACCTGGAGCGGCTGAACGGGATTAGGGTGGGAAAGGGAGAACACTGGGGGTGGGAAGAGGTTGATTTTCTGTGGCCGGACACACGTCCCCAGTCCAGTCAATACTTGTGTTTTCTTGGAAGCGCTACAGCAGCGGGGAAGGAGTCTTTAGACACCGTGCCAGTTCCAATATGGCGGGCTAAGGTGGCTTTTAAAAACTGAAAATAAAGGTTTTGAGGTGGGAAAAAACCCAACCAAAGTAGCCACGCCTTAGTTTCGACTCTCTTTGGTTACTCCAGGAGCTGCTTTAGCGAATTAAATAGGAAAAAAGAGGTGGATTGAGCTGTTCCAGTTTTTTCCGTGGTTTATCTGTATTAAGTCCATTGCTAGTGGATCTAGGGTGGAGGGGTGACTTGGGCCACAACGAGGGTATCCAAGCGCAACTGCCTGATGTGTGTGCTTGTAGGGCCGTGTACAACTCTGCATGTGCGTGCAGTCAGTCGCTAGGGTGTGTTTAAAGAAACCCCCTCCCCCACGCCAACGTGCGTATGAGTCTCGGAACCAGACTCTGCCACGATGTGACGTGACAAACTGCTGACACGAGGTGCAAAATCCACGAGGGCAGAGGGAATGATTAATTTCGCTTTTCTAGGGGACGTGTTTTCTTTCTTCCTCAGCGATGGATCCTGCGTCGAATAGGCGGAGCGAGGAGGTGCTTATTATTATTAAAAAGACTAACTGTCCAGGGTGTTCGGTTCAATCGGGATGGCTGCGTGCAATCAGTGGGATTTTGTGTGCCGGGGAGATTAGGTATGAGGCACGTTTAGGGATAGGACCTTGTTTTCCTGCACACCCCGCAAAGGTGGGAGGTAGGGGGACCCGTGGGGGAAGTGCGGACCTCCCAGGAAAAGGCAAACAAGGTCAACCCGTGGAGTTGCCAGGTCACTTTCGATTTTTCCGTTCTAAGCAAGGTGAGAGGTGGGGCGTGCATTTTAGGAAGGAATTGTCCCTTGCTCAGCTTGGGCACCCACTGGACTGCTGTAAGAGTGGCGCCCTCCATTGGGGGCTAGGATGTAGTCTTGGGGTGCGAATGGAGGTTGGAGCGCTGGGAACGGTCTGCATCCAGGATCTGGATGCGTATGGGGAAGTCTAGAAGTGGAATTTAGACAGAAAAAAATTGGAGTCACTCTGGGGGTTCTTAGGCTAGCAAACCTGGACCTGGAAAAAAGCCACTCAATGCATGATTGTAGTAGCCTAGCTAGGAACAGGGGTCTCCGACAGGGGTCGCCCGTGTCCACGACGCAGCAAAGGAGTAGGTAGAGCCGCGGGTCCAGCAGAAAAGACCCTAGGAGAGTGGGCGTTAGTCACGCGCCAGTCGCTTGTGGTCTCTGGTGAGGGCTCCCCTGAGGACGTTATTCCGCCAGCGAATGTGAAAGCGCAAGGGCGAGGTCGGGAAGGCATTTTTAAAGGACTGGGTTAAAAACAGCACTGGCCAGGTCTGTAGTTACTGCAACAACGTGGTCACTCGGCAGTTTCAGGAAGCCAGAGGGTGATTCTGTTGGGTCACTCAGACTCTGCAGAGTCGGGGGGTCCAGTCCGCCCACGGTATCGGGTGGATGGGAGATAGGAATTACAGACCCCATCGCAGATTATGTCTCCTCCCACCTGAGGGATTGGTGGCTGGCGGGACAGGATGCATTTCGTCTTCCCAATCGGAGCGCGCGGCGCGTCCCCGGCACTCCCAGCCTGCGCTTAGGCGCGTCCTCGGGGAACATCCGTGGGCTCCGTTGAGGTGGGAACAAACACAAAATGGTTCTGTGTTTGTAAACTGCAATTTCAACCGTGGTTCCCTCCCCTCTTCCTCCTGGCGTCGCCGCTGATGAGGGCGCAGCTCATCCCAAGGCTTCAAAATCTACAATTTTGCATCGGGCCGGGCCATGGAAGCAAGTATCCAGTTAATTCCAAAGAATACTCCACAGGATTGTCTCAGGGCCCAAGTGTTCCTTTTCCATGGGGAGCGGTGGGAAGAGGGAGGAGCTGAGAGCAAGCGACCATCGCTACACAGAGGGGACTTGGGGGCACTTAGAGTGTGGGGACGTTCGCACATTATTAAATCCGAGGGAAATCTTAGGAGCCCTGTGAGTAGCACACGTGAGGGCTCCTCCTTAGTGTTAGTGCGGCAATCCAGGAGTTCAGAGTCAACGCCAGGAAAGCCTAGTTCCCGGAGAGTGACCAAACTCTTTGAGTTTCACTTGTGGAGTTCTAGGGATATTGGGGAGTTGGAGGGATACGGTGGAATTCCTGAAGAGCGGTGGAATTCCTGAAGAGCGGCTAGGGACATTCTTGCACCTTTGGCTCAGATCTTAGACTTCTAGTCCACTTTCATTAGCTCCCTATTTTCCCCATGTGCCTGGCTACCGCGGCATTTGGGACACCCAACTTCCAGATGCTAACTGGGAAGGGGAGATCTTTCTTGGCCCATGGTAGGGAAGCTACTTTGGATCAGCGCCCACTGTCCTTGGATTGTAAACCATGGTCAGTGCCTGTCACTGTCATCTCTCCATTCTGTTACCATAGTCAAAAGAGCTGGCCCAACCAACTACCAAATGAATGGATTGAAGTTCTATCAGGTATTGAGGGGAAAAAAAAAAGCTGGCTTCTTTTCTGGGGAGATGGTAGTTGAGCTGTTCAGTAGAAAACCAGCAGCAACCACCTATTGCTCTGTAAATACTAACCTAATATGCTTATGTGACAAATTTAGGGTTCTTAGGCCATGAACCTCACACAGTCGGTTTGGCTTAGAGATATTGCAGACCATATTAAAAAATGATGGCCTTTTATTGGTATAAACAACTACTTCCAAGACTCTTGATATAGCAAAACCCCAGAGATTCCAAGACCCTTTTCTTTTTTCTTTCTTTTTTTCCAGCCAAAAGATTTGCTGAGTATGTTCATCAAGTACCTTTCCTGCCCACTCTAACTGAGGTGACTTAATTTTGTTGTTGTTGTTCTTCATAGCAATAATACCCCCAAAGATCTCTGGGAAGAAACACAAAGTGTTAACAGCATTGCTCTTAGCTGAGCCTAAATACATGTGATTCAGTTTACTTAATATAATTCGCTTTTGAGTGTAAATCTGTGCACCAAAACCCCAAACTTTCTGGGGCTGCACAACTTTGTGTGCAGATGTCAGAGAAAGAGTTTTGTCTTTTTGAAAAATTTGTTTTGAACACAAAAGACCTACTGTGGGGTCTAAGTACCCTCTGGTTTGGATAACATTTATTTCTTTGTATTTCAGAATTTGGAACTTTTGTGTTTATGTAATACTTCAGGGCTCAAAAGAAAATTTATCTTGTCAGGAAGTAGAATCTTGGAAAGGACCAAAATGATACTGAGTTTTGTAATTCAGAATACATTTTATGCCCCATCCCCAAATCTTACATCCATATTGCTTTAACATTAACTTGCTGTGTTTGATTTACAAATAAAAGAAAAATTAGAGAATTGTACATGCTGGAACAAACTGTAAGGCCATCCTGTGCGTTCAGTTTGATAACCCAGCAATGTCTGCCTAATTTGTATATGAGGAAAATTGTTGATAGGAAGAGAGAGGGAAAAGTTAGGAGGCGTGGCCTCTAGTTTCAGAGATAGATGGCTCTGTTGAGCTGTGTGACCTGGGATGAATATGGCTACCATACGGAATCTGAGCTTTCTTGTCTACAAAAGGGCATCAGACTGGAGACTGACTCAGTGATGTCCAGGTTACCATGAGGGACCAGAAACAAAGAGACAAAGGCTGTGACGTGACACACTCTGTATTAACATGCTCAAACTATGCTTGAGCTTCACGTCCCCAAAGTCTAGTAAAACACAACTGGCCTTAGGTGACAGTTGTGTGACGTAAGGTCTGAGAGCAGCTGGTGAGTTGTAGGCCACTGGGCAGAAGTAAGTGCTGTTTATTGTTCAGTGATGTGAGAGCCACATGAGGCCTTGTTTTGATTTTCTCTGAAAAGTAATGCTGGGACCAGGCTTTGTGAGGCTTCTTTGAATGCAGCTCATGAAGGAATGAATTTCTGGTTTGATTCGAGTGTACTCACCCCTAGGAATAAAAGGGGCCTTTCCAGGAAGCACTGTGCACGCCACTCTCCCAGACCTGGTGGGGGTATTCAGACTGCCTTGGCTAATGTCTGTATTGTGTCTTGATGATGTCTTGATGTAGCCAGTGAGAAAGTGCCCACTATTTACTGGAAGATTCAAAACTTTCTATCTTCAGTCTTGACCACTGGGCAGTAGATCCTTTGTAAGACCAGGGCATTTGTTTTGTTTTTTTTATTTTTGTTTTTGTTTTTTTTTTTTACAAAGAGAATTATTTATTTATTTTACATATATGAGTACACTGTTGCTGTGTTCAGACACACCAGAAGAGGGCACTGTATCCCATTACAGATGGTTGTGAGGCACCATGTGGTTGCTGGGAATTGAGCTCAGGAGAGAGTCTGGGAGAGCAGTCACTGCTCTTGACTGATGAGCCATCTCTCCAGCCCCCCTCACCCTTTTTTCAAGATTTATTTTTATTTTATGTCTATGAGTGTTTTACCTGCATGTATGCCTCTGCAACATGCTTGTGAATTCTGTGGAGGCCAGAGAGGGAGTGGGATCTCCTAGGAACTGGAGTTACAGGTGGTTGTTAGCCACCATGTGGGTGCTGGGACCCTACAAAAGCAGCACGTGCTCTTAATTGCCAAACCACCTTTTCAGCCCTGTAGGCAGTTTTTAACAAAAATATACTTTCTTACTAAAGTAAGTGTTGGCTATGTGTAAGTCAGTATAAAGAAGATGGTTGATATATTGTATGTTGTGAATAGAGACTCAGGATAGAACGTTGAGCTTAACAAGGAAATGTGGTGTGATCACACTGTGTGGTCAACTTTCTTCTGAAAAGATGCTGTCCTCTCTCTGACCAGCCAATTGTGCAAGGGCAGTGAGTTAAAATGTCACCTTATGTTAGAGTTATGCCTTATGGAAGATATGAGGCCCACACCAATCAGACTTTTAATCACTGAGTTAAATACCTGACATACAGAGCTGGAGAGGTGGCTCAGTGGTTAAGAGCACTGATTGCTCTTCCAGAGGTCCTGAGTTCAATTCCCAGCAACCACATGGTGGCTCACAATCATCTGTAATGGGATCTGATGCCCTCTTCTGGTATCTGAAGATAGTGACTCGTACACATAAATAAATATTTCTTAGGAAAAAAAAATACCTGACCTGCAGGGAGAAAGGTATCTTTCAGTTCACTCTTTCAAAGGTTTCTATCTACAGTCCATGACTCTTGTTTTGGAACCTGTGGTCAGACAAAGCATCATGGTAGTGGGTGCGTAGTGCACCTACTGTCTGTTCTCCTTATCACATATATGGTATGTGATATGCAGGGGAAAGAGGCAGGACAAGAGGCAGCTCCCAAGAACAGGCCCCCAGTGACCTAATTTATCTTACTAGGCCTTGTCTACTACTTCCAGAGCCTTTCCAAATGACTGCACCAGTTGAGCATCACCCCTTGAATATATGAGTCTCCCTTCATATTGAATATATGAGTCTTTACCTCATTTAATAAAGAGTCTCCCCCTCATAGGGAGGGGGAGCGGCTTGTACAAACCAGAACGACACCAGGGACTTTCCTTATAATCACTGGATATTTTAAACACTGGTGAAAGAAAGAATACATTGTGTTTTCCTGATTTTCTGGGAATAAACTAGTTTAAAATAGAAAGTTTTCATAGATCATTTATAAAATAATTTGGAAATTGTTAGAACGTCCGTAAGTTAGAGCAAATGTGTGTAGTGAGTGGAGGAGAGTGGCCTGGAGATTTCCGATGGGAAGGGATGGGATTTTAGGATGTTTATTTATTATCATAATTATTGCATGCGTAAGAACAAGTGTGTGTGTGTATATATATATACATATATATATATACATATATATATGTATATATATATATTCATCAACTTTATTCCCTCACGTCTTCTTTCCTGTCTTCTTTCCTTCTCTCCCTCCATCTGTCCTTCCTTCCTTCCTTCCTTCCTTCCTTCCTTCCTTCCTTTTTTCCTTATCTGCTTCTGACACAACTTTTTCTTTAGTTCAACACATGTCCAATAATCTTCTTGGGGGAGGGGAAAAGAGGGGTTCTGGAAGATTCCTGTGAAACGTCAGAAAGGAAGAATGTGATAGTGGTTATCAGTGCACCTTCTGTATTGTTCAAATGCATAGGCAACCTTCTTTTAATTAAGATGGGCAAATTTTTATTCTGGGAGTTTTTTTTTTCCCCCTACAGTTTTATTTCCTGAGAAAAAGTGATATCAGACCGTGCCTTCTCCGATCCCTGGTAAGTGTAGTCGTTTTGCTTTCTTCTCCTTACATTTGATCAAAACTCATACATGTACTGAACTGTGTTGCTGGAGTCTGGAATTCAAGTGCAAATTCCTGCAAAGTCTCCTATTAAGCCTAATTGAAATGAGCTGCAGGTCCCTTTGCCAGAGAGCATCCATCTCTGAGGCTCCAGAGATGAGTTTGTGATTGTCATGGATTAATCTGATTGTTCAAAAACTGTTCTTAATGGAACGGCTGCTGATTTAAACATCTGCTGTTTGTCAGCCGCTCTTCCCATTGTGTTGTGTTATCCTTTGTCCTTTGTTTTATTATTTTTGAGATAGGATCTCATTCTGTGGCACAAGCTGGCCTTGAACTCTTGGGAGTCTTGTTGCTTAAGCCTTCTTCATCCTGGAATCACAGTTGGGAGCCAATACAGAAATTGCTCACAACTTTGGAAGTTGTCTCAGGTGCTCTTTCCTTGGTTTTTAAGACATTGTCCTGGGACTTAGAGTAAACTAAACTGGCTAACTAAACAAGCCCAGGGACCCACTGTGTCTACCTCCTAGTTCCGAGATTACTAGAGTGTGGACCATCCTGGACTTCCTCATGTTTGCGTGGCGAGCACTTTGCTGACAGATACCTCCCAAGCCCTCCCTACAAGTATCATAAGTAGCTAAATGGAAATTTTAAGGTGGAACTTTAAATGTCTGATTTTTTTTTTCCATTCTGATGTCTGTCTCCAGAAACTAAGCTACATCTTAGGTAAACGAGAGGTTATCTCTCTTATTTCATACAAGAGAAGATTGGGGTCTTCTTTTACTCTAGTGCATTTTTAGTTCTTTTTTTAATTCCCTTTTTGCCCTATTTGAGAAGGCTTCCAGAATAGCCTGTCTGCTGTGCGACCGAGAGCCTAATACATGGAGAGGTGAAAATGTGTAGGCCTTCCTGTTGGTAAGTGGTGTTACTATACAGTGTATCAAGCTGGTCTGAATTACAGCCTATGGGCTGAACATGGCCAAGTACAGCTATGAGTGTCACCTGACTCAAAACGTTAACATATATTTGCTTTCCTTGTGTGGATAAATTGTGTGGCTTTTTTGGTATGAGGGTAGTGGATAACAGTGTCTTCTTGTGGTGTCATGAGGCAGGACAGTCTGTCTTCTGCAAATTTCTATACATTCTCTAAGTTAGTAAATTAGGGTGTTTGTATTTACTCCACGTAAATTTTCAGTTTACTTAGTTAAGTCCTCATGCATTTAGACAATATGATTTATTAAAATTTGATGTATATGCAAATTTGTGTCTTAAACACACAGAAGCCCCCAAACTTGTGTGAATTCCCAGCCAGATGGTAGAAGTCTTCTGGCTTGCTTTCTGGTCAGGATTTTAAAGAGGTTGCTCCCACGGTTGGCATTCATTTTAGTGTTCTGGGTGCCTGCTTGAATTGCTTTTTTCTATGTGTTTATATGGTCTATGTGGGTTGTATGTTATTGTGTAGATATGTTCACATGTGTCCATCTGTGTGCAAATACAAGTGGAGGCCAGTGGTTTGACTTAATTTGCTCCCCAATTTGATTTTTAAGATAGGATCTCTCACTGAACTTGGAACACATTAGGTCAGCTATACTTGCTGGCCACCAAGCTTCAGGGATCTGTCTCTTTCTGCCTCCATAGTACTGAGACTATAGACCTGGCCTATTAATGTAGTAGGGACAGGGGATCCAAACTCATGTCCTCATACTTGCATGGCAGGCACTCTCTTGGCCAGGAAATGTTTCCTTATTGTGAGCTTGGTTGATGTCATCTGCCAGGAACTGTTGCTGAGCATCTGTCTGGTTTGAAGTTCTCAATTCATAAGCATCACCCAGGAAATTGGACCCTGTCTATCAGACAGTATCCATGCAATCCAGCGCATAGAGAGCTCTTGTAAATTTCTTCACCTTCTGAATTCTCACGACTGAATAGTCATTGTCTAGTTAACCTTAATTAACTACTATGTAGTTGCATAGTTAACAGACTCACTTTGTAACAATTTGGGATCATTCATATTCTTTTTCATATTAGTAGAACATTTGAAATCTCATATTTGGAATTTGTGCAATGTGTCAGAACCAAGAAAACCATGTCTGTGCAAATCCTAAAAGTTAAGTTTCTTCTCGGGCCAGGCTTGGTTATGCACATCTTTAATCCCAAGACTCAAGAAAGAGAGGCTGGCCGGGTGTGTGTGTGTGTGTGTGTGTGTGTGTGTGTGTGTGTGTGTGTGTGTGTGGTGGTGGTGGTGGTGGTGGTGGTGGTGGTGGTGGTGCACGCCTTTAATCCCAGCACTTGGGAGGCAGAGGCAGGTAGATTTCTGAGTTCGAGGCCAGCCTGGTCTACAGAGTGAGTTCCAGGACAGCCAGGACTACACAGAGAAACCTTGTCTTGAATAAACAAAAGAGAGAGAGAGAGAGAGAGAGAGAGAGAGAGAGAGAGAGAGAGAGAGAGAGAGAGGCAGGCTGGTGGATATGAGTCTGGGCCAGCCTGG
The DNA here is from genome assembly GCF_011762505.2 of Arvicanthis niloticus. Lineage (NCBI taxonomy): Eukaryota > Metazoa > Chordata > Mammalia > Rodentia > Muridae > Arvicanthis > Arvicanthis niloticus. The sequence continues at coordinate 56,946,100 of NC_047665.1, read as the reverse complement.
TCTACACAGTGAGACAGTGTCTCAAAAAAGAGGAGGCTTTTAGGTTAATCAAGTGAGGGAAAGAAACACTCTACTTTTGTGTGAGCATGAGAAAGCAGAACCCTGGAAAGGGGTTTGCTCCTCTCCTCTCTTCTCCCCTCCCTACTACTCCCCTCTCCTTTCTTCTCCTTTATTCCTCTCTTCCCCCTCTCTCAATTTCTTTTATTCCTTTTGCTTGATTCTCTGTCCAGATTTAATCCTTTGTGGCTTGGATGCAGATTTCTGGCACAAGAGACCCTAGTTTGGTGCTCTGATGCCAAATCTTCTTGTATGCAGGTTAGATTTCCAAAAATCTGAAATGCAAAATTGCTCTGAAATTGAAAGCCTTTTGAGAACTGAAGAGGCGTCACATGTGGGAAAGTCCACACCATGAAGTTCTGTTTCAGGCTCACAGTGTTAGCAACCTTGTTAAAAAAGCTGGGAATAAAGGCACGTACTGGAGATCCCAGCACTAGGAGACTTAGACATTGTGAGTTCTAGACCAGCCTTGGCTGAATACACAGAAAAGTTTTTAAAACAACAACAAAAGTCCCCTGATATTGACTAACTTCAGTCTGCGTGTGTTAGGTGTTTATGTAAGAAACATGATAAATTTCATATCTAGACTTGGCTCTCAATCATCAGGCTATGTGTTTGTATCCTCCAAACTCTGAGAAAAAAAAAAATCTGAAATCCAAAACACTTTTGGTCCTCAGAGTTTTAGATAAGGGATTCTCAGCTTATAGTGGTATTTAACTGGGTAGTTCACAATCTTATCTTTCTTGATAGTAAATAAATAACTTATAACTAACTAGCTGATAAGTGAATGCATTTTTCAAGATGGAGTACAGCTGATTAGAATGTTGAAATTTGTTCCTTCTGGTCACATTCCTGTTGTGGGGATAATTTCCTGACAAAAAGCAACCTAGGGGAGGAAGGGGTTTATTTGTCTTTTCATCCAGGGTTCTACAGTCCACCATTTAATGGAAGGAACTTCAAATAGCTGGTCACAGTACATCCACAGTAAAGAGCAGATAGACATGCATCTTTGCTTGTTTGCATGTACTCAGCTCAGTTTCTCCACTCATACACATACAGTTCAGGACTCCCTTGCCTGGGGGAATGGTGCTGCCCACAGTGAGTTGAAGCTTCCCGAATTCATTAGTTCAATTACAATACTTTCGTATAGAGATGCCCATAGGCCAACCTAATGTAGACAATTCTTCATTGGCTCTTTGCCAAGATGATTGATTCTGGGTTGTGTCAAGTTCATGCTTAAAGCCTCTAACCATGATAGAGGCTTACTTCTAAATTTTTAGTTAATTATTTTTGTTTGTGGTATGTGCGCATGTGTGTGAGGACGCGTGCTTGTATGGAGGGGAGAAGTTGACAATTCGGAGTCTTTCTCACTGTATTTTGAAACAGCGACTCACACTGATTCTGATAGTCTGGCTCACCTCTCAGTCCTGGGATAATAGGCATTTCCTACTTGGTTTTGTTTTATGTGGATCCTGGGACGTGAACTTGGGTCCTTGTGCTTGCAGAGCAAGCACTTTAAGACAGAGTCATTTCCCTAGCCTGGGAGGCTCATTCTGCAAATGCCCTGCTGTGATCAGCTGACTCTGCTCACTTTATAGTTACTGTAGCTTACATTGTTTGAGGATTGAGTTAAGAAGGCCCATTAAACTCAGTGAATTAGAGACAAATGTGACCATAGGAGTTGGTAGTTGGCTCCAGCCCTAGTATTTTCTCCTGGAATGCCTGCTATTTCCAACATATCTTATTTCCCAGTATTGGGGTATGAATCTGATTGCAAAAAAATTAGCATTTCTTATGCCAGGGCAGCAATTTGTGTCAGATTTCAATCTATTTAGAGTGAAAACCAGTGAAGTCTGGTTGAAAAATGGAGAGTAAATTGCCGTCTTAATCAAGGTAAGCCAAACTCTGACCCGTTGGTAGATGGCACCATCTCACAGACCTTCTGCCCCAGACAATCAGTATGTCTCATTTGGTGATGGGAGGAGGCAGGGCTTGTCTGTTCTCAGGAAGGCTGAGAGTTGGCTGGTGAAAGCCCCACATGAGGACAGCATACTTAGTCATGCATTATTAGCAGAATGAGCAGGGTGACAAGGTGCATATAAATAAAAGGGATGACCAGTGCGCCCAGCTCTTAAAGCTACTCTTCATCTTCAAAGACATTTGCAGATGCGGTCTCCCAGTCTCTGGCGATTCCCAGCTATCTGCACATAGCTTCTTAGGAACATGGAAGTTACTACGGTTTTTCAGAGATCAAATTTTGACCCCAAATTTGACTGTGCTTCCTTTAGATGCCTTTGAGAGTTTCCTCTTGGGTTGGAATCCTTTGAGGGATTCTGAGGCTTCCTGAGCTCCTTTTGGAAGTCTTAATGTGTAGAGTGACTGAGTTGAGATTCGATTTGGACATGCAGGGTTTAGTATAAATCTTTGCATTTTATTTACTACCTGGGGAAAAAAATTCACCTTTTTTTTCTTTCTGAGTTGAGGAGTAAAGTAAAAAACCATAAGGCAAACACAAGTATAAAAAGAACTTTTGGAGAATTAAGTTTGTGGAAGTTAGTAGTAGCCAGAGAAGAAGCTGAGGACATGCTCCTGGTGATAGATTAGGAAGGCAAGGATTTAATCTAATTTTTTTTTAAAGGGTGTAAAAGGAGACAAGAAAGAGGTCTAGGCATTGAATGCATGAATATTGGAAAGAAAGAAAAAATGAAGTTGAGGAAATTATCCATAATTCCATAGAATGTGCTAGAATCAAGGAAATTGACAGAATTTAGTGGGTGCCTCCATGCCCTCAAATAGATTGGCATTGGACACTGGTGACATTTCTGAGCTTCCAGAGTCATGAATTTCTGATGACATCAGAGCCCTTAAGGGTGGAGGCTGGCAGGCCATGGAGGGACGCCCTCACTTTTGAGGATAGGTGTTTTTCTAATTGGGGATTAAAACTTTATATATATATATATATTTGAGTATGTGTATGTGTGTTTGCACATGTGCCTGCCACAGTGTGTGGAGGTCTCTCCTTCCACCAGTGAGTCCCTGGGATTAAATTCTGTGTCCATTAGAATTGGCGGCAATTGCTTTTATCTTGCTAGCCACCAACTTACATCTTTTTCCACCAAAGGGCTAGGTTAAAATATGTGAGCGCATTAAAACATTTTCAGCCAGACCAGGCCTGACACATTCCGAACTCAATCCTTTCCAAGGGAGCTACCAGAGAGAGGGCTCTACCAGCAACAGGGAGAAGCCAAAGAACAGCAGCAGATGCTGTAAAAGGGGAGAGGAAGTGGAACCTCTATACCAGACCTCTGTCCAGTTAGGAAAGCTCCGGTGTTGACTGGAGTAGACAAAAAGGTATGAGTGGCTACTGCCACAAATGAAAGTTAACACTATTTCCATACTTAATTTATTCTTTTATTTTGTATATGTATCTGTCTGTCTGTCTGTCTGTGATATGTATGTGAATGTGTATGTGCAGGACAGAGGTCAATATTAAATTTCTTCCTCTATCACTTTAAACCTTATCTTTTTTTTGAGACAGTGGCTCACTGAACCCAGAGAAGAGAACACTTATTTGCTAGACTGTGTACAGGAAGCTCTTGGCTGTCCTGAGCCCCTCAAAAGTGCTGGGGTTACAGATGCCTGCCCAATTTTCTTCTGTTTAAAACCTATGTGCTGGGAGACTCGGATCCTCCTGTTTGCATGCAGGCACCTTGTAGATGGGCACTTGTCTCCCTGGCCACCACATTCTTTGTTTTATTATGGAAAGGAGCTGTAATTACACTTTTGTTGGCTTCTTTATGCTCTTCAGAGTTAGCTCAGGCAACGAGTGATCTGTGTTCCATTTTTCTTACGGAGTTTAAATGTCTCAATGAACACATCAATGTATATTGCAATTCTTTTTCAAGCCGGAGATGGCATTTGCAATGTGAACAATCTTTTCAGCAAAAATTTTTTTCTTCTTGATAATAAGCCTAAAAACATTATCCTATTCATTATACAGCCATTTTCCCTGCTCTCAAAGAATTGTTACAGCATCATAAAACACTCTCTCTATAATGTTAGATGAAAATTGGGTTAGGTTCTGAATTTTTTATGAACTTACGAAGATATGCACCAAGAAACCATTTTGAGAAGGTAGAGACGTGTGCAAGTGATTTTCCCTAGGTGTTAGGGTTAAAAATGACTTTTGTTTACTGATTTATTTACTTTTATTTTTCCTGGACTTCTATCAAGATTGCGCTTACCCTTTATGTAGGAAAGAAAGTGCAAACATTGTTGAAAACCTGAGAAAGAACAGGTCATGCCATTTGCCAAAAGAAGTGTTTTGTGGCCATGCAAGAGGGGACAAAGAGAGGCTGGAGGGCCTTTGGTGGTTGCTGACAGGAGAAGGGGCTTGCTGGGCAAGCATGAGCACCTGAGTTGGACCCCCAGCACCCTCACAATACTGTTTGTAATCCTGCACCATGGAGGTGGAAATAGCTCTTACCAGCTGACTCTATGAGCACCTGAAACATCTGTCTTCTACGTTTGGTTTTCATACGCATATACATACATGTACATTCACTTCCACATACCTGCACACACACACAAGTACATACACATAGATATATACACATACAGAGAGAAAATGTCTCAGAGTGTTGTGAGGTTTAATTCTCCCACTCAGCTTGGGGACTTTCTTTGTTACCTGTGTTGTTCCCTTTGAGTTCTATTTAAAATGATCCACTTGGTACATTTACATAAATATCTGACTTACAGACCACCCGTCCATGCTGTCTTGTGATATAGAAATGAATACAGGGCTGAATCACTGCGGCATCACAAAGACGTCAAAGACAACCCCCATTTGATAAGTGCCGCAGAAATCCACTGATAACCGAGTTATAAATAGGTACATTCATGGACTTTCCTCTGCTTTTTTCCAGAAAAGCTTTGTATCTGACAATATTTTTCAGGTGGGATGACCTTTTTTTTTTGTGAATTTACAAATAAACAAGAAGAGTAAGTAGTTGTAATGTAACACAGATAGTTTGGTTTCTAAGATTGCTTCTCCGTTGATGTAGCCTGCTCTCAAAGCCAGCTCGCTTAGTAACCAGTTGGTGTAGTACTAGAGAAAGCGCATCACGTGCTGCCAGTAGGGGATATGGGATCATTTGTAGTTTCTTGGGTTTTGAAATCCCTATGTTCTCTTTTAACAAGCTTGACATTATTAAATTAAATGAATAGTTTATTTGAGAGAGCCAAGAATTGGTGGTGGCTTAGGACGTGTTCCAAATCCTCTCACATGTGACTTCCCAGTGCCGGGTGTCTAAGTGCACAACTGTTGAACTCGTGCATATTTAAGTTGTGTGTGTCCATGTGTGGGTGGGCACGCGTGTCCATCTGCCTGCCTGCTTGTCTGTCTGTCTTGTTGGTTCTTTCGTTTATTTAGTTGGGAGCTCTTTCATTGCACAATGTGTGATGGGCGGTTGAACTGAAGGTTTTTCCTTGCCTTGGAGTTGGACTTTGGTTTGCCACACTCAAGGCTGCTTAGTATCTGCGCTCTCCATGTGTGTTCTTTGAGGATCTTTGTCTGGCAGTTCTTTTTCTGGTTACTTTGCTTTGTATAACTATGTCTACAATGGAACCAGCATCCTACAGTCACCATAATAAAACCTCCTACTCCAACATCACATGATCTTTGAGTCTGGTTACCAGGAAATGTCCAAGGCTGGTCACACCAGATCCTAATGAGCCATGTGACATCAAACCTTTCAGGAAATGTTTTCAACCTGTAAAATTCCTATGACTTTAAAGGGCTTCTTCTCAGTTCCTGGGGGTGAGTCCAGTCTAAGTTCATTCCACCCTGTACCTACCCACCTGAGCTCACTGAGTAGGATAGTCTGGGAAGCCTGTGCACCCAGGGGGTCTGCTTGTCTCTGGCTCTGCAGTGCTGAGGTTGTGTAAGTGCCCCGTGCCTGGCTTTTCTTTTAAACACTGTCTGGAGATTGCTTACAAGCGAATTCTAGTGCTTATGAGGCAAGCACCTGATTAAACGATCTCTCCAACTCCAGATACTTAAATAGCAATTTACTGTAATTAATCCTGTGGAACACGCCCATGATCTGAATACTTGGGCCTCAGAGGGAGGAGATTCAGGAATTCAGTGTCATTCTTGGCTACATAGAGGACCTGAGACTAACCTGAGTTATCAGAGACCCTGTCTCAAATCTTTCTTTCCCCAAACCTCCAAATGCTGAAATTAAAATCCAGATCCTTAGTAACACTGGTTATATTTCGTGTGCTCAGTAACCACATGGAGCTGGTGGGTATCACCACCAGACATGTATGGAAAGTTCCTTTGGGTGGTGATGACATTCAGAATTGATAATTCTGCCCTTCTGATTTTAGGTAAGTTTTCTAATGGCATCCAATGAGTGTCCTTCCCAACTCATTTTCTCCCTGACAGAGCTTTGCTTAACTCACTCTAGAGTTAGTTGTATTTTGTAAGTACTCCCCAAATAGAGAGAAGAGGCAGAGGGAGGGTAAGAAGGGGAGAAGGTTTATTGTATTAAATGTGATTCAGATAAAATGATAGTCTGATGGAGAAAATACCCAATTAATACTAAAGAGGCATCATAGATTCTCAGCCTTTTGGAGTTGAAAAGGATCTTTGATTGCGTGTAATCAAACCTCTTATTTAACTGATGAGGAATGTGTGGCACAGAAAGGTTAATTTATGTCCCACAGCTCAATAATGGCTTACTTACTCCATATTCAAGTTAATGGTTCTTTTTACTGCACCAAGGCGACTTTCGCAAGATGTTCCCATACTCCAGTCCTGTAGTTCCTCGGCCTCCAAAGCCTAGGAGCCAATCCTGTTGCCATAGCTTGTAGTAATAAAAGGAAGTTCCCCTTTAGAAGCTGAACTTTCTTTATCTTTGGGAAGAAAATTTGCCATATTTTAATAGACATCTTTAACTTTGGTTTTGAAATTATAGAGTTTATTTAAAAATAGAAGTCAAAAAGGGATGGGTATGTAGCTTTGAGGAGAATTAACAGATGTGTGTGCGCACACACACAGCCACACACACACACACACACACACACACACACACACACACACACACAGCCACACACACGCTGGAAAGGAAATATGCTTCATCTTAAAATAGCTTCTTTTTGTGGGTTGGAGGTGAGAGCATTGTTGTTAATAAAAGGATTTGCTTTTTAAAATATCCTGTTATTAGCCAGGCATGGCCAACATACCTGTCTGCAATCCTAGTGTTTGTATATGGCCACCAGAGGATCAGGAGTTCAAAACTAGCCTTGGCTACATAGAGTTTGAGACTCATCTGGGCTGTATGAGATCCTGCGTAAAAAGCAACGACAGACAAAAACTTAAGCAAAAATATTTGCGTGTGTCTTGTATTTTTGTTTTGGTGGAGAGGTAGGGTGGTACCCAGGACCGCTCCCGTGCTAGGGAGGGCTTAAGCAGTAAGCTAATTTTCAGCCTAAAATATCCCATCTTTATTTTGCCAAGCTTAATGGACCAGTCAGCTGTCACTAGTAAGACTTGACCTCCCATCCCATTTAAAGTAAAATAGAGTTTCAAAGAGGAAAGTAAGTATAAATTCATGTGAGAGTAGTGTGTTGTTCTTATGTTTAATAGGCTTTCCTCAGAACTATCTATTTCCATAGGCCACATTAGTGTCTGAGAGCTGGCTGTAGAGTGGTTTAGACTTATTGTAGCATTGGTGGCTGCAAGCCACGAAAAGATTGTGTTTCGTTAGGATTATTTTTACCGAGTTCCTTTTGATTATGCTTTTCAAATATGTCTTAAGCTTGTTTTCTTTACTTCTCTGTTTCTGCTTTACCCTCTGCCCTCTGTCTGCACTCTCTTGTTTTGAGTCTGCTCCTCCGTTACTCAGCTTTTCGTTTGCTATAACAAAAGCCTTGAGGAAAACAAACAACAAATAAACGAACAAACTAAGGCAAAGGGAACTGTCTTACTTAGGGTGTTACTGCTATGAACAGACACCATGACCAAGGCAACTCTTATAAAAACATTTAATTGGAGCTGGCTTACAGGTTCAGAGGTTCAGTCCTGTATTATCGAGGTGGGAGCATGGCAGTATCCAGGCAGGCATGGTGCAGGAGGAACCAAGAGTTCTACATCTTCTGAAGCCAGCTAGTGGAAGACTGACTTCCAGGCAGCTAAGGTGAGGGTTTTGAGCCCACACTCCAGTGACACACCTCACCTACTCCAACAAGGCCACACCTACTCCAACAGGGCCACACCTCCAAATATTGCCACTCCCTGGGACAAGCATATACAAACCATCACAGGAAGGGAGTTTCATTCTGGCTCATAGTTTCATGGCATGTGGTAAGAAGGTGAAGGCCCACAGTTGTCCAGGTGCACACTCAACCATTCTCCACCTTATTCAGTGAGTCAGGGTCTCACAGGCAAACCCTGAACTTTCCAATGTGGCTTCTCCTGCGAGTCCTACTTGGTCTGACTTTCCCTTTCTCCATCTTCCGAGGCTACAGTTCTGGGCATTTGCCATCCCACACAATGCTTGTGCTAGTTCTGGGGATCTGAACTCCATCCTCATGATTACCTGGCAAATGCTTTAGCAACCGAACCATCTCCCCAGCGTTTGATCAATTGATCGATCTCTCTGTCTGTCTGTCTATGTATCTATCTATCTATCTATCTATCTATCTATCTATCTATCTATCTATCTATCTATCATCTGTCTGTCTGTCTATCTGTTATATCATCACTGATGTTTGCTTCATAAAACGTAAGCCTCTGTGCTCAGAGAATACTGAATGGAAAAGAGATAATCCAGTTCTTTGGAGGCGTCTTGAATCTTTGATTGTTGTTCTGTTTGCTTTTATTAATGAGCAAAATGCCTAGATTATTGCTTAATGAACCACCTCAGGTGGTTTTATACTTTCTAGTATTTTCTTCCTTTGTTTTTTGACTGAGAAATAGCATGGGCTCCTCCCAACAGTATGTTTTGATGCAACAGGTAGATAAATAAATGTCCAGGGAATTAAATCTCAGTGTTGAGTGCCTGGCATTTTTGCAGTCTCTTCCTGGTGACTGGAAGCTGTTTTCACACTTTCTTACCATGGCATGAAGGATTCACACACGAAAAATACCAAACAGTTATAATTTTTATTTTATTATTTTTAAATTGAAGATAGGTTCTTCTTTCATATAATACATCCCAATCACAGTTTGTCCTCCCAGCCTCTCCCATGTCCCCTGTCTCTCAGATCCACTCCCCCTTTCTTTTCTGAATTCAGTCTTTTATGAACCTACAGCCGATCAGAGATCCAAGTGTTTTCTAGGAAAGAAAGCTTAGTCCTACTGGAGGTAACATTGTGTGTATGTGCTTGTGTGTGTGTGTTCTGTGTGTGACATGTATGTGCTTGTATGTGTGTGTGACATGTATGTGCCTGTGTGTGTGTGTGTGCTGTGTGTATGATAGGTGCTTCTCTGTGTTGTATGTGTCTGCGCTATGTGTGCGTGATATGCATATGCTTGTGTGTCTGTACTGTATGTGAGTGTGCTATGTATATGCTTGTGTGTGTGTGCTGTGTGTTACACATGTGCTTGTGTGTCTGTGCTGCATGTGAGTTTGTGCAGTGTGTGTGACTATGATATATGCTTTTGTGTGACTGCTGTGTGCGCTTCTGTGTGTGTTGTATGTGCTTTGTCTGTGTTGTGTGTGTCTGTGCTGTGTGTGATATGTATGTACGTGTGTGTCTGTGTATGTGCTATGCACCTGTGTGTCTATGCCTCTGTGCTTGTGTGTGTATGTTAAGGAGGTAATATTCTTGGATCATCAATATATGTGAGCTGCACATTATTCCACTGCTAGATATACACATACCATATTCATTCTTTTTTTTTTTTAAAGATTATTTTATTTTATGTGTATGAGTACACTGTAGCTGTCTTCAGACATGCCAGAAGAGGGCATCAGATCCCATTACAGATAGTTGTGAGCCTCCATGTGGTTGCTGGGAATTGAACTTAGAACTCTGGAAGAGCATTCAGTGCTCTTAACTGCTGAGCCATCTCTCCAGCCCATATTCATTCTGTTTTGTTTTTTTTTTTTTTGTCTAGCGTTGCCTTTTTGCTGACTTTGTTTTTTATCTACATGTGAAATAAAGAACATATTGAATTACATGTATGTGCATATAAAGAAATTATATATTTTAACAATTTATATGTGATACATATCGAGTAAAAAGGTTTTTTTAGAGAGAACGCATGTGCTGCAGGCCAACCTTGAACTTTCCACGAAGCCAAAGATGTTCTTGTCCCTCCTGTTTCTCCCTCACAAGTACTGAGTGCTGGGACTCCAGGTGTCCTTAGCCCCAAATGAATAAATATTTTAAAAAGCAACAGAGTGGTGGTGGCACACACCTTTAATCCTAGCACTCGTGAGGCAGAGGCAGGCAATTCTCTTAAGTTCAAGGCCAGCTTGGTCTACAAAGTGAGTTCCAGGACAACCAGGGCTTCATAGAGAAACCCTGTCTTGAAAAACCAAACCAAATAAAACAAAACCAACCATTTAACTAACTAACTAACTAACTAACTAACTAACTAAGTAAGTAACTAACTAACTAACCAACCAACCAACCAACCAACCAACCAACCAACCAACCAACCATTTAGAAACACCACATGGTTCCAATATCTACTAGAGCTGTTCTCAGTCCCAACGCACTGTGATACAGGGTAATGTCTTACAGAGTTAGGACTGTGTGAGGGGTGCTGAGTCTGAAGTGGGTTTGCCACATCACAGCATCAGAGGAGAAATGGCTAGCAACCTGTCTGATGGACTACCATCATCAACTGTATTAGTTGGTGAAAAATGTTTCCGTGTTAGTGTCACTAACGACTTCTACAAAATAACTAGCTTTGCTGTGCCGTGACCTTTGTTGTTGACGCTATGTAGAGAGATGTGATGTGCCGCTCCTTCTGATTCTTGGCATTTCCAGTTGGCAGCCGCATTCCCCTGCTTCTGAAGGGTTATGAGTTGGTTTGAGGGTTCTGTAACCTTGGGAGAGCTACATGAGTTGATAGGACGAATCTGATTAGAGGGCTCTAATTTTTTTGTTTTTGCTTGTTCTTATATAGCTCCCTGAAGGATGAATTAAGAGAGTAGGAGGCATAGTCATCAGCATGGAGAGATATTTGCAAGTTTCGAAGAACCGCAACTCATCCTCCTCTTTGGAAATGATAACCAGCCCAGCCAATGGGAATGGGAATCTTGACTCAGGTAGGATTCTGCGTATTGGATTTTCCTGAAACTTTGCGTATTGACCAGTATTTTCTTGAGATGCTCAGGAAACATTGGGGGCATGTTTCTAGGTCTCATGGCATTTGCTGTCCCACCCAAGCCCCATGATGCAGCACAGATACAGCAGCTTTCAAGTTACAAAGCTTTTGGGTATTAATATTGATCATATAAGACAGAGTGGCCTAGGTTAGAGTGAGGGGACATGGCAGGTCTAAATCTCGGTGCCTTCTGCTGGTAAATGTCTGTAAGTATTGTCATGACAGATGTCATGGGGCTCTCCTGCTTAGTGGCTGTACCATTCCTCAGCACTGTCCCTCAGTGGTGTCCCAGGTTAGTTTTAATGGGAAATGAAGAACTGTGACATAAGACATTACCGGCAAACTCTCCAAAGCAGCGAGCATGCTGGAAATATGCAGTATGAAAGAAATTTAGGTTGTGTGAGTTTGTGTGATATAATTGGATAAAACAATGCAAAAAATAAACAAAACCCCCGATTGTGTTTAATTGGATTTTAATATTTAATGAATTTATAAATGCATCTCTAAAAATATTTATGCACTGGTTTATTTTAAAAGGATACTTTTTTTCCTGAAAATAGAATCGCATGATTTATATATCAGCAAATTAAATAAGGGCAAGAGAGCCCTATGAAACATTAATATTTGCTACAGTGAGTTCATACAAAAGTTGCCCATTAACTTAGGGGGAGAGTTAACCGTTGTCTAATGATATTATCAAGTTTGTCCTCACTTTGAAATAATGAAGTAAGTGTGTGTGTGTGTGTGTTGTGTGTGTGTATTCACTCATGTGCCATATGCCATGGTGTGCACCTGGAGGTGAGAGTCACAGGGGAAGTTGGAGGAGAATTAAACTCTGTCTTCAGACCTGGGAGCAAGCACCTTTACCTGCTGAGCCATCTTGCTGGCCCCATCTTTGAGTTTTGATAAAACTAGCCAATGATAGAATAAAAACTGATATTGTTGACCTTATTAGATCAAATCTCTCCATTCTATAAAGATCTGTAAAACTGTAAAAAGTGACTATCTTAGTAGGATAAAGGCTCAGAGTATCTGCTTCAGAATCAGGCCGGTCCTCCTGGTTTTTCTACACATAAGGATGAGCGAGGAATGTCTGTAAGTACAGCTGGCACCTTGGTCCTCTGCAGAGAAATAGAAATGCTTTTCTGAGAGATCCTTACCCCTGCCAGGCTGAAGGCTCAGACTAATTGTTTTTTTGTTGATTTGCCCTCCTCTTTATTTTTTATTTATTTATTTTATGTATATGACAAGTACACTGTAGCTGCCTTCGGACACACCAGAGGAGGGCATCAGATTCCATTACAGATGGTTGTGAGCCATCATGTGGTTGCTGGGAATTGAACTCAGGACCTTTGGAAGAGCAGTCAGTACTCTTAATCGCTGAGCCTTCTCTCCAGCCTCGATTTGCCCCTCTCTTTGTGTGTGTGTGTGTGTGTCTCTCTTTGTTTGCATGTGCTCCAGTGCAAGCATGTATACGCTGTTCACCTCAAGTATCTTTTTCAATTGTTCTCCATCTTATTTATTTTTATTGATTATTGATAACAGTTGAAGCAGAAATTTGTAGGTCACATGGGGGTATGTGTGTCAGAGGACAACTTTCATCCTCTTAGGTCATCAGGCATCTGTCACAAGGACTTTCACCTGCTGACCTTTTCCACCAGCCTTCCACCCAGGTTTTGAGGCAAGGTCCCTTGCTGATCTAGGGATGCAAACCCAGGTCCTCAGGGTTGTACAGCAAGCACTTCACTGACTGGGGTGTCTCTCTAGCCACACTTGTATTTTTTGTTTTGTTTTGTATGATGCTGGAGATTGAACCAGTGACTTTGAGAATGCTAGGCAGGCACTTCTCTAGTTGTCCCTACCTGCAGGTGTGTGTGTGTGTGTGTGTATGTGTGAGTGTGTGTGTGTCTGCAGAGTGAAGTAGTCTTACACTCTTACAGTTTGGTAGTTCCTGGGCATTGCTTGGATTTTTATAGTGCATCCTCTGCACACATCGCTGATCTGGGGCTGTGTCACTTTCAATGATAAGTTTTCATTTTCTCGCAGCTGCCATATTTCTCCCTAGCGTAAGTAGATTCTGAAGCTCATTATGGATAATCTACTGTCAGGAAATTATTCTTACTGACAAGTTCTTCAGGATGTTATCAGAGTCTGGGGGATTCCAGACTGAGCGAGCGTCGTAGATGCTCATTCATGATTTGTACTTTCCTTTCGAGTAGTGGATGGCTTAAATCACACACAAGGCTCTGATCTTTAACACTAAGATTTCTAAATTATTCTAAATTATGTTTGTATTTTGCAGCTTCTGACCCAGGTCTTTCTCACTGAGCCGAGGGCTTATGTGACCCTGTTTTTTAGTATTTCATTATGTCTTTGAGATAAGGAGGCTTGGATAGTGCTACCATTTCTGTAGATTGAATTAAAATTTTGTGAGTGTGAATTTCATACATGAGTACAATGGATTTTCATCATACCTTCATCTCTAGCACGTTCTAGGTTTCCCCATTGCCCCTCTCAAATTTATGTCTGCTTTCTCCATAATTATTGTTGGTATACCTATATAGTCTATTGAGGCCCGTTAGTGGTGCTTGTATATACTTTAGGGTGGACCTGACCTCTTGGGCATGGGGAAGCTATCAGGGAGCTTGTCCCAGAAACAGACAAATAGACATCTATTGCCTGTAGCTCCTCAACTAGGGGTGGGGTCTATGTATCCTGGTGTGGTCTTGTGTGGATGAGCACTTTGCCAGGAGTTAATGGGTGCAACATAGTGCCTCAGATTTGAAAAGTGAGTCTAAAACTATAGACTAAAAAGAGCAATTTATCCTCTAAATCACATCTAGGTTTGAGCAGTACTACAGATAACATATCTTAAAGATGAGGAAACTGGATGCCAAGGTCAGGTCACCGTGGTGTGGCGTGTGGGAAGCACCCGTACTGAAGTTGTTACACCCATGTCATTAATCCCGACCCCGCCTCCCTGCACAACTCACATTCCCTTTTCTTCTTTCCCCCAGCCCTTCTCCCTCTGTTATGTGGCAGACACATGATGGTATCTCCTTCGCCATAATGCTAACTGCTTGAGGGGTTGAGACAGGGAAATCCTGAGCTTGAAGCCAGCCTGGGTTACAGAGGACAAGATTATGCTGAGAGCTTGCCTGCTGAGATGTATAAACAGGGCTGGAATATATAGCTCCCTGGTAGGGAAGTTGTTTAGCTTGTGTGAGATATGTGAGGCCCCAGGTTCAGAGGGAGAGAGGGGGCTGTGGAGAGGGAGAAAGGAGAGAGAGAGAGAAAGAGAGAGAGAGAGAGAGAGAGAGAGAGAGAGAGAGAGAGAGAGAGAGATCACAAGTGAGTCTCTACAGTGCTCTCTGAGAAAAACAATTTTGCCTGATGATTAGGGGACAGTAAACCAGTCTGGTGGCTTCAGTGTGTTTCCCTTTGCCCACTTTTTCTTTCTGCCCACTCTGCCCATGGGCTGATTTAGTGCCTTGCAAGGATGGTTCTCTCATGGAATGTATCCCGGCCGAGACTAAACTGAGTTGGCTGGTAGTTTTTTTTTTTTTTTTTTTTTGTTTTTTTTTTTTTTCTTTCTTTCTTTTGGCTTTTCTTTAGGAGAGCTCAGATTTTAGCCGGGATTGGCAACTCAAACGTGAGTCCTGTTCTTGAAATAAGACTAAAGGGCACTTTCCCCACTAGAAACAAAGACAGTGTGCTCCTGAACTAAGTACAGCTAAACAAAGAGGAACCACAGGTCTCCCCAGCGGGCAGAGCACCCTGCAGTACCCCCAAGGCATGCAGGAATGAGCCCACTGATATTGAATGGCTGGACTTGTGGGTGTCTTACATCAGAATGGAAGGGAGCAGAATGTGGGGCTACTGTAATAAAATGGATTCTGAGACAGGGTATATCAGTCGCAGACATACTCACCTATGTGAACATATTTATAATGTGCACACACAAAGAATGTGTGTGTGTATTAAACATATTTCTCTCCATATATATTGTGGATCTTGTCAATGGGTTAAGAATTCTTTCTGTGATTGTGGCTTGCTCAGGCTAGACTTGAATGTATTAATTCTCCCGTCTTAGTCACCGTAGTGCTGTGCCTGGCACTCCCTGGGAATATATCATCCAGACAACCGGGCCTCTTTTATTTGGGAGAACATGGGTCAACAGACCTAGAAAAAGTTCAGGGCTTACTCTTCATTGTGAGAACTAGTTCTTGTGGGTCAATATTTGCACACCCGCATACACACCCTCACCCCCTACCCGCGCTTTGAACTTCAGGCTGCAGTTGTGTGCTCAGATCCAGGGTGGACCAGCAGCTGTATCTCCTATCTTGGTTATTTAGAATACTGTTCGCAACTGCCCTGTTTTCCTCTCCCAGTGATGGGAGGAGCTACCAGCATCTAAAGATGATTTAAAGCCTTCTTCCTATCTCTTTTCACGTTTAAAAAATGACCTATCATGTGAGAGATTGTCCTCGTCAAGATTTTGTTCATGGGGAATCTGCCAGTTTCTGGAGCCCTGTATTGTAACAGTTACAGGCAGGCTTTAATATCCAGCCTTGCAATGCCAGGCTCCCTTCAGATTGTAAAGTCAGCGGGTCCCAGGCTTTTATTAAGAAAAAAAAAAAAGATGTATGGGCCATTTGTTTATTATATTTTTATTTGAAGTCACTTGTGCTCCGGCTTTTCATAAGACATTCTATTTATGTTTATTCTGGAATATTCTGGTCCCACAGATAGCTTTCTGTTAAAACCAAACCAAGCTGAACTGCTGTTTAATGAACACGCCTGCTTTCTTTGTAAGGTGTGAAGTGTTCATAGTAGCTTTTCATAGTGGGTTTTCATGACATCATGGGAAATGCCTCCCCCTTGACCA